>NC_140910.1:22434164-22852248 GCF_045865225.1 Trachurus japonicus
CTAAACCAGGTACAAATGTTCTTAAATAACTTAAACAATTTTTGACTTTATTTAAATGTAGTTACCAGTCACGTTTACCAAGTGGAAGATACTATCCTATCTTGCTCATCGTAGTCTGCACAGCATTAAATAACTGGTGAGCTGGAGTCTTGAAGCTGTAACATGATTACAACTCAAAGTAAAACTCCTAACCTTCAAAAACCTCATATCTTCAACGTCAACATCTGTATTCTCTATTTATCAGTGTTTATCTTACAGTTGGTTGTGAATCTTATTTAACTGAAACTGTCAAATGACTTACGTTTACGTTGCATGTCATGTACATTTAATTTGAATCAGAATTTCCTTTTTGAATTCTTGACATTTCCTAAAAATGATTATTTCTATTCAGTGTTCTTGCTGTTCAATAAAATCTCAAAAGTGCAAGAATCAACAGAAAAAACTGAAATTTATTAATGCAGGTCAGACAGTTACTGTACAGCAAACAGTGTTGGAGTCTTGCCAGCTGAGGAGCAGCCCCTCCCTATGTAACAGGACCGTGGCATTACAGCAAACTACACACACACAATCCTGCTCACTGCCTGCCCTCACTGAAACAAACTGTGAATTAGAGTGAGTTACAAATTGGCAGCTGTCCTCTCAGCGACAATAATCATCAGTTAAAAAATAATTATGCTCTGTGCTCAGGATAACGTTTAAACAAACAAACAAACGAACAAACACACATCTTGAAATAGTGTTTAAAATATCAATGTTGGGTTAGTGCACATAAAAAGACGGGGAGTTCCCTCCAACTTGGCCACAGTTTACATGACACTGGTTGTACGACACTGTAACTGTCACAGGGAATGAGGGAATGTCCTGGAAATGCAAAACACACCTGGAATTCAATGATATTAAGCCGGTCAGCTTCCATTTTTTGCTCCTTTTCCACAACATTGGTGCGTTTCCTCCAACTGCTGTTGTACTGGGAAGCTCCTGATCTGAATGTATGAAACGGGGCGCTGCTGAAAACCATATGCAGCAGGTTCTTCTGGTCGACGGCGGAGCTGGTTCGGGAAACTGGGAGCATGGAGGAAGACCACCGGGTGGGTGGGTGGGGGGAGGAGGGGAAGGGACGGAGCAGTAGGGAGAAATCTTATGGCACAGCTGACGCTCTCCGACATTTCAAACAGTCAGATGGCTTTCCTCTCATCGGCCAGCGGCTTCAGTCATTAACAAAAAAGGCAGCCACGTGAAGAAGAAGAAACCATTTCAACTTGAACCACTTGAGTTACAGTGGAGAACACACACATGTACACACGTACATCCAAACACGCACTCATACGCGCACTCTCCCATACAGACAAGTACACATGGGCCGAGTCAGAGTCCAAAGGCTGATTTCAGAGAAAGGGAGGGAGCGGAGAGTGAAGCAGGACTGTTGGCACTGCTACTGTAAAACAGACTCTTTTTTTTTTGGCGAATTGCTGTTTGTCAACTCACTACACAAAACAAAATCACCCTTGTGTCGTTACATTTTTTCTTTCCGGTTTCTTTTAAATCAATAAAGCTATTGATATATTTCTTTTTTACCATTTAAATGAGGAACCATCTCCTGTTTATGTAACTTTACACTTTCCCATGTAACTATGAGGGATATACAAGATGTTACTTTTCCATGCCTGTGAATTATACTTCCTACAGAGAAGTGTCCATTTTCTTGCTGTTTGGTTTTTAAGCTTCAACAACTCATTTTGAGATGCTGCCAGTTGGCTGCTGTCATTCAATGTAAAGTTTACACTGACGACACAGAGCTGAGCACTACTGCCGATAGTCTGCATTGGACACATGGAAGATTTCTCATCCTTCAAATTCACAACAATAATAAAAGTCTTTCTGTTAACATGACAGAGGGAAGAGAAAATGTTGGCACAAACAGATAAAGACTGTTGGTCAAAGATGGTGGAATATAGGAAATGTAATGTTGCTTATTATTCCAGATGTTTGTTTAGAGATGAATTGTGCTTTATAACAGATACTTAAGAGCCTACACTGTATCATAAAGGTAAAAATGGTTGATTCAGTGTGCTGGCTCTGTTATCTACGCTGCATTTTGATGACATGTATGAAGTGGTCAGAGTTTGGTTCCTGTGAATAGAGTTAAATAATGCTGTTTACTGTGACTATAATCTGGCTCCGTGGAAGCCTTTTGTCACTCTGCTATTTAAAACAAGGTTTCAATTGTTTAATGAATTAAGTTTAATCTGCATTTGTATATATTTTCAAACTATTTTTGACTTCACACTATTACAACTTCACTGAAGACGTGAGGCGTTGTGGTTAATTCCAACTTTGAAAGGGAAAGTGCAAGAAGGACAAAGTATTTTTGCTGCTGTCTTTAGTTGACCGAACTTAAAATAATGACAAAGTAAAGTATGGATGCATGTTAGACATCTGCGTAATATGATACGCAAAAAAAAAAAAAAAACTCAGTGAAATTTGAGATAAAAACTGCTGCGTCCCTTTGGCTCATCAGCGTTTGGACTCGACCACATCGATCACACACTGTGCTTACGTCAACATCTAAGAGAGATGACATTCAAATTCCAAACAGTAGAAAAAAAAATTAACAAAGAACTTTTCCTTATGTTTTTTTCTTATTCTTCTCTTAAAGAACTGTACAAGATTATTTAAAAAAATCAATAATTAGTTATACATATTTATATGACAACATTGTTTATGTTATATTACTGTAAAGAAATACAACCTTTGTGTTGTTCTTGTTTAGGAGTAGATGCAGTATTCCTTTTTCAGAGTGCTGTGGCTTTGCTGCGCTGAGGATGGTTCATGTAGATTATTCTATTTGTAAGCAGCAAACTTTTCATATCTATATGTGTGTAGTTGCATCACTATTATTGACACTATTGTTTAAATTGTAAGATTTCAGATTTTATTCTGATTCTCAAACTAAAAACTAATAAAAAGTACTGTAATGCAGATAAAAATGACTATAACTGCATTAGCAATGTATGTCCACAAGGTGGAGCTAAAATATTGACCTATAAAGAAACGCCATCTTTGGATTAATTCACCTTGCTTACAATGAGCCTAGAGAACCGACTCAACAGAAACAGTGTTAGCGATGACTCCGCTCCTTTGAAAGAATGTGGAGCCTCAGTGATGACGCACGCTCACCTGTATCATCACCTGTGAAGCAGAGCAGGTCAACAGACACTTTTCAGTTCACTCAAACGTAAACATGAAGAGGGGAACAGGAGGCCGGTCCACTCCACAGCCTGTTCCTCCCCTCGTCTTTTCAGCTACTTGCAGTCGAAGGAGCTGCTGAGCTCCGGCGTAACCACTGGTTGGAAAAGGAATACTGCATTTCTCTGCTGCTTGTTTCTTCAACTTGTGTTCCTTAGCTCTAGTGTGCATCCTGCAGGGGAAGGAGGAGGGTTCGGGGGGGGGGTTGGGTGGTTGTGGGTTGGTCATCTAGGGGGGGCCTTCCTTTGGAGAGGACGGAGTCTGGGACGTGGAGCTGGAGGACGAGGATGCGGAGGCGGAGCTCTTCAGGGAGCCCAGAGTCTTGCTGAACCAGGAGTTCTTGGCCGCCTGGATCTCGTTCATCAGGACACCTCGCTGGTGCTCGAGCTCCTGCAGAGGTGACAAGAAGGAGCAGAGAGGAGTCAGGAGGAGGAACATGGAGGAGGAGGAGCACACTCAGGGCCCCAGTCGCCAGTCTTAGAACGGCGGAGCAGAGCCGCGAGCTGCTCAGAGCTACGCTACGGAGGCTAATGGGATTTCTTGGTTTCCCTCATCAAACTCGTCAAATACACAATCCAACAACTGCAAAACACTCTTGTGGACAAGTTGTGACCTGCACATTCACCACGCTATGAGGTAATAACAGAACGTTACCAGACAGAGTTGTTTTAGTGGGAAATACAGAGACTGCTTGATGAAAAACTGCCCCTGACGGGAACGCGCATCAGCGGTTTTACATGATTTTACCTCAAAAACAACGCCGTCTCGTAACGTTTCGCTATTATCTAATAGCGTGGTGAATGTGCAGGTCACAACTTGTCCACCAGAGCGTTTTGGAGTTGTTGGATTGTGTATTTGACGAGTTTGATGAGGGAAACCAAGAAATCCCTTTAGCCTCCGTAGTGTAGCTCTGAGCAGCCTGCGGCTCTGCTCCGCCGTTCTAAAAATAGCTTGCACCGACAATTAAAGGTAACGAACCTACTCCTAAAACTATAGGGATTATGGCAATGGGCCAATTTACCAAAATATTGAACTATCCCTTTAACACATCTCCTGTCATTCATGAGCAAATGCATGTGGTTCATCAGTATGTTCAGGTGCTTTAGTGGTATGTTATGTCAAGATAGGATAATAGGCTAATAAAGCAAAATTAAATTATCTACAGTAACAGTTGCTCTGCAAAAACGATCATTATTGTTACTCATGTTACTGATTTCACGCTGCTGACCTGGATGCGACACTTGGCCTCCACCAGCTGCAGTTTAGTCTGAGCCAGCTCCAGCTCCAGGTGCCTCAGCTGCTCCTTCAGCCCGTCCTTTTCCTCGTCCAGCGGCTCCATCGATGCCTTGTCCCTGCCAGGAGACGAGGCCTGGAGGCCACCCAGGGTGTTGAACAGGTCCTTACAGTGATCGCAGCCCATTACTTTATTCTGCACAGGAACACAAACATAAATTGGTGATGGGCATACTGTGTGGAAATGTGACAGGTTCATGTTCTAGCACAAACATAGATGCATCAGAAGCTGTGCTGCAGCAGGGAAGCACATCTGGTCTGGCAGAACATATTCACGGCATGTGTTTCATTTACAGGCAGTAAAACATCAATAACAAACTCTCAGGCTTGATGCAAAAAGTGATGGATTTATTTAGTGCGATATGGCCTGATCTTGTGTGATCCATCTCTTCTTTTTACTCAATTTTTCTTGTTTTTGCTTGGAAGCAACAAAACCTGTATTTTTCCTTTGTTTATTTCTCCATCGAATCATTGCTCAAAGTGAAATTTAGCATGTTAAATCAGTCAATCACAAACTCCGGAGTGGTTATATTATCTACATCTGATCTTTCTTTGTATCCATTCTGCTTACAATGTATTGACTGTAAATCTGAAATTTAAAGAGCTTGTGTCATATTAGCATTTGCAGGTGTTGCATTAACACTGACACACACACAGATCTCCTGAATGGTCCCATCCTGTGTTTTGTCCCACAACAACAGCAGCATGTTTCTGAGTGATGTCCTGTTGCAATACTGTACATATTATTATCAGGGTAAATCAGACTGTCTTCATTGTTATCCAGGCCTAAGATCCAACCCCTCCACACCCAAAGGACACAGGTCTTACAGGACTAAACTGTGGTACGACTATTTGTGCAACAAGTTGTGCATGGGTGTGATGAGCCAATCTGGGCTTGTCTGGCTGCTTCATGTGCACTCAAAGACAAACAGTGCCAACAAAATCCTTCATCTTGTGATGCAACACATTGTGGCTAAGTCTCCACACTGACAGCAGCCCTCCACACTACAGTAGCTGTGCATTAAACACTGTGGTCTCACCCTGACGATGTCCAGCTCTTCTTTCGTTGCTGCCTGCTGCTTCTCTAGCCTGGTGCTCAGCTGGGAGCAGATCTGAAACACAGAGGGAATGTCACGTTATATAAGAGATGAAATGTTTGAACCGCAAGATAAGAGATGCACTGAAGAAAAAAAAACTCTTTTGTCCAGGGAGAAATAAAAATCAGCAGGCTGATGTCATATTTTCTACCAAAACTCTTTACGTGCTCATATGAATCCACACACAAATGTCAAACCTGTTTGTATTCAGCTATGATTGCTGTGGTTTTCTTGATCTCCAGTTCTGCTTTCTCCAGCTCTCTCCTGAACACCTCCTTCAGCTGGGGACAGACAACATAACAACGTAAGATGGGATATTAATGAAAGGACACTATAACAGAACATTTTCACATACATGTATTCAAATGGATGCCAATAAAATACGTCTTGTATCAATTATGAATCATTCAGTTAAACTGAATTGTCCCTTTAAAAAAAACAACAACTCTAAATTACAATAATAATGGCTACTTTGGTGATCAATAATGAGTTGATAAGCAACATTTTGACTCTCACACCTAAAGTAAATTTACAGCCAGGACGATGTTGCTCCTTTTTAGTTAAATTTATTCTTCTTTCAAGTCAGGTTGTATTATATTGGTATAGTGAAATATCAATGCAATGAGTTCTCCAGCTCTGAGAGGGTTAAAAAAAAGGCCAGAATTTGACATTGAGGGTTTTAATTGAGTTGTTGATCAATACCTATTACACATTTCTCAGTATCATTTACAATAGAAAGATATAAGCTTATAGGTTTTGCAGACAGCGTCTTTGAATCTGCTGTAATTACTCGGCATACATGTTCTCTTTGCCCCTGCGACTTATAACGATGATAATGAGCCACTGTTGTTGTTATTTTCTTTGATCGTCAACAGAAGCTGATTAATGTTGTTGATTACAAGTTGTGCATTTCAATGGTATAAGGAAATATAACAGCAAGGCCATTAAGCTGAGACACGTACTGTGTTACCTTCTGAAGATATATTTTGTATTCTGGAGTACCATACCAACGCTTAGACTGAAGAGATCCCTACAGTAAACCAATTCACCGGCAGTTTGTTAATGAGCTGAACGAGATGGAGGCACAGTAAACAGAGGACGGATGTTACCTGAGCCGTCTCCTCCTCCTGCCGTCGCTTTTCCTCCTCGGTCTCCACCAGACGTTGCTTAGTGCTCAGCAGCTCTTTGTTCAAAACATCGGCCTTGTCTTCTGCCTGAATGCACATACACACACAGAAACACACTGAGCATGTAGCACAGCACCATTTTCACACGCCACAGACACATTCAAACGCAGTCCGAGCTGAGGCAATGAGAGATGCAGCTTTGGGGTTTAATAGACCAACTCATGTTCAGAGCCTTCAGCATTAACTCACTGACACAGCTCCAGAGATTCACACTGAGAGCTGCCCAGTGGAGCTGCACTCACTGTGTTTAATATCAGGAAAGGCTTGGATGTTTTGCTGCTTACAGCTACATCTGTCTGTTGATATTGCTGTCAGAGTGGATGTTTTTATTTTTTAATTCTCTCAACTTCGGAAATAAAGTCAAAAAAGGACGTGCATTTGGAGCATTTCATTCTCCTCATTGTGAATATAACCAGTGGTGGGAGTTGGAAACAAACAGAGCATGTAAACACGGTTTTACTGAACAAAGGACAAAATCCAACAAGTCATTAAATCCCGACTTCACTTTAAATAACAGGTGCTGTGTTACCTGGTCGAGATCGTTCCGCAGAGCGATCTTACTGGTGACCAGTTCATGGGCCAAGTCGTCGTTCTCCTGTTCTAGTCGCATGCTGGCCTCCTGAAGACGACGGTTCTCCCTCTGCACACACAAACAAGACACACACAGAGTTACAGGATCCATTATTGTATTATTATTGTTTTTCCTTAAATACATCTTATAGAACTTTATGAGTATGTGTTATGAATCCTCCATTTGGTCCTCTGGGTTAAGGTTTAATCTGCTGACTGTGAATCATCATGCAAACACTTAAGAGCAACATTACCTGTCACAGCAGAGGTAAAAAATAAATAAAAAATTAAAAAACAGCAGAATTTTTCACTTCTGATGTAAAACAGTTGACAACCAAACCATATTTCCTGATTCTATGGGTTTAGAAAAAGGCAGAAGCGCCACTGCAGCCTTAAAATCAAAATACGACTACACACAAACAGACACACACATTCATTTAACGTCCGCATTGTAGACCATTAGTGGAGTCTCATGACTGCTAGTTTGCCAGTAAAGAGTCTCACATGACAGCCATGCCTCAATGGGACGACATAGTTGTCACGGTTGCGAGCAGCCCACCCTTCCACCCACACACACAATCACACACACATGTATTAAAATACATGTGCAGAAAAGGGAGTTTTAGCCGATCTGTGAAAATAAAAACTGTAACAGCGCACAGAGGGTGTTCTCCAGTAAACATCTCTCTGCTGCATTATATCATACATCACACCAACAGACATCAGTGGGAAGAAGGTTAAAAAAAAAGAAAAAAAGTCCTGCTTTCCCTGGGAAGAGCCCTCATGTGGCTCCTCAGTTTCTATAACCGACTTCCTGCATGCAGTGAAGTGGTGAGTTTAATTTGGGCGCACAGAGGAAAGTCCTACATTGTCTCAGTTAGTGGAGAGGGGAAAGTCTCCTCTGTTGCATATGTTATGCTTCGGACTGATGAACAGCTACAAATCTACATGAAAATCTTCTACCTCACCGACTGAACAGAAATCAGAGTCAGACAAACTCCAAAAAGTCTAAAACCCATTGTTAATGTCATCAACCAATGTTAAAGCACAGTAAAACGTAAAAAGTGCCTCCTAAACCTCTGATAATAAAAGGTGAGGAGGAAGAAGAGGCAGCTTACCGTGCTGCTGTCCACAGTCACAACAACAACGTGTTCATATCGAGCCTCCAGCAGCACAGACTAAAGTTAAACTCATGATCCTGGCAGGAGTTTCCCTTCTCTCTCTGACACTTCACAGCTCTTCACTCTCCCTCCCTCTCACTCACTCTCCCCTTTTTTAAAGGCTTGGTTGTTTTGTATTAATATAAACACTCAAAGCAGCCAAGAAAAAGAGCAACTGCCCACAGAAGTCACACCTACATTTTAGAAATGAGCACATGAGACACGCAAAAATACAAACACACCCCAAACAAGGCGACGAACCCTGGAGGATAAAACCGTACAAAAATTGTTGACTTACAATTAAACTTTAAGCGATCAAAATCCAAGCGGTCGTTCCTTCGCGTGCAGTTTAACCCTGTGTTAAGTTACAAGTGGCAACATTCCTCCTTTGTGTCTTTTTGTCCTCTTGCTCTGTAACAAAGTCTTTCCACTCGCTGCAGAAGACGTGGCTCTGATCCAACATCTTATCTACAATAAAAGTTCCTTCCTTCCCTCCACAACCAGCCGCGTACACGGCTCTGCTGTTTGCCACAACATATCACTTCTGCCTGAAGGGAAAAACAATGACATGACTTGATGTGTAAGTGTGTTTTTTTTGTTCTTGTGTTGCAAGTTCTCCTGGTTGTTTGTGTATATTGCCTCACAATTACCACTTAAGTGATATTTCATCATGAAGGCAGCCTGATTATTGTTTGCACTTGAACTTTCAAAATTATACAAGGAAACAAGCCAGTCGCTGAATTTAAACAGTGTCTTCTTGAGTTTATTCAGTCGGGGCCAGAGGAATTTCATTAGTCATGTTAAGGCCAATCTTTTAAACCTCCAACGCTAATCATGGTGGGGTTTGGCTTAAAAGTGGGTGGGAGCAATGAAACAGCAAACAACTCTGGGTGATATAGTTGTCATACACAAATGCATCCCCTTCATATCTTAACAAAGATTTTCTTGTAGGTCAAAATACACTGGTTTCCAGCCATGGGGTAAAAAAGGCTACTCCGCCTATTAACTGCTGCTGAGTGCTCCCTTCACTTTCCTGTAAGGAACTGAATTTATCACAATTGGGAATGAAGGTTTTAACACCAGTTTGCACTCGACAACTTGTGTCAGCATCAGCAGTTTAGTGTGCGGAGAATCACACAGGACTATCTGTGTAACACAATAAGAGCTTTCCTCTCTGCTCAGATGGAGCTGTGAAGTTTATAACATAGCTGGCATCACAGGCTGTGACTCCTTTAGGGAAAATAAGACTTCATAACTTATAAACTTGTTGGCTTGAAAACTTCTTGTCAAAAAGGAAAAAGTAAAGAAGTGGAAACTGAGAAATGACACATACTTTCTACATACTACATAAGCAGTGGGTGTACACATCAAAGATGAACTCGGAAATTCTGAACTGTTCCTTTAAATTTACATAAAGTCTGCAGACATCACATTTTTTTTACCTGAATAGCTTTAATTTAATCTTTCTCATTTCAAAGCCAAATTTGAAAATAAAGACTTTAACTATAGTTCAAGTGGATGTGACAGATTAAAACCAAGGAGGAGAGAAAGGAATGGCTAAAATTAGACAACATTCGATACAAGTGATGCTGTCTATTGACTGTTTGAGTTAGTGTGAATGATGCTTGTGTGTAAATCTGCCTCACCTCTCCTGTTTTCACCTTTTGAAGTATCAGACAAGATAAAGTCGCAGCAGCTAAACCTCTCTGACAGCATCCCGGCAGCTTTGCCCAAAAATAAATTTCATAGCTGCCTGGGTCAAGAGCGATGAAAGTCAGCACCGCTGCGCTGCCAGAACGGTGTCACAAACATTAACGAAGGAAGAGTCTGATGAACTGACTCGTGCTCACGAGAGTTTTCTAATCTTAGAAATGTGGTTTATTTTAACAAACACAGCTCCTTACAAGAATCTTGAATTTTTTATGACCTAACCACAACAAAAGCACAGTGTTTTAGTCACATTATTGAAGAGCAAAGTGATTTTTTTTTTTTACCGACTATAAGACTGAAATCTGAGAGGTTATTCAATTAAAACACACAGGAGACAAAGCTGCTCCTACAGTAGGCTACATACATAAACTGCATGTGCTAATGAACCAAAAAAATCTGAGTTTTTAAATTCAATACCCAAGTGATAACAGAAAGTAAGATTTGTGTGTACTGTCTGTGTTATGTGAAAGTATGTGCGAGTGCATGTCCTACGTACCTGGTATCTGTCGATGGGGTCTTCTTGTTGCAGCTGGCTCTCTCTCAGTGTCTGATACTCCTTCTCAAACTTCTTCAGCTTTTTGGTTGGAACCTGAAAACAACAAGAGAGTTGTTGACATGATTTCACTGTAAACTTCACCATGCGCCCTGCTTGATAAAATCTTATCTTAAAAAGCCCATCCTAGTTGTTTGTGAGTGAGGGGGAGAGTGTGTGTAAGTTTATTTGGAGTGAAACAAGTGACTTTGATGATGCTGAGTAGTACTTATTCCTGGTGATTTTTTTTTTGTTGTTGCAATTTTAGCAGAAAGGTGGATGTTGATGTGAGCAGCAGAACAGGTTTCAGTGATGATATCCCCATCATCAAATCGAAGTGAAAAGGTAGAGAGAAGACATAAACCGATATTCTCATAACAGCAGGTCAAAACTACTTGAATGCAGCTTCTGATATATTGTAGTATTGTGGTTTGTCCTCCAGTACATCTGTGACCTCAACATGTTACATAAAGTCATGATGTTAAAATATGAGAGATGCACATAAGACGTATTAACGAGGCACATCACAGCACATCTGACTGCTCATCAGCTGGTCGCCATCATTCTGAGAAACCAGCTCGGACGTCAGAAGCTGTCGGTTCACACTGTGAGCTACACGACCCACGTGTCACTCAAAGTCATTCATTTCCTCCTGAGATGAACAGAAAATGGGATGACGTGTAGTCTGTGTGTCTTGTGATGGGGGTCGTTTGCTATAATTAAAGCCAACAGGATGCGTACTTGTACTTTGCCCGCCCGTGTTGCTACCAATAAAAAATTCACAGAAGTCGCTCTATCTGTAATCTCAATGTAAACACACTCTACTAAACACAGGACTGCCTTATGTCCACATCAAAAAAATACAAATATTCATTTTTTCTGGTTTGTTTAATCTTTTACCGTAGCGCAAGGAAACTTCTAGCCTACTGCATATTATCTAAACAGATGTGGTTTTGTCTTTCAAAAGTCTTTCAAAAGACAAAACGATCATACGATTAAAACTGCCTTGAAAGATTTATCCAGCAATGTTATTAATTGCATGTGTGTGTGTGTGTGTGTGTGTGTGTGTCTTGTTCAGGTGGGAGGTAATGTTATCTCCTCTGTGTGGAAACAGCGTTGCCATAGCGCCCACTGTTAGGGCTGGGGATTCCAGGTCAATCTCAGTCACATGACCTCTCCTCTGAGACTGGCATATTATGTGTGTGTGTGTGTGTGTTTGTGCTCTAGTGGTTGTTTGAATCAAGTCAAGCAACTGATTAGGTATTATAAAAGGTATCTGCTGTTTATTTCTGTATTTGTTCATGGTTATACGTATATGAAGAGGAAACTGAAAGGAAGCAGAATAAAACCGGTCATCGATTCCAAACAAATGTGCCACATGAGTCAGTGTTGGGAGCAATCAGAGGGACACACTCTGCATCTATCTGAATATCCTGCTGTAATAAATGGGACTTCTCTTCAGAATCAATAAATGCCCTTCCTTTCTGCTTTACATTGAACTTCATATTAAACTCATGTATTTCCACATAGTCTGCTGCAGTCTGGTGCGTTCACACAATCTTAAATGGCATCTATAAATAATCTATAAAGCAACCATTACAATTTTATGATGTTTTCCTTTTGATTGTTTTTTTTTCTCGCCTCTCCCAGTTCTCCACAAACAAGCCATTTTTCCTTCTTTTCTTATTCTTAGTCAATCACTTTGACTTTGTTCATCATTTACTGGGCTTGATAACAACATAACAATGACAAGACATCCAGCTGAGCTCTGGATCTACAGCATTTCATAATATTTGGTCCACATCAGTAATGACGTGTATGTTACTACAATGCCCCAATTCACAAACCAACTAACAATGTATATAATTGACACAGATACAGACAGATGCGGACTCACTACCTGTCCTCCTCACTAAACTGCAGGTTGACCCTTGACCTTTACGACCTGGGAACCACTGAGCTGAATGAAAGTCACTCTGTAATCTATCTGGCAGATAACAGAGCTCAGACCCATTCTGTTGTTATCCGTGTGGGAAGAAAGAGCAGCTTGGTCTCTACATGCTGCTTAATAATCGTTGTATTGAAACAAAAACAATGGAGTCGAATTGGACGTGGTGTTCCCTTGTAAGGTATCAACAACACTGCCAGGGATGGGAGCTGGGATTTTCAACACCCTTAAGTATTAAACACCCATGGTACAGTACAGAGAGTTGTTCTGGATGCACTGATCCACATAGAGATCCAGTTTCACTTATCATGTTTTATCTGCAGCTAAAGATTGAGAAAGTGACACTCTGTGCTGCTGGAAATGGACATTTTTCCTCCTTCTTTATGGTCTTTCTTGTCTGATAAAAGTGGCTCCTGAAGGACGGTGTGTAGGAGGTGAGTGAATTCACATGGCATCAACAATGTGTTAATATGCATGTAATATCTGTGTTTTTGAACTCCTTCCTAACCACTGTTAAAACTGTCATGATTTTAGTGTTTCCTCTAAAACATTACTCCTGTCTAAGTGGGAAAAGACCTCTGATAAAACACTGTGCCCCATTCTGTTGAACTTAATCTCTAATCTGAAAGAGGAGTGCTGGTATTGTTTAACTGCTGGACAAATAAGTCCAACCCAAAATTTACATTGCTCATGTTTCACATAGCTAAAAACAACCAAAGCAGGCCTCTCGAGATTATTTGATTACTTAGACGTGGTTTCTTTTGTTAACTTCTCTGACCAGTCTCTAAAAATTCTACATTAATGCCTAAAACATAAAAGGAAAATGCAACAGACAGAGAGACACAGAGAGATGGAGAGATGGAGAGAATGACTTGACTTCCTGATACTTCACACACCTCCAGATTTGCCGTTTTGATTTTTAGAGTTGAGCAAATGCACGCACAAAAAAAAAAAACCCTTACTTGTGCTTTCACCTCCAGATTCTGCTGCAAACCACCTCAAGACAATGATTGTGTCATACTTTCCAACTCCTTGTTTGTGAAGACATGGTTTGTCACAGATTACCTGCAGGTTAACAAGCCCACACTGGCAAGTACACAAATATTATACACAAGCTGACATCTGTGTAAAAACAACTTATTTCTTTTCCTGTGTTTACAAGTTCAACATGTTTGAATCTTTGTAAAAAATCCTAAATGCATCAATTAAACATAAACTGAGGCCTAAAAACACTGGACCCTGATTGGCCAAGAGGAGCAGATTTAGAGATCATCGTCAGCTGGGGAGCAGCAGCTCAGAGGGATTCAGTGTTTTACTCAAGAGCACTTCAACATGTCAGGGCATTTAACTTGGGTCGCCTTAGTCCGCCTTGCTGATAGAAAATATAAACCTTAAAGCAGCCCTTCATTATTAACGCACACAATTACACAACACAGGAAAGAGTTTAACCTCATTTTTTTTGCTTAAGTGTTAAGTGAAACTTAAGTCACACGAGCAGAAATCATCGACAGACGAGCTGAGGTCTAGCTACTGATTATGCAACCTGCTGCTCTCCAACACCCCTAAAACACACAAATACTACGGCACGACTGCGTAATGAAATGCAACACTAAACTGGGCTGTGCTCACCTGTTAGAGGCGAGGTTTTTATTCAAACATACAGACCCGCTACTGCTACAATCACACTGGATCCAAAACTCCATGACCTCTCTGTAAAAACTACATCAGAGAGCTTCAGTTTCTCTCTATATGTTAGATTTCACTAATTTGTCATTGTTTGTCACTCTACTTGGATTGAAAACCACCTGAGGTAATGAATAATGGGATTTTTCTGATATTCAGTGGCTTTCTCTAATATATCCAAATCCCTCACTTCAGAAAGGCTGCTGCCCTTTGCACTGACATTTTGTTTTCATTGTGTAACTGACATCTTTACCCAGCCTGTTTAAAAAAAGTTACAGTTGTCAGATCACCCAGTTACCGTCCAACAGTTTCACAGGAAAAAGTGTCAAAGTGTCAAAATCCCTAATATTTTTAGACATTCCCAGCAACATGAGGACGACATCTCAAACATCATATTCCTGAAATTCCTGGGGCAGAGCTAAGCCTGCCGAGCTCAGATACAACCATCAACCGTGTACAAGGCTCAGTGTCTTGCTCAAGGCCATCTCACTAACACACACACACACTCACACCTCGCATCTCACTAACACACAACTTTGGATGTAAATGCTACGAGGCCAGATTGAGGACAGAGGGGCCCTGCTGATTCAGGTAATGCGATTAAAAGACGCCTGGTGCCACGAGAAGTGGTACTAGGCCCACTTTAAGATTTCTGACCTGAATCCCTGCAGCAAAAAATGGAATTGGTCCCAAACCTCTAAGCTGAAATCACAGGCGGTGGTGCCATTCTCCGTGTTATACTACCAGGAGTGTGTGCATGTGTGTGTGTGTGTGTGTGTGTGTGTACGCATGTGTATGCATGGAGGGTGATCTGCTCTTACATAAAGTGGTTGTCCAAGAGTTTGAATATTTAAATAAGGACAAAGGCAACTGGACATCTGAAGAAAAAACTAGGCCATGCAATTCAATTACACCCACATACACCCACATACACATACACAAGGTCTCCATTGATTCCAAACTTATGTCGGTAATTGAAACAAACTGACAGTCACAAACCGGCAAAGCACAAAGCACTGTGACCTTAAAGGTCAGACACACACTACAGTCAGAACAACACAGCACAACTCACACACATCTACTGTGTACGAGTCTACACACCATCGACCGCATGGAAGGAAACATGTAGTTTCTGTTCGACCTGCATTTCCCACCATTGATATAATTAAAGTCATAAGGGCTGCTTGATTCAAAGAGCAACATCACACGAAGAAAAGAAAAGAAAAGAAAAGAAAAGAAAAGAAAAGAAAGAAGCGGACGAGTTCCTCTTTCCATGTTTCTTATCTAAAAGTGCAAGAGATGGTCAGAAATGAGCAGAACACTAAAAACAAAAAGAGAGAGAAGAAGGAAAGAAAGAAAGAAAGAAAGAAAGAAAGAAAGAAAGAAAGAAAGAAAGAAAGAAAGAAAGAAAGAAAGAAAGAAAGAACAGACCTACCACCGATCTGGGCAGTCTGAGAGGTCTGGAGTGGGCGACCAAGCGAGCCAGGGCGTCCTCCTCACCCGGCCGGTCCACAACATGAGCGTCGTACGCCACCATGATGGACACCTCCTGCATCATCTTTGCTCCTGCTTGCCTCGCTCCGAGCAGCAGGGAGGAAGAGAGGATGAAGAAAAAAGGAGGAGGAGGAGGTGGAGGTGGAGATACTGCTGCTGACAGGTTTTTGCTTCTCTATGAGTGTGGAGGAGGCGGCTGGCTGCTTTCAAGAGTCCCTCAAGAGCTGAGCCCCGCCCACCGAGAGGAGGAGGAGGAGGAGGAGGAGGAGGAGGAGGGGCAGGGGGGAGGGAGCGAGAGGGCAGTACAACACACCTGTTTGTCTCCCTCTCTCCCTCTGTAATGCTAGAAGTGTGCGACAAAGGAGGATGAGTTTGCTTTTTCCTCCTCTCCACTGACTGACTACTTCCCCCTCACTCATTTGAGCCTCTCTCTTCTTCCCTCCCTTCCTCCCTCCCTCCCTTCCTCTCTCTTGAAATCTCTCTTTAGGTTGCTGTCTAGAGGTTTTGTGTTTTTTTTTTCTTTTTTTATTTCCTGCTGCTGGTAAAAATAGAGATAAAGACCTGTTTACACATCTCCACTGTGTGTGAGTGTGTGTTTGAAGTTAAGAGAGATAGGAAGGAAGTTGTCAGATCAACCACAGTGACTTGTCGTTGACAGTTGCACATCGTTCCAACGGCAAAAAATCCAGGAAGTGGAGTGAAAGCAACTATGAGGCTGTTGTATGGATGATGCCTGAATACTACAGCAGCATCCTCCCAAAAATAACACTATCTGGAAACCTCTTAGGAAACATTCTCCCTGATGCACTAACAACCGTGGGTTCATCTCTCCGTGTTTCTCTTCCTGTGTGTCTTTTTATGCTACTGTGTTTTCTCTCTGTCATCAGATAAATTGCTGGTTTCTGATTCTGCACTTCCAGTTATGGATTAATTGCAGTTTGCTGAAATCTCCTTTATGCAAATCCTGTGCAAATAACAGAATGATAAACTATTTAAACTTGAAATGAAACGTTTATTTAAAAGGAAAGCAATGGTAGAAAATAAAAGCCAACAAATAACCTTTGCTCTACATAAATTTCAAATTCCTTAAAGGAGACATAATGTGTCCCCTTTACTGAAATTAAAATAGTTCCCAGGTGTCTTAAAGACATATCTGTGACATGCTTTGGTCAAAATACCCCAAAGATCAAACATCACAGCTCTTTTAATACTCTCAAAACAGCCCTGTTCAGAACAGCTGGTTTCAGTGCCTGTCCCTTTAAATGCAAATGAACCACTGCTTGCCCCGCCCCACCCCTTCTACCGGTCCCAGGTAGGGGTGGTATTATGCAAATTCAAAACCTAGTTACATCACTGGAAGACAACTGAGGGAACAGCTCGTAAAACCACGTGGATTTCACCTATAAGGAGTCTGAAAATTACAGATTTTTTTGTCAATTCTCACATTTTGGGGGCAAAATACCCAAAAGACAAAAAACAAACAAATTATGTTAAAGAGCCTTCAAAAAGTGCTATTTCCATAATATGTCCCCTTTAAGAACTTATTAAAGTATCCAGAGTAGGTTCATCAAACATTAACTAACTGAATTAAAACTATGCTGTCACATACTATGTTTCCTTAGCAAACAGGTGTGACATGCTAACGCAAATCAAAAAAATCAAATAGTTAACGATTAAGTAATCAGTTTTCTACAAACACCCCACAGAAATGATTTACGTCCCCATCATACATGAACTGTTTAACTTCAACATGGCGGCCACCACCTGTGCTGTGCCCTCCAAAATCCTTCTACACCTCTTTTCACCTTTTGAAGTCTGTACTGTATCTGTTCAATTTCTCTCTACTGTGACTCTCAATGCCTCTAATGTGTCTCTGGAACTTTATTTCTTCAGGTCTCTTTAAACTGTCGTTACAGTCTCTGAGTCTTCATCCATCCATGTAAGCCTTGGTCTCAGACTCTGTATCTTTCCTTCTTTCTCTAAATTATTCTGTCAGGCTCTCCACACACATCCTTCTCTCTTCTTTCTCCATGGTCTGCTAAATGTTTAGCTTTTCTGTTGGGGGGGGATTTGGTAAAAACCGGATTAATCAGTCAAACCCTGAGCAGCAAATGAATGTACGACATTTCTCTCCTTTTTTTTCTCTCTTGGAGTCCTAAAAAGTCATCACTCCAGCTGCGGTCCGGCGGACATTTAAGAAGGCAGAGAAATTCAAATTCTTCCCATAATCCCCAGAAAGGCTAAGCCACCCTACTACCCGTTGTGTTCATCAAGCCAAGGTGCCAGTGAATTCTTTCGCTGTTTTAAGCAGCTTACAGAGTTCAGCTGATCCGATTTAGACGTCGACAGGGAAAAATATGTAAAAGGGGGGCTCCCTCCTTCTCTGATGGCAGTTTAGCATGGCAGGTCCTCCAAAAACGTTTCTGAAGAAAAGTGCTCTAGCCACCGTCTCCCTTAATGTAGAAGCCACGTCACGTACAAATGGTTACGGTTTGATTCGTTAAGGGTGAAAAGAGGCGAGAGAACCCTGGTTCCCTTCTTTTCTGTCATGTCTGATGTGATCTGAGACTAGAAGACGGTAGTTGTTGCAGGTCTGGTAACAACATCAGGTTTGTCAGTGTGTTGCTCACAGATTCACGTTATTTGGTCCAAAGATGCTTTAAGTCACTTTTATGACCTAAAAGAAACAGGCGGCCACGAAAACCATTTAGTCTTGTGATGAACCTACAAGTTTGGAAATGTACGTGTGGTGCAGTGGGTTATCAGGGGCATGACGCTGTGTTAACTGAAGTTAAGTGGGAATAATCGATTAGCAAATCACATCAATAGCAAATTATTCACTAATAACTTTGATAATGTATTTAGTCTCAGGTGTGTATCTTTACATCTTTTGGCATGCTGTGTAACAAGGTTTTTTGTGACATTATGTGATATCACCAGGTGCAGAATGACACGGTTGGATATATGATGTGATATGATGTGATATAGCGTTGTGCAATGTGACAAGTCACAAGCTGCTGCCTGTCTGTGAGCTGGTGGTGGACGGTCAGTGGTAAAAAAACAAATAGAGAAAGAAAAGTGAACAGGAGTGCACAGAGAACCAAGACTATTTCTCCTCTTAGTCATTTTCATTAGGCTCAGCCTCTCTTTATCTCTCCCCTCCTTCTGACTGACTTGCTCCATATACTTGTATCCACAGGGAGTACTCTATTTTAAAAGTTAAAAGAATGACTGGTTGAAAAACATAACAGTAGAAGGAATATGCTCTTGAGATGAAGAAGTCAAAGATGCACATTCCTATTGGGATGTGTTCAGTATTTGCAATATTTTCTCATTGGTACGTATATAGTTTAAGGCCAAATTCCCTTTATCATATTACCAAGAATCCAACAATACTATTACTGATTTACTAAATGTTTGTGATTGAAACAGACTGGATTAATTCAACATTCAGTTTATGTATACATGTGTGTGTGTGTGTGTGAGAGAGAGAGAGATTAAGGTGCCAAGAAGAGAGTGGCCGAGCCAAAACCTCAGAGGCAAAAGCTTGTGCAAGGCAGAGAAAAAGTGTGAAAAATAAATACGCCAACGCGTGAAGAAAGTGAAGAACAGTAGGAGAGTGAACAATCAGCAGGGGGTGATCAAGAGATGAGAGGAGAGAGAGAGACAAACTGTTTCTATGCGCCCTGTGGCTCCGTCGTCCTATCAGACAGACAACCTGCTTTCATGATGAATTCATTAAGTCAGCTGCTTGTGTGTGTGTAGAGCTGCTCCAAGTTTTCGAATTCCTCCGGTACTACCTATGATACTGAAATGTGAAGTGGCGAGTACATGATGCTACGCACCGATCTGCTACCAAATTACTTATTAATAAACTTTGTAGTTTCACACTTGGATAAAAAAAGCAGTTCTCTTGGGAATCAATTTTTCTTTACTTCTTCCAAAAACCGTGGCCTGCACAGGTTGCACTGTGAAGCTACTGGCAAGAGCTAGGGCAGCGAAGAGGAATTGATTTCTGGTAAATAGTGCAATGTTTGCCATTAATAAAAATGTCAGCAATATGGAAATATATAACACCAGAATGAAGGCAACATGTGCAGTGTGTGAGCATTTGGTTTCTAGGGAGGAGTGTTAGTACAACTAGTGCAGGGAGTGATTTATTCTTTAAGACTGACAGTCAAATTTGATGATAATAAAAAGATCCTATAACATTTATTTAAGCAATGGTATTTGATTGGTATTGGCTATGACACAAGTCTGGGTATTAAAAGTATATATATAATATTATTATACAA
This sequence comes from Trachurus japonicus, assembly GCF_045865225.1. Classification (NCBI taxonomy): domain Eukaryota; kingdom Metazoa; phylum Chordata; class Actinopteri; order Carangiformes; family Carangidae; genus Trachurus; species Trachurus japonicus. The sequence continues at coordinate 22,454,380 of NC_140910.1, forward strand.
TACAGTTGAATGCCTTAGGGAGATTTTGAGTCAACTTGTTTGAATGTGTTCATGCCTGCAGAAGAGTGTTCATTACTGAGCATGTACTGTACTGTACATTACATGTTTCAAAGTGTGTGCACACCCAACATGTTATAGAGCTGGAGGATTGTGCAAGAGTAACAAAATGCTACTAAACCACCAGAGATAAACAGTGAGTCATGATGCAGGATATCCTGTGTGTAGAAAAGCATAGCAATACACCCCAACATGCACGGACTGTAAAGCATTAAAGAACCATGTGTACTGCCAACACGCTCTTGTCTGCGACACTACTGTACGTCACAACCTGCACCGCTCTGTAAACTTGTCTGGATCAGAAAAAGACCAATAAAAAATCCCTGAAATGTAAAATAGGTAGAAACAGAGAGACGTGAACAGAGAGTGTGCAGGAGAGAGCAAAAGAGAGAGAGAGAAGGGTGGAGGGAGGATGATTATCTCTTCCATCTGTCTCTGTCAACTCTTTCCTTCCTCTATCACTACACACACCACCGACACACACACTAACACAGACACACACGATATCCTATACACCGTGTACTGCATTTGGTCCCTGGTGACTGAAAGCAAATTCCCTAAATGCCAGCAGCCTCATTAAGGTCAATAGGAGGATGATAACGTGTGTGTGTGTGTGTGTGTGTGTGTGTGTGTCCATGTAAAGGAATTTCAGTGAACACACACACTAGTAGGCTTTGGAGAGAACTATGACGACCATTCATGGAATCAATCCTTTATCTGGTATCGTCAGATTTCACTCCTGACCGATGAACTACAACATACACGAGAGAAAGAAAAGTTACAGCACATTGGAAAGCTGACAATATGACTGAAGTGTATGTGAAAGAATGCAGTAAATATCTGAGACATTCTTCCTCCCTCACGGCCAGGCTTCTCCAACACAGCAGAGCGGCAGCAGGCCCACACACACTTCATAACAGCTTCTACATTTAGGGATGTTGTTGCAACTCCTTGCTTGTACACAGGAGGTGATGTCTTTTATTGTGTTATTGTGAGTCTTATTGGATTAAGTAGAACAAGAGACTGTGACAATCTGCATGCCTGAAGAAACAAAGTGCTGATGCTGTACACAAGTTCACCCTGTCTTTTTGACTGAGTGCAGTTCAGCATGTGGCAGCGAGGTCGTGGTATGAAAATCATAATGGCGCCGATAAAGAGCTCAGCAGTCAACACAAACCATAACATCTGCAATAATGGAACCAGAAGGTCAAAGAACCGGCGCTCTACTTGACGTGCTCTTGGACCTTTGACCACCTTTGGTCAAATGTATTTGTATCTCAGTGGGAGATAGCAAAAGAGGAATTTCATCATGTTGTCAGACTCATACAATAACTCCTGGAATGTCGTGTGTGCATTTGTTCATACTTCTGGGTAACGTTCTTCTCTGTTGTGAATTGTTTATCAGCTGTTTGAGGGTTAGGTGTTGAATTTAAAGCGAGCGTTTTTGGGCTTAGAGTTAGCGAATGCGTGTGTTTGTCCGTAGAGCCTCTTACCTTGATGTTGCAGGCCTGCTCCATGAGCCTTCGCGCATTCTCCGCGGCTCTGTAGCGTTTAGGGAGCTGCACTCGGAAGAACTTGAGAGCCCCTTCAAAGTCCGCCTGCAAAAGGTCCTCTTTAGATGTCTGGAGCGAAGACATGAGGAGGTGGGAGGAGAGGGGAATGTGGTGGTGGAGACAGACAAACAAGGGTTTGTTATTAGGAGACAGGCCTTCAGAGAGTAACCTCCAACAGATTGTTCCCCCCACGTGATGACTGTTATTATATTTTGAGATTCAAGGAGAGGCAACAAACTTATTGTCTGCACAACTTGATGACGGTTACACTGATTAATGTGAGACGGGATTAGTTTTATTGAGTTAAATCACCTTAAACCAATCGAGAGTAAAGTCTGGGAAATAAATAATCACATTTGCTACAGTTCTGCTCCAGAAAGATGAACACATTTAAAGGAGATGCAACTGCACTGCAATAGTTAAGAGTTAGTATTAGTACACGGCAGTACTGTACAACACCACCATCTTGTGGTGTATTGATGCATAGACAGTATAATCCAGCCAGAGATGTTAATGCACATTAGAATAAGTGAATAAATATTAGGGTCTTGATGGACAGGGCTTTTGTGTCAGCTAGAGATGATTGGCTGTTTCATTTATAACATACAGTAAGACTGAGGTTTGAGGCTAGCTACTATTAAACTCAAGGCAACAAGAACAAGGGATGAAAGGAATGAGTGGCCTGTTTTAAACAGACATGCACCCCACAGACCTTCCTCTTCTTCTACTACAGGAATTTACATAGGAATATATTCAGGCAAGATCGTTGTTCAACTCAGAAAGCAGAAGAGGCTAACTCGTAACTTGAAAGTAAAATTTTAGGCATTTTTAGGAGGAGCAGAATTTAAATGATTCAAACTAAAAGGATATAAAGACTCAGAGATCACAGCATGGCCACAGAAGACAAGATAATTGTTGCTTGGGCCAGTATCAGAAGTGGAAAAACAGCGGTTGCTTGTTTTGAGAGATGCTTGACTGCTTTCCCATCCTCCACTCAGCAGCTTCTTCCACCATGAACACAAGTCAAACTAACACCCAACTCTGTTGAACTCTAAACCAACCGTCCAAACATGCTCATTTTCTTTAATCCTGCAGCCCCCACCCTCCCTCCCTCCTTCCCCACCTCTCCACCTCTCACCGCTAGCAGCTTGGGAACGAAGAGCCGGTGCCCCATCCCAAGGAGACCCATGACCCTGCAGAATGAGTCGTCTGAGGCCTGACTGCCGTGGGCGCCCTCTTCATCCTTCCCCTCTCCATCCTCCACCGCCCTGCGCACTGCTGGAAGGGGCAGATGGGGATGGGGGGTCAGGGTCGGTAGAGGGGGAGGAGAGGCCAGAGGGGAGGGTGGAGGAGACGGCGGCGGTGGGGTGGGACAGGGCGAGGGGCGGTCCCGCTCCGGGGCCAGGGTGGCAGATGACTCCAGCGTGTCGTCCAAAATGTTCCAGTGCAGGTTTCCCGGTTGTTGGAGAAGAGTTGGACGAGGGCTGGTCAGGGAGCAGTCCAGTTATTCGTGCGGTCGACTCAGGGTGAGCTGGGATTTGTTTTTGAAAGTCAATGTCTACTCTCGCCAAAACCGGCTGAGTCCTGGTGACCAAGGCGACTGACTTTCTGGGAGGAGAAGCTGGTAACGCCACATCAGACGACGGTATCCCAACAGGACGCCAGCTACGTTAAGAAGCAGATATCCACTTATTGGATCACAGGGCAGCCCAGCAGGCGCAGCAACTCAGGCGTGCAAGTGTTCAGACTGATCCAGTTCATCGGGACAGGAGAGGATTTGGACAGGTGGACAAGTCGTTGGTGGCGGCCACTCAGCTTGTACCACTGTCAGAGCCCAGAAATGGCCACCAGGTGCGATAAAGTAACAGTCAGAAAATGATGTATTGAAGCTGCCTTCAGCATTATGCCTCCAGCTACCTGCCAGACTCACTTTGAAATCCAGTCACATTACCCACCCTCATCTTCCCCTGCCAAACTCCCCTAAACCAATTCCAATCCAGTACGCCGTTGCCTAGCAACAAAGCTGCTCAACACGTGGGCTGCCGCTGCTGCTTCTCCGGCAAACAGCAGCGATGGATAAGTACTCCACCTTTTTTTTTTTCTCTTTTTATTATTATTCCTCCGTTGATAGACTTCAAAGACGGCGAGAAAATCCCCTCAGTCTAGTCTGCACAACTGAGTGGCCCCTAATGCTCAGGGCTCGGTGTGAGAGAGATGACACATCAAAGCCCGGTTTCCAAATGGCAGGCCGCACCTGGTTTGACGCCGACAGGATTTTTTAGCTTTCTTTGAAATGCAAAATGGACTGAAATAACTGTAAGAGTCCTTTTATCTGAACAGCCCCAGTCTGAATCCAAGCAGACCGTCCTGACAAGGCAGAAACAGAGGAGATGTGGTCTGTTAGCATCACAGTGTGGCACTTTCCTGCCTCCAGGAAAAAAAGATGATGCACTGAATGTTTGTATTGGTTTATGCCTGAGTGGACGCTGAACTCGATGAGTCAAGGCAGCTACGCATGAGTATTGGAGAGAGGTAGTAAAATGGAAAAAGCTGTCTCTCTGTTTCTTTGTTCTTCCTCTTCAACTCTGTGATCTGAACTCAGTCCAGTTCCTGCCTGGTCCTGTCAAAAGCTCCAGCATGGACTCCAGTGTCCGTCCCTCCGGCAGATTTCTCAATTAGCAGCAGCCAAGCATCCGGTCTGTATCGGTTAGTAGATCCTTTAGATCGTAAGCCAGCTCCTTCAGATGAAGAAAAGTCCCCTCTGCTTTTCAACAACACAGGCTAAATGGTTGAGTGTTTGCATGAGTGAGTGTGCTATCAGGAGTGATGGTCCTGGCCAGCTGGGGCGAGGCAAAGAAACCACAGAGCTTCAGCTTCCCGTCCTCCGCCTCTCTCTCTCTCTCCCTCTTTTTCAATGTCTCCTCTCCTACCTCGCTTCCTCAACCCCTCTCTGAACCTTTGTGATGCTAACAGCTAACGGCTAGCAGGGGCGGCTCCGTTGCAGAGGTCTGGGTGGTGGATGGACTGAGGTAGCGTGTTGGAGAAATAGATAGCCAGCCAACAGAGAAGACGAGAAGGCGGAGGTAGAGGAGTAGGAGGTGAAGAAGAGAGAGAACGAGGAACTGAGGGAGAGAAGAGGCTCCAAGCAGGCATCCACGGGAGGTAAAGATGAAGAAGAAAGAAAATGTATTTAAAAAAAACTGAACACAGAGCTTCTCTGCTCCAGTTTCAGATTGCTAACGCTATAGCTTATGCTCCTGTTGTGATGTGGATGCCGACTGCTAAGCAGGAGAGGGAGGGAGGGAGGGAGGAAGGGAGGTGAGCACAGATGGAGGGAGGGGTGATGAGAGCGGAGAGGAGAGCAGGATGGATGGAGGAGGGAGGAGGGAGCCTCGAGGGAGAATGCCGTCATGCCCGGCCAATAGGAAGCAGGCACTGGAAACCCCTTCTACCCTCCTCACATCCTCATTTGTTCTCCATTCCCGACCATCGCACCCACCACATCTCTCTCTCTCTCTCTCTCTGACATACAGAATACATTATGGCTGAAACACAGAGCGGGAGGGCTTTTTAAAACCGGTCATGTATGATTCATTTAGAGAAGACAGCCTGAGTATACTTGCATTACTGTGTCATATATTCATATTATTATTATTACATATTACATTTATTATCATTATTGATATTCTCAGCCAATTTGCAAAATTGGATTGATTTACATGTATTTCTTTTTTAGGCTGTATTGGTGGGGGAATACCGTATATATCGCCTATCGTATAGGCAAAATGCATTTTAAATCAGGACACAAATTTGTCAGGTTATCATAATTGTGAAAGAATTAGGGATTAAACAGTTTAACCACTAAGTTTCCTTTATATCCTGATTTTCTAGATGCCTATTTTCCATCAGTATCTGTATATTTTATCTGTAAAAAAAATATATATATATATATTAGAAAATAATTGTGTACTAAGGGACTGGATTTCCTGATGGTTTCCAGCAGGTCAAAAACTTCATAATATGCACTTTCCCCCCATTATTAAATCCTCTCATCAACACAATGTTGTGCCGCAAAAAGTGATAAATAAGAATAAAAAATGAAAAATAATAATAAGAAAATCTCAGTACAAATGACGCTGAGCATTGTGCGCTGATAGCTAATGATCCGTTTGTTTTTGTACTGAGACCTGGACCACAAAATGATACAAACACTGAGTGTTCTTGAGGTTTCCGCAAGACGTCCATTATGACTGTCCCATCAGAGAAATGTCCACACTGAACATCGAGACACTGACCTGCAATACGACACTGTCAGTGCCAGAACTCATTGATCCGTCTCACCTCAAACAGATCTGATAACACAACAACTAGTAAATGTACACCACCCAGCTCCCTTAGCAACGACACATGGTTATTTTTGCTAATATTAATAAAACTCAAGCAGGTATGTTGTTTACATTTTTGAACATACAGTTGTGGTTTCTTTGTAACTTTATATCTAAACACTTAATAATGTCACTAAAATCAAGGTTGACTTTAAAGAAAAGGTAATGTCGGGTCTTTTTTATGTTTTGTTTAGTGTATGTGCGTTGATCAAACTGATCAAAAGGTTATCTATATAAATCTATGGATTTTCTGATTCTGAATAACATATTTAATGACCTATGGGGAAATCTATAAAGAAACTGTGTAACAAGCTGTAACTGTTTTTTTTTATATGTATGGTTTAATAAGTTAGTAACTTCAGCTGAGCCAGCAAACCTCAGCTGAGGGTAGGTAGGACGCAGACTGAAAGCACTTTTTAAATTCATCCAGTTCATATACCTCTAATACCACATATATTGATAATAAAATTACAATGGAAAGGTATCATGAAAATACTGTATAGCCCCATAAATAAATGCAACTCTGCTAAGAATCCAGTCACTGCGATCTAGTCTGGCAGCTGTTGTGACACATGAGCCACATCCATCAGTGATGTTTTAGCACAATTAGTCCTCACCCATTTGCCTAATTTGTCTTGAAGGACAGGCTCTTCACTTCCAGATGAAGTTTCTAATTTGATCACTAGGGGGCGAGGAATGCCAACAAACGAACTGTGTACCTCTGCCCATCACATCAGACCTCAGACTGGGTCTCATTCATGAAACGTTAGTAAATCTGTGTGTAGATTTGCACATATAGAAGCTCATGCTACTAAAACCCGACTCCGGATTCATGAATGCTGCAGGAATCTCAGATGTGAACATAAGCACATGTGTATGATCATGAATGCCAACCCATCTTAAATTGACAGTACGCCCCCGGTGATCAGCAATTAGCATAGATCTTCGTCCATGAATAGCCATATAAGGAGACCCTGACCACCATATAAAGGTGGTAGGTACATCCTGTCCACCTGCGATCATGACGCAAACAACGAAAGAGGGAGAGAGAGAAAAATTGGGGTTGAAGTCATTTTGGGTGAAGTGGAGTCCAGAAAAAATATATAATTCTCTTCTGTTAGTAGTGGTGAGACTGGGACAGGTAAATCAAAGGCGTGGAGGGAAGTAACACGTCTCGTGAATTACGTGCCCTGAGTTTAAAAAACCATTGAATTGAAGAAGTAAAACCAAAATAATTCGATATGAAAGAAGGAAAAAACACATAAAAACTGACAGCCACAGAACGAAGAGGCTCTTCACAGTCTCAGCTGTCTGCTGCAGAGGAGCATGGCTGCATCAACACATGAACTTGTATAGGCAGGCACACTTTGCATTGCATATCAGCTGCACATTTATGTTATGAAAGTTTTTCCAGTTGATATCATATTTCAGGTTATTATCATCATTAGATGGAGCCTTGATGTGTTTACACACAAATTCGTGCTGCTGACGTTTCATGAATGGGACCCACTGAGCGTACCTGTTTACCCACACTAACTCTCCTGCACAGTCATGCATGCTTAAAATGTTTGCTTTGCAGTTTGTGGAACAATAGCACGAATAACTATTCACATACAAAATAATTAATGAGGAATTCATTTCCAAAAATCGATCTTTAGTGCACAAAAAAAAAAAATATATAAAATCACACAAAGAATATATTTAATAAGGTATACTTTTTTACTGCCTTTATTGAGGCAAAGTGGTTCTAAAACCAGAAGTAATCCCCATGGTTATCAAAAATATGGCCATTTGACAAAGTTGAGTTCATCGAAACAAAAGGTTACAATTAAATGAGTGACTGAGGCAAGTACTCACCTTGAGCAAGGCCAGGGCCACGTTGAAGATGATGTTCAGACCCTGCAAGAGAGAGCACAATTAGATGTGAACACAGAGATGTATATCAGCAGGTTTTAAACTGCTCATGGCTAACAGTGAATATATACAGTATACGTCAGTGTACCTATTTTTGATCACAGTGAAACTGTTCTTATGCCCACACTGACACCAGAATATATAGTGTGACACTTCACAGGGATGTGATGCTCTGCTGCAGACGCTCTTGGAACAACAACTTAAAGAAACAAGACGGTCAAAAATCTGCAGTGAAAAGGAAGTCGGCCTGGTCTGGGTAAGAGATGTGACCTCTAAGTGACATTCTTCACTTTTAAATGTCAGTAAAAGATTCAGCAGAAAAGTTGTTGGCGAAACTGCAAGGACAAAGGAAAAGACATGGCATCGAGTCAAGTCCTTAGAATAAGATACCGTATAATGTAATTTGTTTGCATATTTTTCTTATAGACCAAAAAACAACTGACATGTTGCCTTTTTTTAATTATAACAGCCAATCACAGTTACCTTACTAACATTTATCTACAGGTGTCAGAAAAGTCAAGTTGTTGGTTAAACTGCTTATTGCACAAGGCATTTATGACAGTTATTTCTGAAAACAGGTGCCCAGATAAAACTTATATCAATTTAACTAAATGTCATTGTTGTTGCTGTAGCACAAAGGCACATACTGACCAATACAAAGCCCTGGCAGAGGTACTGCAAAAAATAGCAATAAGAAAAAAAGCTGAAACTTTCTTATGTTTTATTCATTTCATTTATCATATTTCTATACATTGTGTTGTGTATATAATTGTATAAATAGATTAATTGCAACACGCACATGCATGCTGTCATCCTATGTTTTTCCATCCCTGTTTTTGTGTTTACACAATGATTTTGACACAGAGAGAAAGAAAATGTAAAGCTGATGTCAGCACTGCATGGGAACACCCGTCTCCTTGGTCTCCGTGACAACCAGTTCACATGGCAACACAGAGCTAAAAATAACTGGACAGCTCTAAAAATAACCGGAGAAAGAGAAAAGAAAGGGAGCTCTGCCTTCACATCCCCGTCTCTGCACGCCTCAAGATGGTGCTACAGTGCCGAGGCAGGATCAAAGGTGCACATGAGACACAGGAAGATAATCTCAGAGCGGGTGTATCTGAGCGAGACAGATGCATGGGGGGAATGAGATAAACATGCAGAGAGGGAAGATATGATGACATAGGCTGGGAAGCAGATGGGAGAAGAGGCAGGGTGATGTGTGAAGGTTCAAGACTAAATGAAAAGTTTCACAAATGACCCACAAAAACCTTCACATGCTATCAAGGTTTGAGTCTCCACCAATCATTAGTCTCTTGTATCAGTGGCAAAACACACGACTAAATAATAATAATAAGTCCTGTAGCTAGTACTACACTATTTAAGGACATGAAGTGGTACAGAGAGGTTGAATGTTAAAAAATTAAGGAATAAATATTTGTGGGACAACATTTTTAATCAAAATCAGAACTTTCACAAAGACTTCATCCGGTGCTGATTGTGAATGAGATTGATTAACAAAAAGGGGCAGAACAGGTATGAAGGAAAGCTGGGAAAAAAAAGGAGAGTGGTGATGAGAGTGAAAAATACAAATAAGAAGCGAACAAGTTAAGCTGCTGATGAAGAAAATAGAGAGAGAATAAAAAGAGGAGGAGAGGCAGGAGATGAGAATTCTGGTTTAACAAGCAGATTCTCATCATGCGGCTCATTGGGTGAGAAAGACCTGAGAAACTTTTAATTGTTCTGCCTGCGGCCAATGGGCAAACAGAGAGGGGGGAGGGAGGAAGGGAGGGTGGATGGAAAAAAAGTGGGGGAGGAAAGCAGAAAGCGTAAGAAGGGTGGAGAAAGTGGCGAAAGTTTTATGGCTTGACTTTGATGTGTTTTTTTTTTCCCAATATGAAGTTCTGCTGCTGTTTGTCACTTCCTTTTACTTTTCTGACAGGATCTGTTGGTTCTGAGTTGCATCTTGTCTTTATCTGGTCATTCTGGACGGGGTGACCCACAAAGCTCACGTCACTCCCCAGCCTAGCCCCCCTTTACTTTGAGTTTATGTGCTCCAAACACAATATTTATTTTCCATAAGGACACAGCTGCATGTTCGAGGCCTCAGCCTCAGCCAGACACATTCCTCCTTGTGCAACCTCATTACTTTTCTGGCTTCACCACATCTTTCTGGCAGCTTTTACCTCCCACCTGATCCAACTCACCAGAGCATAGAGCCACAGATTAGATGATATAGTCATTGAAGAAAAAACTTTTGTCAGACACTGTCCTCGCCCGTGGTAACAAATAAAGATATGGTCAGTCTAGTAGTGACTACCACAGGAGGCCGGAGACAAAAAACACCCTGGGAGGTTAGATCAAGTCTCAAAGGTTTCACCATTGTTACCTAAGTGAGACCTATGGAGAGGTGTGCTCTCCAAACACCCACTACAATAATTATTTTTATCAAATATGTCATATATATTAAATAAATTGTCATATAAATTCAAGTATACAATAGAATATGATACCAAAATTAGAAAAGTATAATAAATCATGCTTTTATGCCAATCGGAAATTAATTTGCAGTACTATTAAAAATAAATATGTGCAATATTTTAAATTATTTAATTATATCAATATTTCTGGTGGTGCTAATATTTCTTAGCACCACACAGCTGGTGTTGAGTGGGAGCTGATCAGTGGCATTAAACTTCGCTAGCATGCTACAATTTACCAAGAGAAATTAATTTGAACTTTTGGGTGTGGTGCAGTTGTTGTTTTTTTGTTTTGTTGTTGTTGTTCATTGTTTTATATCTTTCCCATGAATCCCAGGGAGTCAGAATGCAGTTTAAAGCAAGCAGCTGCTTCACATCACACAGCTTCTCATGCGGTTTTTGCATCTGCAAGGCACCATTTGACTGTTCGAGCTCCCCTGTGATCTGTCTTCTCAGTGGGGAAAAAAGTTGAAGGAAAATTGCTGTTGCAAAATGTCACAATTTGTTATGAGATAAAATGGCATGACGATAATCACATTATTAAGGAACATTGTCATTTCATTATTATTAATATTATTATTATTATTATTAAGAATCTGCCGATGTTAAAAAAAAAAAAAAGAGCAATGGACATGAGGTAACCTACAGTAATGGCTTTTGGAAGAACTACTTAAGAGGAGCTTTTTGTAGACATGTTGTCATGTCAGAACAAGAATCAAAACGCGATTGTGATCAGGTCAAGAGATCCTAATGTTATTGGCGATTGTATCACCCCTAAAAAGGCCTCTCAGAGCATCCCTATTGATCAGGTTGGGTAGACTGAGGGGCATAATGGAGATGGTTCAGTGCTGATGGTGGTACAGCTCTGTCTGAAATGCCCTCTATTTCCGGCCAATAGCGGTAAGGGTCACCCAACTGATGTCTCTCTGACCTTCTCTTTCATGCCTCCTTCCTCCTGCCTTTGTGGTTGCCACCTGTTTTCCGTGACCCTCTTTACTACCTCCTTATCACTCTTTCCCTTACTTGTCTCTGTCACAATGTGTGGACCACAACAACTCTTCCGATGCTCCCAGAATAATGTAAAACTGTGAGTCAAATTGTACCTCGCAGAGCAGCAGGTCAGTGATGTGGAACACCATGCACAGGGGGAACTTGGCAGTGAAGAGGGTAAGAAACCACTGGGAGGCATACATGTGCGCCTCCAGGTTCAGCTCCTGGAAGTGGGACCACAAGTCTGGAAGCTGTTCCTGTACGAGCAAATAGAGGAATGGGAGGAGGAGGAGGAGGGAGGAGGAAAAGGAGGAGGAGGAGGAGAAATTTATGACATAAAACAGCACTTACAAAAATACAAAAATATGGCTCCACTTGTCTTTTCAATTTTACATTATTTCATTTTGACTCATTCTTTATTAAATCATGCCATCTCTCTGAGATCAAAATCTCTTTCAAGAGCAACCCAAGAACAAAGGGAAGTTTCAAACAACACATAACACAGTTCGGTCCCATGTCAGACACATTATTCATCAAATCAAATAATCTAATTAATAAATTCTTTATTATACAAAATGTGGTATAACTGCTGAGCTTAGCTGTTTCATAATGCACAAGATGTAAAAGCAACACAATTCATAATTGTTAATGTTGTACCGTATGTATTTTCATACCTAATTATATTGATTCAACATTTATTTGTTCTTGTTTTTTTCCTCACCATTTTATGTTGTTTTATTTTATCAGGTCTCTTTTTGACATGGGGGAATAAGACAGCTGTAGGTCTCAGATAGAAATGTATGTGTGTGTGTTTTAGTACTGTACATAGACCATGAATAGAGGATCCAATTAGCCAGTCAGTGATCCACAAACACTTACCATGCCACATGACACCTCACCGGATCAGATAATGAGCTCCCACCTATATGCTGATATCAGTCAATCCTAACCTCCTTACATTGAGCTTGTTAGGTCAATGCTAACAGAGTTGATCCTGATGATGAGATGATTGCTCGTGGGGTAGGAAGGGTTTCGGGGCCAAATTAAACTTACACACCAGCAGACATCAGCCTGAACAGACGGACCTGCTAGTCTCACAGTATCATACTCTGTTATATTTTTTGACCAGAGACACAAAGCAAAGAAGGCAACAACAAATATGTTGAAACCCATACATGATGCAATCACTGGTAACAAGCTCAAAAAACTTTCTTCGCCTTTATGGAAAATGTAAATACAGTTAAGGAGGCTATTTGTGTTGTCTGCTAGTCTTTTCTTATTAGTGGCACAGAGTGTAGGTTTGTTGTACAAACTCTGTGCTCAATTAGTAATTAAATGAAACAGCCCAGAGGACCTTCAGTCTCAGGGAAGTAAAAATGTTGGAAAAATCCAATCTTGAGTAAATTGATGTTCATTAAGACCAGACTCTACCACAAAGATATGTGAAGTAAATTTCATGGCATTTAAACTCACGATGTGGTCAAAATGACTGATCAACATTTTTCATTTGGAGCTGTAATTGTGAAGGACCCCAAGGCTCAATCATTTCAATTTCTGCCACAAGTGCTGAGAGTAATCATTTCTTCAACCACAGCCAGAGGTGTCAGGAAAAGTGTGTGATGAACGAACAGAGAACAGAAACAGAGATCGATCAATAAACGGGGAACGACTTGTACCTTAGAGTTTAAAAGTGGAAGGAGCTATATCGTGACCTGATGTGCCAGATGGTTTGTAACACACAACCAGAGCGAAGGTGTTGCTTTCAAAAAATACATAGGAGGTGATTGGATGACCCATCGATAACTGACCATCACAGACTAACTTTAACCAATCAGTCTCTTTGGCCTTCTCTTAATAATAATAGATAATCTACAGAAACCTCCTCAGAAACTACTGTTGTTGACAAACAGTTGGTTGTTATACTTATGTAGTTACCAGAAGTGCTTCAGACACTGAAGTTGAACCATTGTGGTTTGGCAAGAACCAAATACAGTACCTAGGATCCTGGAGAGACAGATCGTTGACCTTTTTTGTCAAGAAACATCCAATCAATTCTGTCACATGACCCACTAAAGAAGGAGGACGTCTGATGTTGGTGTTTAAAAAAAACTGATGGGACAATCCAGACCAATTTTTTTCCAGGCCAGTTTTAAATGCTGTGTATTTCAGGCTTATGGCTGCATTGATTCTGATTTCAGTCCATCACAAGTCTGAAAAAATTGCAGAACAATGCTAAACTTGTGTGAGTGTTTTTTTTACACAAAGGACCCATTTTAAGAAGTAATGAATAGGGCAAAAACATTTCCACTTCCACTGAAGTACTACATTATATGAACACATTTCAGTACATTTCAACAACAATGCATCTATTACCTGCATCAGCCTCTCCAGCTGGTAGAACTTGCAGTGAAGATCTTCAAAGTTGTTCTTGTAGAGCGCTCTGAGGCCGTATTCATACATGATTTTCACCAACACACAGAAGGCCTGTTCCTCAGGCATCTGAAAGAAACACACAGGCACCATTAAACTAATAGCTACATCAAATTCAACTCCCACAGCTGACTGTCCAAAAATGTATAGCATCACAAAGGGAACTAGGATACTTTGTTGTTTTGTTGGACACGAAGGCTCCAAGACGAGAAACAGATTCACTCTTTATCTGCACGTGAGTTACAGTCGGGCACTTTGATGCTACCAGGCCAGAGTCAAATTTTATTTACAAAGATTTTGATAAGCCCCTCCCATCTCCTCCTTAAGCCAGATGGAAAACAAATAACATTTTATTTTCTGACATTATTTGTCTGGCTCTAAATGGGAAGGACAGGAGAAGAAAGCGAAGGCCTGAGCAGCTTTAGCAGCCGATCGTTTGTATGTGCAAGAATGTGTGTGCACAGAAACATGCTTTAAATGTGCGAGCGAGCACTTTACTGTTTCTGTGTGATTCAGTGTATGGGATGAATGAAGATAAGAGGCATGAAAGAAAGCTTAACACTGAGTTTGTGTGCATCTGTGAGGGTATAAACCCATTTATTTCTCCTTGCACACACACATACACACACACACTTGCAGACGGTGGGGTGAGGTGATATTTAATCAGAGTGACAGTATGTGTTTGGGGCTGAATGGGCTCCTGCAGGTAAACCTGAACCCCTATTAATATTCCTGACATCTCCTCTATAACCTCTCCCTTCTTCCTCTTCCTCCTCTAAACCTAGTCTGCCCCCTTCTTCTGTATAACCTCCCTTTCTTTTACTGCTGCTCTCCCGTTTATATCTCCTCCTCAACTTTACACCCTCCCCTCCTATGTACCTCATTATGCGTCACCAAATTCATCCACCGCTTCTCTCCAAGACTCTCCTACCGCCTCTCCTCGCTCCATCTCCTCCTGACCTCTCTGTTCCTCCCCACTCTCCCTCCATCCTCCTCCTCTTTAACCTTTGCTGCCCTTGTCGTTTGGACATCAACCAAAACTTCCACCGCCCTCTCTCCTCCACTTGGGACTCCCGCCTCCACATGTCAACTCCTCTGTCTCTCCTCCATCTGTCTTTTAACACCTTCCTTGAAGAAAGATTTCAGGCACACAAGCTGAAATACATGCACAACAAACAAAAAAAAAACTGAACAAAGGATGGAGAGGGAAGGGGAAGGGGGATCTAGAGCTGTGTGAAAGCCAGTGACCTTGAAAACAAATGTGTGAGAGAATGAATGAATGTCTTTTCCACCTTTTTCTCACTCCTCATCTTCTGCCACGACTGTGTCTCGTGCTTTCAGCTTTACCTTCTTTCACACTCTCTCGCTCCTTCTATTCACCTGAATCATTCTGCTATGAACTGTTTTCATTTGAGCGGTCAGCAACTTTCTTTTCATCCGGAGACTCTCTTTCTATCTCCCTGTCCCTCCCAGCCTCCACTGAATCTGTTATATTGCCTTGGTTCTGTTGTATTACACCTTGTACAAGTGAACAGCCTTGGCGTCTGTACTGTAGAAGCAGTGAGGTGTAGGTGCAGCTGCACAATGGCGACATCATTTCTTTATTTAAGTTCAAGCCTTGAAAATTTGCTCTTGTCTGACAGAGTCCTTTTAGCGTCAACTTAATATTCCAACAGCCCCATCAAGCTTTTATTTTAAAAGCGTGGAGCAAGGGGAAGCACCAGCGGGAGGTTCTTCAGCGACTATTTTAGAAGAGTATAAGATTTATTTTTCTATTTGAATTGTTTTTGTTGAGACGGTATGTGTCTAAGTATGTGTGCAGAATAGTAAAAGTGTGTTTGTGTATCTAATTTAATTATATTGTATATTGTTATGGGTTTTTTTGCTCAATTAGTGTTTGAATGTGTGTACAGTATGTATTGTGTGTGCCTATACATCCATCTGGTGCATTGAGTTGACCATGAAAAGGCAGAGATGACAAGTTTACTCACGTGCAGCAGGAGAACAGCAGCGAGGAATGACTGACCCTGACAATAACCGATCTCTTCATCATAGACGGAGTACGCCTGAGAGAGAAAAGGAAAGAGGACAGAGTGGAAAAATGCATTTTAGTTATTATTGTCAACCAGACGTCAGGAGTCACTGACATCAATTCAACATTGTTCAAATGTGTGAAGTCAACTCTGAAGTGTTGCAACTCCAATTTCATCCATATTTTCACTTTTACTTTAAAGCAGAAGTAAGCGATCCGGTCGTTTTGGCTAATGCTGCGTTCCAGGCAGGCTTTTGAAACCGTAAATTACAGCTTCAAGTCACGACTTACAACTTTGTAGCGTTCCAGGCAACCCACTCGTGTTTTTCCGACCTGTTTTACCTGTGAAAGTCACTATAACGGCCACTCGTAACTTCTGACCCGTGAACTCGTACCAGATCGAAGTGGTACCACTTCACAGGTCGGAAAAACACGAGTTACGGGTTGCCTTGAACGCACCATAACGTCTTGTCAGCCGATGGAGTTAGCAGCCCCCGCCCTCGTCATGGATCTATTGGTCCTCGTCCCTACGTCACCACATTCAGGCGCATCCCTTGGCTGCACACACAGCCCTTCATGCCGTTCTCTCTCCTCATTGGATAAAACTTGTAGGATACGAGAAAAGTTTTCTCCTCGGCTCAGAGCAGAGCAGAGGGACTGAGAGACCCGTGTTTCGGTCCAAACACTCTATGTAAGTGATTGCTGTCAGAAGATCTAACTATTTAAGACTTATATTAACACAAAAACATTGCTTACTTCTGCTTTAATATGGTCATTTTCAAGTGAAGATTATTGAACCAATACGTTCTTAAAAACATGACGACCCAGCAAAATGGTAACATATTTCAAAGTGAACATTGTGGAGAATTTAATTTTACAGCTGAATTGTGAACCAGTCTCACACAGATGTTGTATCCGGTTAATACTAGGATTGTAAAAAACTATACCATCACTGTGTACAGTACTGCATGTAAAAAAAAATGTATGAGAAAAGAAAATATTCATAGTCCTGAAAAATGTGTTTCTTGTAGCCACATGGTAGGGTAATACTAGGAATGAGATTATTTTAAAACAAATTTTAGAGCCAGAATCAAGTCATTTGATCCTAAAAGTTTAATGGCTTGTTGATCTTTCAACTGGCACTAGTTTTATCACTTTAATGTAAATGTTGTCAGAGAATGTACAGAACATACAGAAGATATTTCCCAAGAGACAGACAGGTTCTCTCCAGCACCAGGGCTTTTCATTTTTTCAGAGGAATTTCTCTAGAGACCGTCTCGCTGCGTCCTTTCTCTGTGTCAGCGTCGGCCTCTCTCTCACTCTCTCTCCCTCCCTCATCACACTCTTAAATGTAGTATCTGGGTCTAGTCACATAAAAACCAAAGTTGTAAGTCCACTTTAAGAAACACACTGCCCAAGAACAGGTATATTGTTGTTCACACAATGACGGATTATCACTGTCATGTGAGAAATCTGTAAATCTTCCCTTGTCAAAGTCATTTTCCTCACAAACAGGGGGCAGCACATTTCACAATAAAGAATTTCAGTCATGCAGCAACACAAATCTTAGTTTAATCATCTCACCACTGCAGAGGTAATAGGCGAGCGGGTCCTGCCCAATAAAAGAAACCTGGATGGTTCAGTCATTAAAGTGTGGAATTAGGAGAGCAACCTTCAAATGACCGTTCAGGAGAAGCACTGTCTCAAAACAGTCGGTAGTTGACACACACCACCAATCATGCTAATGACCAAACAGACAGGCCTTTTCACAGTGTAAACATGCATCCATGGAGAGGCAAAAATGTCTAAAACCATTTGACTTTTTTTTTTTTAAATGTGGGACAAGCGACAAGGTGAGGATGTCATCACAGCTTTAGCGCAGGTCTCAGTATAGCTATAACAGTTTGGTTTACTTCAGACCTTTAATTGAACTGAACCTTGAAAGTATAATTCTGTACATACCTCAGTAGGAGGGGGACTAATCAAAATGTTTCTCACAGGTTGCTTTTCCATTTTGCAGAATCACGACACAAGATCAAGAAAGATGTAATGCAGTTTCAGTCTTGGTTTCAGAATCGTTAAACCCCTAATTCTGAGATAACCCCCCTCACTTGACCTCAAAATGCGTGCAAGGTCAGCAGCACCAGAGCTGAGCACAGAGGCCCAGAGAACACAGAGAAGGTGACCTGTCGTCATATACTCAGCAGTTGTTCAGTGTGACAGCAGCATTAAACCAAACACAGTTTTCTTCCGACATTTTTAACTATCACGTTTTTTTCCCAGCTCTTATCTAAAACTACTTGAAATCACTGAGTAATGACCGGTAAGAGCTCAGTACCTTCCTCACAGACATGTTCGCAGGAAGCTATGTCTTTGATGGACGCATGAACTGTAACAGCAGTCAAACCTGCTTACACTGGGTTAAAAGATTCTTTCCCCCTTTTCCGTGTTTGAAAAATGAGTGCGGACGTCCAGAGCTCCACCGCTGATCTGTGCAGCTAATTTGGGGTTTGATGTGGAGGTAATGGAGAAGTCTTGTGGAGCTGTCTGGAGTGTAATCTACAAGCTGACATGCTTGATGGAGTGTGGCATTCACACGTCCCCAACTCGGTTGTGAGAAGTACATGCTGACAGATGGATGGGGGAGGTCCTGGTGGGTGAAATCTAAATTTGTTAGCCTGAGCGGATAGTGGGCTCATCGAGATGGATCATTTCAATCTATATGCCTCGTTTCTCATTACCAATGAGGATGGGGATTTTATTCTTATAAATATACACTTTAGGGCACCGTCTGCATAATCTGAAACGTGGGTCGAAAAGACTTTAAACTGGTAAGGTGATGGTCAAAGGTAATTCCATAATTTGTATTGGTAAACTTGCCTTTGTAACCTGTAAAAATAGATCAACATGATACATTTTTGCTTATGAAATTGTAGAAAAGATTTGAAACTGTATAAAAAATAAAATAAAATCTTTCAAAAAAGTGTTTTTGTGAACATCTGATCTGGTTTCTGCTTTACAGGAACACAAACTTGAGATCCTCATGCAATAAACTTTGAAACCATTTGAAATTTTTTGTTCATCGATCTAACATTGCTGTTTATTCAGGTTTTCTGTTTTTCCACAGTCTATAGCAAACATCATTAAATGTCACAGCTTGACAGACAGACCAGTGGAGAGTCGACAGTCGAGGCGTCATGTGGCTTAGACACGAAAGGAACCAAGTTACAATGCAGAGGCGGATGCCACTCTATCTAAAAATCTAGAAAATGAACCTCAGGTACAAATGTTTCTTTTTCTTTCAAACAGACAGATGAAAAAAAGGCTAAATGAGAGATCGGACTGAGCTAAAGAATCAAGTGAAACACAAGCAAGATATGACTTTGACTCTCTCTATAGCATAAGTGACAATCTGTGTGCATCTGTGCTGTGAAAGTGTCCTTGAACAAAACAATGAATATCTTAACACTCTAGTCAAGTGTTTCACAGATTTAGTAAAAGATATGGAGACGAGCTGTCCATACTGTAACTGTCCCAGCAGTTATGGAAACTCTATTTATATTATTTTTATGAAATACTGAATGAAGGGGTTTTATTTTTTTTATATACTAAAGTTTTAACTGAAGATTTTGTAGCTGAAGTTCTGTTTCCATTATTGCATCATATTTTTGTCTTAAATTATTGGTTCATTGTACAGTGTAAATAAAGTTTCTTGGATTAAAACGTCAAAGGTGAGTTTAGGAAGGGATTCAGCAGGGGAAACAAACCCTGCTGGTGTTTTGTTTACAAATATATGGAAGTGTGTTTAGGATGTTGGTCACCAGGATGTGAACCAGTCTCCTGAATAATGTGTGGATGGAAATACTCAGTGATCACTGGGATACGCAACATTAGCTTGGTTGATGAGGCGTGTTCATGCGTTATCATGTTTGCTATTTTTTCCCCCTGCTTTGTTTAAATTCGGTTTCCATGGAAATATAGAAGATATCCTCTTTATCAACCTATCTGAAAGTCACAGGTTTTAAATCCCCACACTACACTAGCTGGGATAATAATGTTCTGCTCGCCTCCTAAAAAAACCCCACTGTCAGCGTGTCCTTGAAGTGAGGCAGTTCAACCCAGACTGCTGCAGCGGGCCTTCTGAGTGACCACCAGTGGACGTCTGAGGTTGTGCAGGTTAGCTGAAAAGTGTGAGTGAGTGGAACATTAAGAGAATGAAGCAGAGTTGAAGTGACCTTCCCCGGAGAATAAAGGTTAGAAAACAGAAGACTCCAGGCTTATTACTGAGTAGGATATGAAGATGAATAAAAAATAAATAAATAAAAACTTGTCCTGGATCCTCTGTGCCTGTAACCCACTCATGCCTCAAGATCCAACCAACCTTATCAGCAGCAAATCTACATGGATTTGCATACAAATGAAGGCTGGCTCGCCACTGACCTAGTTGGGTCCAGACTGGATGCTAACCCTCCCTGACAGGTTCTCCCAGAGCGCTGACCGGCCATAGTCTACATCTGCAGCGCCAGGAAAACACAAAGGAGCAAAAGTTGTACTTCATCATTCTGCAGCTACCTTTGATTTCAACGAATACACCAAACACGTCCGTGATATGCCCCATTTACATTTGTTATTTACCGTATGCCTCCTCCTTTCATCTGATTCCACCTTGTGCACACAGGTTTCTGTTCATTACATAATTACTGAACACAAGCATCTAATTACTGCTCACGTCAATTACTGAAATGTGGTCGACTGACCAACATTTTACTTTCTAATTTCACCACTATCTAATTTGCCTCAATTATAGTAATTAGAGTTTATTTATTTAGAAGTATTTTTGTATTTGAAGAACCTTTTCAAGTTCTATTTTGGTGTGTTGGCCCTTTTCCTATCAATACCAATTGTAATCTGATGCCTTTTTGTTATTCATCAATCAGTTATGCTGGTGGCATGGTAGGGCACATACAGGTGTAAATACAATGTTAACACACAGAGCATTTTAGGGGGTTGTGTTTGAAATCCTTCTCTCTATATTATATGTAGTAAACTATCTTTATTGTTCACTGTTTTATTTTTGAGTCAGATTTCTAAATGTGAAATTGATGATCTCATAAATTCTCACAATGGTGATTGCAGTTTTAACACTAAACCTGTAAGTTCTTATACAAAATGACAATGATTTATCAGTGTCTGAAATCTCATTTTACAGCTGACTATGAAGTAAACTACTGAGTGTATATTATATTGGGACAAATGAAGGTGACTTTGGAGTGATTTCTGGCCTGGAAAAGGTGTGAAAATGTTTACGACCGCTGAAATATTTGTATATTTCTGAATAAATAGGTTGATTTGTGGTCCCACAGAGTTTTCTGAGTGTAATAAATCAATAAGTTTAATGCAGGTCATCTTCTTGCCCCTCATTCCTTATATATCAAAAAACTATTAACCCGTACCTGGTATTGTCATGGGTTGGCTTTTATAACGAAGACTACTGAAGGTGCCGAAGTATTTTTACTTATGTCATGCTGTGTTAATCTCTGTGATGAGAGGATTATGTTACAGGTTAGATTTCTGTTTGATGTGTTCATTAATGATGAGTCTCTCCTCAAAAACTTTGTGTTATAATCACTGAGCTGTTCAGATGTTGAAGAGTATAAAGGAATCTATTCTGACGATGTGTGAAAACAGTAGTGTACATGTAGCCTCTGTAGTGTTTATATGTACTGTAGCTCTCTCCTAAGCTTCGTAAACTGTTAAGCGACTACTTTTTTCCGGTTAGTGATAAAGCTGTTGGGTACAGTGTAGGGTAATGCAAAGTCATCTGTGCATAAAAAAATGTCTTGGTTGAGTTCACAGCTGCAGTCAGGCTAAAAGGACAGTGACGGAGATTAAGACTGGCTTTAATACATTACAGTAGTGCTGACCTTGGTTTTTGTCTGAATAAAATGTACCGTGTGTCTTCACAGATAATTACCTCAGGATGTGAGTCCACTGGGACCCTCTCCTCACAGCACTTATTTTCTTCATTCATTTTAATGGAAAACAGGCACTGCAGCTTGTTTTATTTCGGTACAAGGCTTGTGGCTGATCCACTAAAGGTCAGCAAGAAGGGCTGTTCAATATTGTATGTGTATGTTTGTATGGATGAGATAAAGTTTTTAATATACCTTGGTTGCATTGAACATTTTCCAATGTAAAGAAGGTCTCTACACAGACTTTCTTTTATACTCATGTATCAACATGGGGACAATATGAGACAATAATCCATTAAATCTCTGTCTATTAAAACACATTTTTATATAGTTGAATCTTTAGGGTAGTATAAAGAGTTCACATTAAAACTTATACTCACCCAAAGAGCTTTGCTATTCAAATGAAATGTCAGGATTTATAATTGGACACAGATCTGTACTGAACTTATACATGTACTGTAGACTTAAAATGCATGGTACATAAATATGTTTAATTTCAACTGTGTGACTATGTTGTTGTTGTGCCCTTAGCCATGCTCTCTCAGATACATCTGTCTTTCAGTGCTCATGCAAACTCAGGCGCAATCTCACACGCTCATATCCGCTAATAAATTTTTAGCCTCAAGGACATCCCCTCAGGATGAGCCTGTCAGCAGGACACAGGACAAATCATTAAATTACTGGGAGTCGTTAAAATGATGAATTTACTTCTGCTGCTAAAAGCGTCCAAATCTAAACTATTCAAACTAAGCCTTCAGAGTTTTACCATAAAAGCACGGAGCATTCAACCAAATGGTATATTTAATTTCTTGCCTCAGATTTGATATTCAAAAACAACTTTTGGTGGGTAATCTGAGAGAAATCTGCCAGCTACGTCGCAGCCACCATGTATTTTTCCGCTTTAAAAAAATTGGAAAACAAGATCAATGACTGTCCAGTGAACGGTGCATACGTCCGGTGTGCGTGTAGGAAGGGTTCATGATGATGTCTCAGTTAAAGGCGGGCACTGTCAATCATATATTGTCGAGCCAACTTGAAATGCCAAGCAAATTCCTACTACAGCTTGCCAGACCACAAAGAGAAGGAGAAAATACTAATAGCTGGCATCGTGGGAATAGGCACAAAATTTAGACATTTCAGAATTAGCTTTTTATCTCACAGCATTTGATTCTCTACAGAAAGTTTTTTCCAAAAACATCCGGACGCAGCATGAAAGAGTTTGCACAGAGATTTGCCTTCTGTTCGACGGTGCCACAAGGACAGCGAAAGTTAACAGTATTTTATAAATCGGTGCTGTTCTGGTCAAACTCACAGTATTTGGAGGTAAAAGGAAGCCGACACCAGTTGTTAGATGGATGCACCTCCACCACCACCTGAATGTCATATCTCAGGCTCACCTTGCAGATCTTGTACAGTGAATCCTGTCCGTCTCCATCAGAGTCCTTGAAGTAGTCGTGAGCGGGGAAGGTGCGGTGGATGTCTCGGGTGATGACGCCTTCCTGGGCTGAGTCCTGTGATACACAAACACACACACAGGTTACCCACTATAGACATGTGGCCAAACCAAGGCAGAATTAGATATAGTACGTCGCTGAGTGAAGTTCTTTTCATACTGTAGGTGAGGAAAGTGCAGGTTAAATACTACAGTATATACAGTATATCCAACAAAGTTGTATGAATCCACAGCTATGACACGAAGAAGCAACACAAACTATGTCAGTGTGTGTTTATTTTTTCTTTGTGTCTGTTTGGTTTGTCCCATTCCTCCTGCGACAGCAACAGTGCTCCACAACTCTCTGTCACTTAGTCTGGTCTGCAATGCCTAATAGACAGCCAATGACGCATACACACATGCATACTACACACACGGCTACTTGTTTTCCTGTGTGCTTCTCAATCACAAACACACACATAACACAGGCAATCTGCTATTTCCTCCTCACTTTCTATTCTCACATAAATACAGTGAGTTGCACACTGTCACACACACACACACACACACACACACACACACACACACACACACACACACACACACACACACACACACACACACACACACACACACACACACACACACACACACACACACACACACACACACACAGTGCTAACGGTACTGGAGAGAAGACTCTGGCAGCACAGCATTCTCCAACAACTCACTGTAAGCTGCAGATAAACCAACCCTGAGCCCAAATGGCCTTGATGTGTGTTTGTGTGTGTCAGAAACAGAATGAGAGACCGTGTGTGCGAGAGCAGCAGAGGGAGTGAGAAATTTCATCTTTCTTGCTCCCTTCCCTTCCTCTCCTTGTGTCCTGACAGTGTGGAGAAAAGAAGGAGGGTGTTTAGTGTGGCGCTGCTGAATTATCATGCTCATATGGTGAAAGGGCAGAAGGTCTCCTACTTGTGCACAGAAAGAGGTCCACAGAATTTTCCTCCCAATCTCAGGAGTTCATATTTTTGTATATCTTTTCATATAACACTATACAGCTTTTCACCTTCATATCTTATTGTGTTTAAAAGTCGCAATAACATGTCCATCACCAAGAAAATTAATTGTTACATGTTACAATAGGGAGTTTGCTAAAATCACCTTCTAAAATGTCAATATTTTCTGGTTTCTGGCACTACTGCAATTAATTGTAAAGTAAACTGATCATTTTTGGGCTTTGGACACAACACAATTTTCCCAATATTTAGATATAATACAAACTGAGCAATGAATGAAATAATCAAAGAAATAATCAGTGAAAATGATCATTGGTTAGCTGTCCTTGTACTTATTTAATAATCAAATGTAAATAAATTTTAATGTTGCAGAGTAATCTGTGTGCCTCTATAATTTCTTTTGGTGTGGTTTTGTTCATCTATCTATTTTCTCTTTCTGTTTACAAACTGAACTTGGGAAGAGTGAAATAAATCTTATAAAGAGAGCTACAGCAAAGTTTATTAAGAATATTGTCTGTTCATAGTAAGGTCGGTGCACTGAATTCACACAGTTTTTGCCTGATTCTTGTTGAAAAAAATCTAATTGCTACCAATACATACTAATCACAAACACAATTATACTGCACATGCCTGTCATATCAATATTCTAGTTTCCCGAACAACTGGCTAAATATATATAATTCCCTATTTTCCGTGTTGCCACTATCCTGCACTGTGCTTGTATGCTATACGAGTACAAGTATACATACATAGTTGAAGTGCTTCACATGTACACACACACACACACACACACACACACACACACACACCAAAGGGTTTGATAGACGCTGCTGGCACAACTGTGTGTAATGCTTTAATGAGATTTGTAGTGCGGAGGTGGTGTGTGGTTCTGTGTATTATGTGTTGGAAATGGAACTAACAGTTTTACATTGTGTTCCTTCTGTGGCACAAAAAAAAACAGATGCAGCTCTTCAGGAACTGAAGGCAGTGTGGAGTGTTTTTTTCCCCCTTCATATGTTCACGGTCGTCTCAACCTGACAGCAGAACGAATTTCGAAAATGTGACACAAAAGATTGATAAAGCACATTTCAAAGTTTGTCAACATGTGTAAATTTGATGAAGACAGATCGCGGGGTATAACTGGATACCTTTATTTCTATGTTAGGAAAGGTATTTTTACAAATGCTGTTGATTTTGACCTATAATTCACCTAACCTACTTTAGGCCTGAGATGCTTAGTCCATGAATCAATCAGTTTATCAACTGGATTTTAACCAGCTACCGTATTATTCTAATAATCAGTAATAAACAGTACCCATGTACTTGTCAGAAAACTGTGAAAATATTCACCTCACAATTTACGGCAGCACACAGAGTTCAAATAGTTGTTTTGTCTACACAATAATTCATAACACAGATATTTAATTTACAATCAGCCCCTAAAGAATTATTCAAAATATACTGTAATTATCAGCTGCAGCCAAATTAACATTAAACCAATACAGTATCAGACTGAAGCTTGAAACACAATATCCACCCCGTATTGATTTGTTTTCATCCCCACACAGTGAAAATGATCCGGAAAACAGTGAAAATGTTTCTTGCAGTCTGTGGATATTTTCTCACCTTCACTTTTACTTTGCTCAGGGAAATAGTGTGAGCAGCTGAACAGTTACATCGTGTGGACGACCACACAAAGAAAAATGTAATCAATTATTCAGTGAGTAAAAACACCACTTTTAAAATAATTATAGACTAATGATTAATGCACAACTTTTTTTCCGAGTTGTTCCATCAATAACAAATTCATTTATGACACTTTAATTACCATGGAAACATCAGCAGGGACCACAAAAAATCTGGTTGACAGTGGAAGTTGTAAACACTTTGATTTAATAAACCATGCATGCCTCTACTAATTAACAGCCTCATTACTCAAAAAAAAAAGCACAAAAAATGAGGAGAGGACATCCTCTCCCTTACTTCATCTCTTCCTCCATCCTTTCTTCCTTCTCCTCTTGAATCCTTTTCAACCCCTTCTCTTCAATTTCTCCCTCCACATTTCCCTCTCTTCTCGAATTCTCGTCTCCTTTATCTTTCTCATTTATCTCCTTCCCTTGTCTACTTCCATTATTTCCCCCTCTTCATTCTACTTCATTTCTACTATATCATCTTTCTGCATTTCCTTTTCCTCACAGTTATATGTTTCCTACATTTTATTTCGTTCTCTCTCTCCCTCTACCTCCACGTGTCCTACAGTAAACATTCCCCTCATTTTTTCTAATTTTCAATGCATAAAGGAGACAGAGAGAAATGTACAGTAAAATCCTAATCTGTGTCAATATGCAGGTTAACAGGACCAGTGTGCTGTACACACACTGTAGAGCAAAGTGTCTTAAGTGCATCATGTATTTTTTATTTCTCCATTTTAGTATGATTAGGTAATATGATTTGGTACATCATCACTTTCAGCACAGGCAAACACTTCAGCTCTCAGTGTAAGTTGTAGCATTTACTTGCATTTAGTCACTTTAGTGTCCCTCAAGTTGAGCTGATTAGTGTATACATTTCCTTTCTGACTGCATGCTAGAATAAGAGTTATATGCTGCTT
The DNA here is from genome assembly GCF_045865225.1 of Trachurus japonicus. Lineage (NCBI taxonomy): Eukaryota > Metazoa > Chordata > Actinopteri > Carangiformes > Carangidae > Trachurus > Trachurus japonicus. The sequence goes on from NC_140910.1 coordinate 22,481,252, forward strand.
ACTGGGATGAATGTCTGTGAGTAAGTGTGTGTGTGTGTGTGTGTGTGTGTGTGTGTGTATGTGTGTGTGCGTGTGTGTGTGTGTGTGTGTGTGTGTGTGTGTGTGTGTGTGTGTGTGTGTGTGTGTGTGTAAATGCTGAAGCTGGCAGCTCTTTGATCTCTGCGGGGAGACCGAGGTGCTCAGGAGAAACTGCAGCATCATCAGCAGCATCAGTTCTCAGTCACATTGCCCTAGTTCCACTTCCCAGCTGTACACTGTTAGTACAAACACACAAAAACAGAGGGAATAAATCTCAACTCTGTGCCCTACAGTATGATTCTAGTTTTATGAGCAGAGCTACAGTCCTTCTCCTAATTACTGGTTTGGCTGCAAACCTTAACAAAGCAGCAGAAAGTCTGGATCTTGACAAGCAGCAGAGTGACCAGGTCAGCCCACTGACTTATTGGTGCTTAAATAAATGAGTTATATTATGTATTTCAGGCTGTCTGGCTTTGCTGAGGTAAATCCAAGGGTGTCGTCTCTCCCTGTCATGACTTGGGCAGAACCCCCCACACTGTACCACTGCTCGTCATCCACCTATGAAGCCGGAGAGAACGAGCTAAATGTTGCTAAAAGCAGAAAGCTCAGCATCATCACCACTTCCTCCATCATCCGTAGGATCTTCAGCCTCAATGTTGGGTAGAAATATCTATCCATAACCGGCGCTGCCACAGGTGAATCAATGGCCAAGACAGGCAGAGGAATCCAAAAGGCTGTTAGCGATGTGCTGCTTCCATTTTTAGACGGAGGTAAAGACAGGGGGGATCTGTGGCTGAGATACACCAGGGTAGGAGAGGCAGTATCACATCTGAGGAAAAAAAAAGTCTAGGCTATTCTTGACTCCAGGCAAATCCTCTTAGTTTTTAGGTTGGTCTCTTAGTGGCTGAGAAAGTGGATGGCAGTTTGGGATATGATGATTTACACAACCAGTAACAGGATGGATCGCTGGATGCTTCCTGATTGGCAAACCCAGTGTATGCAAATTTCAGTAAGCTGCTCCACAGGGTTGACACACAGTAACTGTATGTAGACTGTAGAGCCTGTGTAAAATACAACTATGTATGTATGTACACATATTCATGAGGCCACGCACCACAGTCTGCATACTGTACACGCTGAATACACACACTGTTGAATGCATGAAAGCACAGAAGTCAGTGCAACCAGGTACAGTAGAGTAAACGTCAACACATAATAACTTCTTCTCAGACACAAATGTAATTATCTGTCAGCTGAAACCATAGAATAATGCACTTCTACAAATGCTGGCCCACACACACATACACACACACACACACACACACACACACACACACACACACACACACACACACACACACACACACACACACACACACACACACACACACACACACACACACACACACACACACACACACACACACACACACACACACACACACACACACACACACACACTCACCTTTCATCTATACACAGATGAATAGGAATGCTATACATCAATACAGATGACATAATAAATATGGAGTGATTAAAAAGCATTAGCACAAGCGGGGGGGATTACATCAATACCGTCCACAATCAGTCTGAATTCAATGTACTGTGCATGTGTCTGTGTTTGTGTGTATATATATATGTGTGTGTGTGTCTGTGTGTGTGTTCCTCAGTATTGTGCGTACCCATCAGATTTATCCCCTGGTGGCTTTTAAACTGACTGACTGAAGGCAGAAAACAAGACAGGAAGGGAGATGGAAGTACGGAAAGAAAGAGTGGGAGAGGCAAAGAGCATGGGGGAGAGAAGGAGGGAGAGAGATCAAGACAGATAACAGAGAGGGAGACGGATTGAGACAGAAGTCAAAAAAAGAGAGAGATAAAGAGGGGGCAGAGAGATATGTACACAGAGGGGAATGAGAGGCTTCCTCTAATTGTAGCCTGGGGGCTTGTTGGGCAGACAGTCCATTACTCAGACCTCACCAACAGGTAACCTACTTAACACACGCAGCTAAAAATAAAAACTGCTGATGTGTCCAATGTGTCCGAACCTGCACTCCACCTCCACATCCCTCTACATTCAACAGCATTTCATTTAGAGAGTTGAGGGATTTTTCTTCTCTGCAGAAGAACTGTCATACAGGAGGAGCAACACTATGTAAAGCCGGCGCTGCTGGACTCAACATGCATACATAAAAGCAATACATAAATAAATACAAAACATAATGAATAACTTTTATAAAAAGTATGTTTACATCTCGTTTTGAGTTGTTAATTGATCACTACACCTTTTCCCAAGTTAATATTCATGGCTTTGAAATCAAATTTTCTCTCATTTCAGGCATTAGAGTGATGTGTTTCCCAGACACTCACACTAACAGAAGCTGTGTTAAAACAATACAATAATTACTTAATTGATGGGAAATTAATTGCTGAAATTTGTTCATGATTATAGTACTGTACATGGAAAACATAGTAATAATTGATGGCTAAAGCTTTTTAAACTGCTTATTTCATCCGGTTAGTGGAGCAAATAATTACTGATAACTGAAAAGAAAAATTAATAAGACTGAATTGTGATCAATGATGAGTTGCAGCTCTCGCAGCACAGAGACATATAGAGATATACTGTGTAAAGAGATGAGCAGGAGTGTTAACTAAGTAGCCAAACACAAATATACACAATAATGATAAGATTAATAAACTATAAGACACTAAATTACACGGAAACATTTTGAGTTCCAGCCATTTTCAGTTCCAGCCACAACATCTGAGCATGAAGACTCTGGTGGCTGAAAACTAAACGGCTTCTGCTGCAATACTGGCAGAGCAAAGCAGTAAAAGGGCAGATGCTTAATGGGGGATATTTTAAATGTTAATCTCTGCCTTGGGAACTGTGCCCTAATTTATATTAAGTTTGAAGGCAATATAAGCGAACACCTGTCATTTTATGATAAAAACAATTCATTCAGGGGCCGGTACAGCTGAGTTGACACCGGAGTTGTTCCATGTCAAGTGCGCTCCTGCAGCAAACAGTTTAAGCCCCCTGTCCACTTAATGTTTGCCTTGCTGGCTATTAGGCTCTGTTAGCTTCCTCCTGTCTCCATAGGGAGGAAAGATAAAACCACTGGTCACTCATTTGAGGCTGGCTGACACCGATGACCAGTGACCTTGGTGAAGCTTAGTCATGCTGCTTCACTGCAAGTCAGGTAGACTACTTGAGATTTTCCACTGAATGAATACCAGGCTGTTCCTAGACTGGGCCTATATCATTACAAGGGAAACCAGTCCTCATTAACGCCGTCCTTTAATGGGGAACTATGCAGTCGGTCGTTTTTCACTTTTTTGGTCGTTTATTTTTCTCTACAGATTCCCCCCTACAGTTTCAGAGTGCATATTTTCACTGTTGTAAAAACTCACAGCTAACCCTTCTCCCTCTCCCCCCGGCCATGTGAATTTGTTTTTAACGAAGCCAGCGAGAATAAGCAATCCGTGGAGCGATTGTCTACCAAGGTGGGTAACGTTAACAAGAGGTAACGGATTACTGGGCGTGTTTGTGTCGTAGCGCTGTAAAGCAGTCCATGTTTCTTGTGAGACAAGATCTGGGACACCGGGTCGGCGGCGCTGATCTTGCACAGTTGGTTTTCAACAAGTCATGTAACCATCCCAATTATTCCAATGCTGCTTAATTAAGGTGCAAATCTTGCATAGTTCTTCTTAAATAGGGATGGGGATATCTGCACTCAATAGCATCAAAACATACCAACGTTACTGACCTCTTTTTAGGCATTAGTGCTGAAAGAATGCTATTGTGAAACAATGTGCACACCATAGGTTGTGCGCTCTTGATTTTGAGAACAAACCATGCACAGTGTGTGGTTTCTTTATTTGACAAACTGAACAAATAATAATCTAATTCAAAGAAGTATTCAGATGAATGTAATCACTGCTTCCGGCATCTGTGCAGAATGACGTGGGCAGCACCACAGTGGAGGTCCCAATGTTTAAATTCCTTGAGAAAATCTGAACTTGTGTTGTGAGGAGATGAGTATGGATTTCAGTGACGCAATGAGTCAGACATTTGACACTGAGGACAGTTTAAATTCACTGGGTTTTTTTTCCTGCACGAATTGAGGCTAGAGTCATTTTTAAACATGAGACAGGAGCAAAATTGATTAAATTCAGGAACACTTATGTCTGCTTCACAGTGCAAGGTCAATATGTCAACATTAAGCTTTAGAGGTATGAGTCAGTCTGTCCATCAACAGCACCGAATCCTGTCAAAATGTCCTTGAGCAACATAATCAACCACCTACCTGCTCTCTCGTTCTCACTCTCTCAGATTTTAAGTGGTATTAAAACGCTTCAAATGTAAAACATGTAAATGCAGAATCTCACAAGCAGCTCCATCTCCTTATTATACCATTCTGGAGAAAACACTGAGCTCTTAACTCACCCTTCACTTCTGACAGTTATGTAACCACAGGGTGTGGAAGGGGCCCACGGGTGCTGGCTGGTGAGCCCCCTCGACAGAGAGGCAGCCAGGCTTTGCTAAAGCGGCGAGGCGGGAGCGAAGTACATCAGGCTCAGACAGCTGCACACTCAGAGCCCACTAAGTCCTGAAGTGACAGACCAGCCAATCAGCGATGATACTCCTATAGCATTAATCCTCTGGAGCCAACCCCGAAGACAGATTGCTGGATACAAAGTCAAACTGTGTAGGAAATAATTACAGAGGGAGCGCAGCTAGACAGAAAAACCTAAATGGTTTACTTGACAACTCCAGTGACTGCCACTTGTGAGCCAATCTGTGACCACTGGATAAAACAATCCGGTGTGTATAGCTGGGAAACAATGGCTCTGTCGCAAACAAAAGGTTCATCTGAATTTCAGAGTGTGACTGTTCACACGCCAGACTGCACGCTGTTTTTCCACCATAGAAAGACAATCCTAAAATATATATAGAAAAAAGAAGTGTATTCTAAGAAAGGCGGATGAGAGAGATTTCGCCATACAGCGAAACAGCCCTTCGACATGGGGGTATATAGTACGATTACCATGAGCATCGCTGCCAATAAATGTCACTTTTTTTTTTGCTGTCAACGTGATGAACAACTGTGATGTGTAAGGTCTAATTTACTGGATTAACTTAAAACAGACATGTTTCTGGCTGCGTTATCTGGTTGTTTTGTTCATCCACTGACTTTCAAGAAACTGCACAAAATCAAAATTCATTATTGTGATTTAAAATGACAATTTTATCCCTATTATCCAGCCGATTGTATTATTTGAAACATCTAAATAATCCCAAAACACAGTGTCTGAGAAAAGAAGAAATACATACAGTATGAGCAATTTCAGATCCAAGTAGCAAAGGACTGTACCAGTAAAACGGCATTACAGCATCAGACACTATATTTGGTCCAGAACATATTCGGACAACTACAAACAAACCAACACCACTGCATCCATTTAGTTGGACATCAGTTAAAATCCCTTGTCAAGAATATTCTCAACAATGGGAAGCTGCGGTAACCAGCTGGTGTGTGAAGTGTGAGAGCTGCAGGCGGAGGGCTGCTGGGTCACAACAGTGTTAAACCAACACAGGTTTTTGGATTGTAACTACTGAGAGATTATGTACTGTATAAACATTTCTCTTTTTTTAACAGTTTTATCCCATTCATATTCAATCATCCAATATTTCTTCTCTGACACAGCCGTCAAAGCAAGTGCTGTGCCATGCGAGCCTGGCTTCGGTTAGAGCGGGGAATGGTGCATTATGGGCCATGTTAGAAAGCAGAAGCTGTGATGAACCCAGCAGGATGGTGTGTTAGAGAGCACGTCTGTAGCAGGGCTGCACCCTGGAGCTCCTCCAGGGAGGGCGTCCACATGAAATCTTTGTCTCAAAACCGCTTGGAGAAATACTCTGCTTCAGTGTGAAGCCGCTTTGTTTGATTCGTTCTGGACCTCAAATACGTTCAAATCACAGAAGAGAAGATCAATTCTGAATAAAGCCACGTCAAATCACACGCTCTCTTGTATGTGCTTCTCTATCCAGCTTATGCAACTCATGTGTGCTCTCATAATCTTCCTGACATTTCAGTCACATGTTTGATTGCCTTCAGAGAGTAAGGAGGCATCTTCCTCAGGTGGTGTCACTACAGCAGAATCACAGCAACAACACCATATGAGATGCACCAACCAAACTTCAGCCTGCTGCACTGCTACAGTAAAGACTAGTTAGCCCATGTGGTTTCCCTTTGCTGACCAGTGGAACTGCATGGCTATAGATATTAGTACTGTTGGGGTAAAAATGTGTGCTCAGCAAGCCTCTCCTTATAAATGTAAACATAAAAATGCTTTCCCTGCAATTTAAAGGTCTGCCATTAATTTCCACTGTGGCACCTTCAGGTCTCCTTTAGAAAGGTTTGAGGAAAACCCTCTGGGCTGAATAAGTAACAAACTATATCCTTTTCAATTAGCCATGTGTAACAATTTTGAGGGATGAACATTAATCAAGGTGTTTTCAAAATCGCAAGATGGCTAAGTGCGATATCCATATTGCACAACACACAGTACCATAAATGAAGCAGTGAGGTGTTGCCCGGGCCTATTAGTCTTTTTTTTTTTTTTACAGACACAAAAATCACATCATCATCAGTTTTTTTTTTTCCCAATATTGTTCAGCCCTACTTTGAATTTGCCATCTTGCTTGTCTGAAAACTCTCCAAAACATTCCTCTGAGGTTCGAGAAACATGAGGTCCTGGGATGCAAATACAAGAGTCATTTTAAAAAAAAAATCCCAAAATGCCACATTAACGAAGATTTCGAGTCTAAAACTGAAAAATGTCTCGGCCCCATTTTGTTTTAAATTCCAAAGAAAGGTGCTAATTCTGAAAGTATGTCAGGCAAGAAACCACAGACTGTATTATAACTTCAAAGTCTTGCCTCTAGTCATAACACCATCAGACAGCCGGGTGTAATAATGACACCACCCCCTCTGCTGACACACCTGGCTCCCCCGAAACACTCCTCATTCCTCTTCATTTCAGTGGGACGCAGTGAGATAATCTATTGGTGTGATATTCAGAGGACGGCAGCCCAGTAATTAAAAACCAGCTCCCCCTGAGGCCTTTGTCCTTGGTTGCTGGCGAGGAAGTTTCTGGAGGCTTCCCTGGAGGTTTGTGGGGAAGAGGAGGGGAGGGAGAGGGGAGAGGGGAGAGGGGGGGGCAACAGCTGGCCCGCCTGGCAGATTGCAAATTCATCTGTCTCTGTATCGCTGCCGTGGCATTTTAATGGTCCGGCTGGTTCTGCATTTCAATTAGCCGAGTTGGGAAGTGCAGGCGCAGTGTTCAGGCAGAAAGGCAAAAAAGGCGAAATTTCTAAAATTTTTGCTTACGCTGAAATTTGTGATAAGCAAACAGGTTGGAGAAAACACTTCACTTAACAACAGAGAGCTGAGGGGGAACGAAGCTGTTATACTCAGACTGGAACCTGTGGTTAAAATTTCTCTTCACCTCTCTCTATAAACAAATTATAGGTATAGTTAAAATTAGGAAACAAAACTGATTAAGGCCTTAAAAGCATCTTGATCCTGTCATCAGTTGCCTGGTAACTAGATGCTAAAAGACACCTAGATATTTTTACAACACTCTTTTTGAGATCTGGGTTTATTTTTCACTGTCTGTCTCAAATTTTGGGGGTAAAATATTGAACAATTAAAAAAGACTCTGAGCTCATTGAGCCCATTTCTCCTCATTGGACAAACAAGATGACAAAGCGTTTCTATACATTACTGGTTATTGGAGTTTCTTCCAAGAGTGGACAAAAACTCCACTCATTTGACACCTTTCAATGGCTTTTATGCTGCTGGTTCTTGTGTTGATTGAATCATAGTGTTGAAACCTATTTGTTGCAAATGCAATGTGGGGTACAGTACATGACAGTATTTATAAGATATATATTAAATATTATGCTTAGCCTTGGAAATTTTGGGTTCCTAGCTTTGCAAAATGACAAACGGAGATACTCTACTGCACCGAACTAAACAAACTATAACAAAAACTTGCATTTGGAAGGGAATAAATTGGCCCTTGAACATACACACATGCACACATACACACACACACACACAAAGCATCATTGAAAGAGGTCAACGGATAAAGTGCATCCCCCCAGGTATCTGACATTTTCTGTGTTGTTGTGGTTTTTCCTGGAGGATATGAGTCGCGTCTCTGTTGTGTGGGGACAGAAGACCCCGAGGGATGATAAAGGTGGAGTGGAGGGTCAGAGGGTCCACAAGAAAAGACAGAGAGACTCTTGTGTGTGGAAGTGTACAAAGTTATGGGACGTCTTGTCTCTGTATGTTTAGACGGGTGGGTCCGTGTGAAAGAAGCCCCCCTCATCCGGAGCGTACACAACCAACACACATGACATTAGATTAGACGTCGTTCACTGCCTCCGTTTTCCTTCCCCCTGCATCTTCAAAATAGAAGCGTACACAAAGGAATAATGACGAGACTGACGAGATTGCTATTTTGGAGCCAGCGTTAACATCCATTTTAATTGCACCCTATTTATAATCTTCAAATAAACTCTGTGAAACCTTGTTGCTTCTTCATATTCATGGTTACCATAGTGACACAGTGCCTCTTAAATCCTGATGTTCACTTGGGAAGATCTAGAGAGACAATGGAGACACTCAACTGTAACTGGGGATGTGGTGTTAGATGGCTGTCAGTCCCACTGACGATTACATACTCAAACTGACAGGAAGGGTTGGTATTAAACAATTTGTGAACAATATGCTAGTGACTGAATTTCATCTTATTTTATCGGCAAACAAATAAATGTTAAATCTCAATTCTAGCATTGTTGGCTCAGTTTTTATGAAAAGGAATCCAAATATACATTTCTAATTCATTTACATCATGCTTTGTATCTATCGGTGTACATAGTTTGGACAAGCAAAAGCAACACTGGAGCTGTTGTCAATTTAACAGCATACTGTTACCAGCTTCCTTGTGATTTCAGGGAGCGGCACCCCTATAAGCAAATCACTTTATGGTGGATGCACAGCAACTGTACGTAATGCAGACCATGCACATACATCAGAAGCATGGTCGCAAAGCAAGTACAACACCGTGTCTACTACACAGATGCCATGGTGAAGAAAGCACATCAGCAGCAGTGTCGATTTACTCCAGTCATCCATCATTACCTTCAGAGGAATGTGTTAAAGGGATAGTAGCATTTTTTTAAAGTGGGGTTGTATGATCTACAAATAGCCCCGAAGTACTTTAATTGCAGTAGAAGACTCTCTGCACTCCTCCCGTTAGCAACGCCAGCCCATAGCCCTGCCCAGAGATTTACAACATACAGTGTTGTGAACAGACCCAAAGAAACAGCCTATTTTCGCCGCCTAAAAGAGGTTTTACCTGAAAAAAAAATACACAGTTCCATTGTTCGCTATAATATAATTTTTTCCAGCCCCTCAAAGTGCAGGAAAAACGCAGTTTTTATTTGGACCTAACCAACTGCTGATCAGTGGGCGCTAACCCAGGGCGGAGGGATACATGAGTTGGTTAGGTCCAAATAAAAACTGCATTTTTCCTGCACTTTGAGGGGCTGGAGAAAATTATATTATAGCGAACAATGGAACTGTGTATTTTTTTTCCAGGTAAAACCTCTTTTAGGCCGTGAAAATAGGCCGTTTCTTTGGGTCCATTCACAACAATGTATGTTGTAAATCTCTGGGCAGGGAGCCTGGGCTGGCGTTGCTAATGGGAGGAGTGCAGAGAGTCTTCTACTGCAATTAAAGTACTTATGGGGTATTTGTAGATCATACAACCCCACTTTTAAAAAATGCTACTATCCCTTTAAGATCACCTGCATGATATTTAATTCAGCTAAAATGCCCTGCCTGTCCAGTTATAGGGCCTGTGGAGTGGACTGCTATAGTTAACTTGCATGATTTTACGCACTGTTTTCCACATGATTGGCTAGTTAGAGAATGGCATGATAAGCAGGTGCACAAGTGTTCCTAGTAAAGTGCATGTTAAGTGTATAACGTAGTGCAATAGACAGGATCCTGTCAGGTTTATCATCCGATCACCACTAGTTTTATGTATAGAGAAGACTGCTGGTGAAATCAACTGGCTGTGGCACAACACTGGTTATTTGAGTCTGATGTTGTGGGTAGGTAATAACTGTCCACAAAAAAAAAAAAAAAAAATCCTAAAAAGCCTTTGTCATGGCTACATTATTAAAATAAAGAGTGATGTTTTCACCTTCCTCGGTTTGATTTATTTCGTTACTGACTAAGTGATAATTAGAGAGATTCAAACGACACGCTGGTTACACAGCCCAGCAAGCAGCACACACAGCTGCCTTTTATTATCAGGATTATTATTTCATTCATTCAGTCCCCCTCCTCCTGTCCTGACAAGTGTAGCCAGGCTAAATGCCACAGTGGAAGAACTCGCCATATCAGTGATGGCCTGAGGCAAACTGCTGGACCATCACTACTAAATAACTGCCTAACACAGCCAGGCCTAGTCTGCTACTGTGGGAAACACTGCCCCAGGATAGACGGAGAGAAAGAAAGAGTGAAAGAGGGGAGGTAGGAGGAAGGAGGAAATATGCTAAAGAGCCAAGGGGGTAATTTGACTGTCTTATGGTATTTAATTCAGCTAAAATGCCCTGAGAGAAAATTAGAGAAGCTGGCTGTACATCTGCTGGCAGAGCTTCAATACCTGAGGTCTGCAGGGAGGTTAACAGTAAAAAAAACATGCTTGTCCTCTACTGTCTGTCAAGGTGTTTGTCTTTGTCCTCTCTGTATTAACAGCTACAGTAAGGCAAGAAAATTAGAGAAAATAATATCAAATCAATAAAAAAGAGAAAAGAAAAGAAAAAGATGAATAGAACTGATATAAAAAAAAACTGTTTAGATGCTCCTTTAGCGATGCGGTGAGGAAAGTGGATTGAAGCGGTTCCAAAGCCGATACTTTAATGAGCTCCATTCAGACACAATAGAAACCCTTTTCATACAAACTGCAGTTCAAAGGTACCAGCTGTGGCGAGCTCTGTTGTCTAGCGGTGTTGACCATGGAGAAGAGGAACGGCAGTGGATCAGAAACAGTTTGAGACACGAAAGAGACCCGTAATGTACAGATAAAGTCTCACACATGGCAGTATGGAAGAAAGACTGAACAACCTTTGCTGGCACAGTTGAGCACTAACAGCTCAGACTGAAGTTAAGACCATTCCAATTCTTTATTTACCTACATGCTTCAATGCAGGTGTATAAAGCCTATAGTATGTCTAATTTGGATTATTCAGTGCGGGTCATTATGACATATTTGCTCTACAGCTACTGCTGTTAAATTATTCAGTGCCTGTGATCATGAGGCATGGAGAGATTGAAAAGGTGAAGGAGGGAGGCGCTGCTGTAGATCACTGCCGGTAGTTTATCAATCACAGATTTAATGATCATTGCAGTTGTTAACGTGAATCAATAACTGGCTGTCAGTTGAGCTCCCGAAGTGGATGCTGTCGATCTAAATGTCTATCTGTCAGATTCTACGCTAATATTTCACGCCTGCTCTTTTACTTGTTAAATACTGAAGACTTTTAAGCCTCCAAACCTTCTACAATCCCAACTGAATGAGAAAAATCATCTTTTGAGATAACTGTTCTCCTCAGCATTGATGGCTGCTATAAATAATAGTGTGTGTTAAAACAGTGCTATTTAATTTATCTTGAGTAACCAACATCTAGCTGATCCAATAAAATAAACAGTTATTTAAAGATGCGTATCCTTTTGCGACAGCTTTGCTTTTATATATTATTTGCCCAGGTATACATTGCTGCCAAGGTTATTTTTTCCTCTTCATGTATTGTATCATCCAATGCTGATGCCCTCTCAGTGTCTCTGGTGTGTATCTATGTGTGTACATACACACTTGTGTGTTGGTCCATAAATGGTCTCTGAGCACGCTTACCTCAGCCAGGAGGCTGGCAGCTGGGCCTACTTATAGGGAAGGCTGGCATTCTCTCTCTCTTACACACACAACAACGCGCACACACAGATAAATGCATTCATGCACAGTTGCACACACACAGTTTTGTATTACTATATTTATTAGAGCCTGTATTATTTATGATGTAATGCATTCCCTCTGCACACCCCCTTAAGCATCACAGCAACATGGCTGCCCTTAACCTTCACCCTAATTTTAACCCAAATAGAAATATGACATTTTCCCCAAACAACCAGCTCTTTAAATAAGTCAGGACCTGGTCCTTAAAAATGCTCTCACTTCAACAGGCACAAGCAATGTGAACCAACAGAGATGGCTTTTAAAGGAAGATTCTGGTATATTTCCATCCATCTTGGATTTTTTCAGTCTGGTGAAGTGTAAAGGGGCTCATGTCTAAATGTGGAACACAATTGAATTAATTAAACAAATTGGTAGTTTTGGTCTTAAATTGTGTTTTTCAAATTAAAGCTCATCGTTTACACTTGAGTCATCCATATCATCAGCATCGCTTCACAGACTAATACTATTTGGACTCAAAAGGGGCTCAAAAAGTGCCGCTTTGGGCAATGTTTTAACCAACATGAGCACGATAAAGCTACAAATATCCATTATTAAAATAAGAAAACGCAATTTAATCTCATCACCACAGAAAATTCTTCCTGACCAGGCAGATAGAAGCAGGAGAGGCCAAATCATCAAGCTAATATGGTCAGGTCAAGCAGACAAATAACAAACCTGACCCAAATTGTTTTCTTTATAGTTGGTGCTAGCCATAGAGATGCTATGGCACTCCAGGGTGAGGTGGGATTTCACAAAGTGGCTCCTCAGACAAAAAGAGAGTGATGATGCAACAGGGACTGGAAGGAGAAAAAGGGAACAATGGCAAAAAACAGACTATTTCAAACTGAGAGTGGAGAGATGAATGTCGCTCCCAACCAGGTGAAAACCACTATGCACATTCAGGAGAGTCGATGCACTTAAAAAATATGGAAGAGAAAGCTCTCAGTCGAGTGCCCACTGATGGATAGAAAGGCTTGCCTACCTATGGCAATCACCAGCTGAAAAGCAGCTGATGAAGGTTTCCCGTGCTTCCGCATTTTAGGGCATTTTCCAACACTCTTACCCAGGGCAGTAAGGGCCCCCCTGCAGCGAGGGGGCAGGTAAGTGACCGGTTGAGGATTAAGAGAGGAGGCTGAACCTGCAACCATTTTGTTACTGGACGGAGGTGAAGCCAAATCAAAGAGGTGGTGCCATTCATTAAATAAAAAAGGCACAGTGCTGTGACGAAAATGTCAAGTCCCCTCTGCACGCTCTGCTGAGAGGCTCTCACTGTTCTCTTGTGAAACTGTAGGTACTTTCTGCAACATCACTCCTGTGTTTCCCCGATCAATTATTACATGTGCCCATTCATTATGATTTATAGCTAACTCACATTACACAGTACGGGTGGCTTGGAGAGAAGTGACTGACTGAAACCTAATCAGTAGGAAACAGCAGGGTGTTGATTGCAACAACCTGATACTTTGAGTTTCTGTTGTAAATAAGTTAAGTAAGCGTGTGAACCAGGATAATTAGATCATGGATGTCCTTGTCTCTTACCTACATTTGTCATTCTGATAAATAGTCAATATCGTTACCGATATCTTCTCTTTAGTACAACACCGGAGATATTCACTCCTCAGCATCCACCCCATACCAAACTTGCATTTCAGTGTCTTTGTTCATCATTTCGGATTTCCAAAGAAAGAGAAAGTAAAAGTTGGCGTCCTGCTTGTTATGAAATCCCACCCCACCTCAGACCGTCCCTAATGTCAGGCTGTTGCCAGCGCCATCAGCTGGACGCTAGAGCCAAGAGTATATCTACTATAACAGAAATGTGTTATACTGCCCTTTGTTTTGTGGTTCGGTCATTTTGAGAAGCCAAAAAAATGTGCCATGAGTGAAGACAACCCAGAGTTCACTCGCGAGTGAGTGAGTGAGTTGACCTTTTAGTAACTTTCTTGACAGGACATGAAAAAAAGTGTTATTTACATGTCCACATTTGGTATTTCAATTATTTAACTAATAACTTTCTGCCCATTTAAACTACATCAAAGATGGCATCAAGCGTTGATCATTGGGCGACTCAAGGGCCCGGTGAATAAATCATAGGACGGCAAAGCACTAACACACCAGGCTGTTAACCAGAAAATATCTCTTAAGGCTGAATTCACACCGACATTCAGTCTGTTGAAAACGCAGCCCCTCATACATTTGAGTGAAGGACACAGTGACAAACAAAGTGATGAAGCATTGTTTGCTGCAGTGCAAACAAGACAGCAAGCAGGCTAGCAAAGCACTGCATTAACCAATCATGTACCAGCAACCGCACAATTCCTGGTGAACACTATTGCTGCCATTTAGCACCAGATCAACAGCTCAACAGAAGGTAACAACATGTTAAAATCCTGTCTTTATCCTGTCGTAATCTGCGTAAAAATGAGAAAACAAGAACTTGCATACACACTGAGAAGCTATGATTCTTGCTAACTGATATTCATGGCCTCCAGAGCATGAATCTGATGACTGGATGATCCAGCAGTACAACCTTACACAGTCACTGGAGTGTGTGTAACCTCTGCCTTGAAAATGGACCAATAAATATTTAAGAAATGTTTAAAACTGCACATTACTCACTATAAGGACACACGATGGGCTATGACGAGATTAACACCTGTCAGCTATCAGGCCGCAACCCACAACGTTTTCAAAGAAAAGCAGGCCATGCAAGATGTATGAGGGTGTGTTAGTGTGCGAGTGGATGAGTGTGTCCTCCTTATGCCATCAAAGGCTTTTTGGTGGGTGCCGCAAGGCTCCACCATTAGCACACTGAGGCAGGAACTGGCTTCCCCTCCAATTATGACTTCCCCACCTCAAAAGAGGGTCAGGTGGTCCTTTCTCAATCAGGACGGAAAGAGGAGGAGGAGGAGAGTGGCAGGATGGAAAGGGAAAGAGGAAGTGAGGCGAGTGCTGCCATTTGTGGAAATAAAAGGGAATTCCTGATATAGTGTTGGCTATGAATATTGAGGAGGCCTGGACCGGGATGTTGCTCTGGGTTTGGCTGTATAATTGTAAGTGATCCAGTTCTTTCTGATAGGAGGAATAAATACAGACTTTTATTCCATGACTATACATAGAGAACAGCCCTTTTTCTTATGTTTGATATGAAGTTCTGACATGCAAAGCATCTAAAAATGGCATGCTCTTAAAAGTGTTTGAATGGAAATAGTCCTTTAAGCTTTGCATCACACAATAGTTTGATGCAATGATCATTTTTCACAGCATCGTGCATAAATGGCAAGAAGTGTACCATGCTTTAAACGACACCAATTTCTTGTGCTAAGATAATATATACTTTACATTACATACAATATATTCATATACAACCTTTATGGCTATTTAACTCTTTGACTGCCAGCCATTCTCACAGCAGCTTCCTCCAGCTTGCCAGGCATTTTCCAGCTTTTTGACTGATTTCCGTAGACCCACCATATATTATGTACTGTTACTACATACACATTCAACCCATCAAAGGAAAGATGAGGGTCTCTAGTTTCCAGAAAAAAAAACTGTTTGTTTCTATCTTGTTCCAGTCTTGTGAAATTGGCGGTTGAATATAGGTTACTTTAGCCCAAAATGCCATTTTGGCACCAAAATCTTGAGAAAAAGAGGTTTTTGTGTCGGCTGTCATTTTCAGGTGAACCAGTACAATTGGCTCCTTTATATTTTGCTTTAGTGATGCCTCAACATCTGTACAGTTGTTCTCTTGTAAACAACAACTAAATCAACACTGACAAATGACTTTTGATGACAATAGACAAAATATTTAGCTACTGACACACACTACTGCAGCCTTTTTTCCTTCTTTTCTTTGAGTTACAACTTTTTATTTTCTTTTTTTTAGTGTGTGTGCGTACGTGACGTGTGCGTGTGCATACGTGTGCGTGTGTGTGTGCGTGCGTGTGTGTCTGTGTGTGTGTGTGTGTGTGTGTGTGTGTGTGTGCGCGCGCGCGCGCGCGGATCAGTTCGACAGGTTTTTGTAGCCGAAACACGGCGCTTTAGATCAGATCCAGCTTCCTCTGGTCAGCAGGCAGCAGTCTCACTCACTCTCTCTGTCTCACACACACATCTACACACACACACAGCAGCTCTGGCTGACGTGCCCCCTGAACTCACAGCCACAGACATGTACGCTCACAACAGACACTCCCACCACCTTTAGCTCTCCTCGTCACGTTCGCCGGCGCCGTCCGTTCCTCATCCACACTAGATCGGGGATTTTCAAGCTGCTATCTGAGTGATTTCTCGCAAAATCTGGCGACTTTCCAAACGCTCTTGATGACTAACGACGAGCGATCGACGGGGTTGTTGTTACTAACGTTTGTGCTTTGTATCACGGAGCTGCACGGAGCTGCCGAGCCGCCATGAGCCCCGCCGCCGCCCCCTAAGCTCTCACCGGCGGCCAGAGTGTCACGGAGCGGCGCCGCTGCAGTCAGACACCCGCTCCGCTACGTGAGGGGGGAAAAACACGCTATAGTTTTTATATCTCTCAATCCAAATGTGTTTTTCTGCACTT
The DNA here is from genome assembly GCF_045865225.1 of Trachurus japonicus. Classification (NCBI taxonomy): domain Eukaryota; kingdom Metazoa; phylum Chordata; class Actinopteri; order Carangiformes; family Carangidae; genus Trachurus; species Trachurus japonicus. The sequence goes on from NC_140910.1 coordinate 22,497,921, forward strand.
TATTTTGATGATACAAGTCTGATCTTCACAGAGGAGTAGGGCAAGACATTCAACATGGCGTTGCCATTAAAAAAACGCTAAGACGAGTTATCTCGTCTTTGGCAGACTACGCTTGGATTCGCTAAGACGAGATAACTCGTCTTTGGCAGTCAAAGAGTTAAAGAGAAATACAAAATGTCATACATATGGTATAGAAATGTTTCTATCCTCTTTATCATCATTCTTCATCCTTTCTCTTTTGCTATCTTCCTCCCTTTTTCTGCCTACTGTATATTTCCCTTTACGACTTAACCACTTCACCTGTGTTTCTACATTTTCTCTTTCCACCCTGTCCCTCTCCATGATCTGCTGCTGTTCAGCTTTCAATCTTTCTCCAGTATCCCCTTCTACCTCCTCTTGTTCGTCCCTCCAGTAAACTGCAGGGTAAAGAAATCAGGCTTAGAACTGTTTCAAAGCTCACCTGCAGTCTAAAGGTTGAGTGTATGAATTTCAAAGGGCAATTTAAGACCAAGAACAAGGGATCAGGCTCTATAATGAGGGTACTGTTCACACCGAGAGAAAGCATGATGGTGTTCATTAACTCCCAGTTACAGTACAGGAAAGGCTGCCCCTGCTGCAGAGTTGTTACCTAGCAAATGCCACCTAATCAGCCATCTGCTGGCTAAGAGGAAAATGAAGAGACCAAAACCTGAAAATTAAATCTTTGTTTTCATATTTCTTGTGAAATGTTTGCCGATGTTATCCTTCTGGAGCAACCCACGGAGCCTGAACTTAAAACGGATATGGGATATGGTTTAAATATTTGATTTGCTCATCGGCTAGACAACAAAGCAAAAGAGATTTCACTGATCAACAGGTTTACATTATTCATCCACGCACATGGAGACACCTGTCTTACTTCAGTGATTCTTACATACATTGCTCGCCGCATTTTGAAAATAACTCACAACATTCAAGCATTTTGCTGAAGGGAACCTTTTGCAATGTTTGTCAAGGCAGGCATTAGCTAATTGCATTGATCCCACCAAGTGTGGGGAATCAAACTGGCAGCTTCACAGTCACAAGCTCCTCGTCTCCATCTCCTTTCATTATCTAAAGGTGATAAGGGTGACCCCTGTGGAGCTCTGGCTAAATGACAGAGACACACGTGTTTCACAAAATCAACTACACAAAATGTGAATGTCTACTATTTTCACCTTTATTGGGTTGGCAGCAACAGCAAAACCATAGCCTTTGACAAAATTTTAAAATAAAAAAATAGATACTGTGTAATTCAACACACTTTGCCTCCTACTCAAAACATCAGCAGCCTAGTGGATTTAACACAAATGGATGCGCCATATCTTTGTCAGAATTTTTGTCTGATATTTTCTTCTTTTTTTTTGGCTGTACAGCAGATTAAAAACAGATACACACACTTTATATACAGTATACTCTTATACAGTATATTGTGTAAAGGTTTAAACATAATTTAATAAATAAATACATATTAACCTGTTATTAAACTGTTTACCAAACTCTCTTAACTAAAAGCCCCTATCAATGCACTTGAAAGTAAGACAACTTGTTTGAACAAGATAACAGTTTTGATTTTCTAACACTCCAGTTTGGTCAGTGTAATACAGACACAATACATTTTTTTTTTTTTAAATATTCATTCAGCGGCTCTTGAAGTTTTCAAACCCTGAGCCAACACACGCATTTTACATCACCTGCTACAAAAAAGCCCATCAAAGGAATGAACATTTGTGCAACTTACGTCTGACCAAATACTGTAATCTCCACCTTAATGGAATATTCCAACTTTAACATTACATGGTAACAACTGAGCTATTTTAGTTTAGGTCATTACATAATTTTGTTTTCTCCTGTATTATGTTGTTGTTTGTCACCACGTTGTGAAGATAATACATCACTAATTCAGATACTATAAATTTCATCTACTACCTCACTGCACTATGCTCCAAATGAGCACAAAAACACAAGCTATCAAAATAAAAAAATATTTTTAAGTCTAATATTTGACACGGCTATGCTGTGTTTTCCCTACTGTTATTCTTCATATATGCCAGGTCATGTGGCCACAGAAGGGAATTCACAGGACAGTATCTGCTGTCTTCTCTTATCTTACAGATATGATGTTGACGTCAGATAGTAGGACACATATCCACATGAAGGTAGAAGTCAGATCGATCATGATAAATGAATGACTTGACCCATTCTTGGTGTAAGTGGAAACCCCTCTGACTTTATCACAAAGTCATGGAAAAGTAAATAAAATGACAATGTAGCTTCAAACTTGTACATGGACACAGGGTATGTTCATGTAGCTGGAAAAAGTTTTTAAAAAGTGCAGCATGTCCATGTAATGGTAATTACTTCCCAACATCTTTTTTTTTTTTCTTTTGACTTTTCCTACAAAATACATCTTTAGGCACGTATACAGAACAATCTGTAATGCATTAAAGCTGCATAAAGCAATATTTTTTTCTTTTACTATAACACTGAATCAAATAACTCCTGATTATGTTAAAGGGTGATGAATGCTGATAATCTCTATGAGAATCAACACCCCATTAAGCAGCGTTACACAGCTGCTTCTACCTCACTGATTTGGTTATCCCAGTTATCAATACCTACGAAATCAACACAGTGCAGGCACATACTCTATAAACCATGGGCCGCCACTCCCATCTCATGACCATTTCAGGTTGACTGTACTGTATATTGCCTGCACTCCTCATGCAAAACTGCAAAGAGCTGAAGTAAACAAGTGGCTGGTGAGAAAAAAGTAGATCATGTAAATAACCCAAGAGACAGATATTCTTCTGTTAGTGGTTTACCAAACCTTGGCTTAAAAACAATATTTACTTACATTCATAAGGTGGCCAGAAAGACTCTACTGGAATGCTCATGTAGCTCTGTTTTTGCTGGATGTGTAAGTGGCATATCGCTTGCTAGTGTATCACTAAAATATGATAAGCAAAAGGCCTGGAGTATCTCTGCCCCTAGTGGTCAAAAATCACTTAATGCAGCTTTAAAATGATTTACACAGGGTACTGTTAAGCAGCATAGAATGAAACAACAGTTACAACACCAAGGGACTGGGTTTGCTGTGTCACTTGGTTTCTAGCATGGACAAATATACACTACGAGCAAGGCCTAAACCACAGATGACCAACAATACTACATGAGCAAAGAGGGAAATCAGCATAAATCGTTGGCCATAGTGTGTGGCTGTATTCTCGTGAAATTATGTTTTTGACACTGATCCTATAATCAAGGGAATGTACAAGGTAAATTGACTGGAATGACAATACTACTGTGCTGTAGCAAAGGGTGAGAATCATATCCAAAGGCAGTCTGCAGGTTGCTTTAGCAGCACAATATAATCTGCTTTTTTGTCTATCAAAAGGCCCAGATTTGGGAAACAGTCTCCAAGCTGGGAGGGGCGCAGTCCAAGAATAAAAGACTTGTCTTCTAGCAGAAAGGAGTTAACTACCCATCTTCAATAAGCAGCTCACAAATAATTCATCATAGACTCCCAGCACTGTCATCTGTTGCTTGGTCAAAAGTGTCAGGAGAAAAAGACGAGGATTTCAACAAACCCATAGCTACCAATTCAATATCATTTCTCCTAATACGCTATATGTAATTATCAGTTAGGTTTGACTGTGATGTTTATTCAACAAGGCATTGAGAAGTCTGTGAGACATTAGAGCCTGTAGTCTGAGTACAGTAATTTTTGTTGTCTATCAATAACGGACTGGTACAGCTCAAAGAATGGAAACAAATTAGAAATAACATTAGAAATGAACACAGTCGGGCCTTTTGTTCAACAGACCAAACAAAATATAGGATATTGATAGCCTTAAACCTTAAACCTTTATCACTACTACAAATGTAATCTCAGATCACTTAAGTTCCAACTCACAGCAACCTCCAGACAGATCAGATCACATTAACCTGAGCCACTGTTCACTGCTGCTGGGAAATAAAATCCACTATCATCTTTAACAAAGACAACTGTGTCACTGATAGCAACTAAAACTAGGCTACAGTAGATCTTCAGGTCAACACTGCCACCACCTCATGGCACAGAGACTTCTATCAATTAATTTTTGTTATAATAATCTGAAAATCACAATTACATTATACCACTGACTTTTGCTATTTCTGTTCTGTGTTTCAATCCAATATACATGGCCCATCTTAAACAGGGGAAGAGCGATGCAATATTTATTTGCTGGTTAGAAATGGCTGTCATAAGCTTTAATGTATCAAAGTGTTTGCAGGATACTCTAAACACAGTCACATCTGAAATGCCACACTAATGGTGGGGATCCTGGCACTGATGGGCTATTTCATAAACACTAAGGGGTAGCTTGGGTAGAAACCACTGTGCTGGGTATTTATCTGCTGAGAGCATCACTTCTCTGCCCTCGATACAGAGTGCCTTTGTGTCAAATCAGGCTCCTTGGTCTGAATTGTAGAAATAAGGTGCTTTTTAATAGGGCTGCACCAATCAAACGGTGACCAACCATAATTAGTTTGATTTTAAATTGGTAAGCAACATGTAATCTGTGAAAATCTGATAGGAGTCACATTTCAATGGTAGTAAATGTGTTAAATTTGACTGTCTTGGAATTTTTTTTTAATTCATTTAAAGGTTTCAACGTTCCTCTTACAGGTTAAGATAGTTTGACAGTCCTTGGTCTAATGCTGTAATGTAGTAGTATGTATTGCATAACCATCTAAGCAGTGCATTATTGGATATTTTACTATTTAAGATGTTTAGATTATGGAGCACGTTGAGCATGTGGCAGATGACCTGACCAGTTCATCAACAATTTTCCTTGCATCTGTCTGTTGTTCGCCTACCAACATCATTTTAACATAATCAAAACTGAATATTTTAGCAGAAAAACTGCTCTCTTTACTCAGGTAAACAGTCAAGGCCATACACCATCTGTTAATTATCAGCAGCAATCATTTCAGCTGTAATCATTGTCACGTTGTGTGTTCGAACAGTTTAAAAAGTCAAATATTCATTTACAATCTTTAGATAGTTTTATGAGGACAAGCAACTGTAAGTTATCTTGAATCTTCTAATGACAACCACAGAAGGTACGGAGACACTGGAAGTGAACCAAATTTACAAACACTAAGAAAAAATTAACAGGCCTGAAATAGAGTGGTCAACTTCGATGCACGGTGAAGTATTTGTGAATGTTTCAGAATTAATATTTTTGTCTTTTGACTACCTATACCCTAGCCAATGACATTCTTGTTGGTTTTTTTTATATACGTAAGATGATGTAAAGGCTAAGAAAGCCACGGGGAGACTATTTTCTATGTGATCCACAGAAACTCGCATTAAATCTCTGTTTAGACACTGCACCCATCTCCTTGAAAAGCAATGCAATAAACCATGGTTTCTTGCAACCAAGGAAAAGTCACTGGTGTCAGCTTACAGGCTGTTACAACAGAAGGTGTTTTCTGTTTAGTAAAGCTCTGCCAATCGAAGATTCATATTTCCCATTGATAGATTCCCGTAGTATCCTGATCCTGTAGAAGTCACCACTTCAGATGGAGCATGAGTTTGCCCTCTTCCTTGGTTTAGGCTCCACAAAATCCCTGTCGTCAGCTGCACAGTGGCTGAAGGAGCAAATTGTCTGCGACAGCCTACGCATACCGAGGCGGAACACACTATTAGACAGGCTGTAGATGACACAGTTGCAAAAGCTGTTGCTAATGGCCAGCCAGGTGGTGATGAAGGAGAGGGCAGGACTATCCAGCACATGGGAGCTCTCCAGCAGGAAGTAGATTATGTAGGGCAACCAAAGCATATAGAAAACGCTGGTGATGCGGAAGAGTACCATCGCATAGCGCCGATCCGGTCCATGCCCTCCCTGATGCCCGCCGCCGCCCCCCTCACCAGCCTCCATCTCCTGGCTGGGGAAACGCGCCCGCCGTTCACTGATCTCCCTATTGTGCTGCTGGCAAATGCGAAAAATATGGTAATAGGTAAAACAGACCACAAGTGCAGCAGGTGCATAGAGTAGGCACACTACGAAGCCTGTGAAGAGGGCAGAGGTGGGCCAAGAGTGAGCGCACCACTCAAAAATGTCCCCGTGATAACCTGGTTTACCCCACCCAAAGAAGGAGGGCAAGAAAACCAAGCTTGAGTAGACGCAAATGAGGGTGATGCATCCTCGTAGCCGGCACGGTGTCACCAGCTGGTTGTATGATAGTGGTTTAGTTATGGCCAGGTAGCGGTCCACACTGATGCAGGCCAAGCAGGCCATTGAAACACTCTTCAGTACGGAGATAACGTAGCTGAAGACCTGGCATGTGATGGGCTCCTGGACGCCTGCTGGGTAGTGGAGCAGAGAGAGGGTGGGCACCAGGCAGCTAAGACCCACCAACAGATCGGCGTAGGCCATGGTCTGGATGAAGTAGCTGGTGGTGTAGTGATGTAGCAGCGGGGCACAGTGGAACACGAAGATCACCGTCAGGTTCCCGGCGATTATGAGGACTGTGAGAAGCACGATGACAGCGGTCTCCAAGACACAAGCCTCCAGGCCTTCGTTCAGCCCCCAGCCCAAGGGGCAGGAGTGGTTGGAGGGCCTTCCAGGAAAGAAGTCTCCATGGCTGCTGTTGGCAGTGAGCAACGGGTCCGTTGTCAGTTCAGACTGGTTCATTGTTCTGGGTGCTATCCAGGTGGGTCAGGTTTGCAGTTAGCCACCCATAAGGCAGCTGGACTGGTAACTGGAGAACGGCCTGCCCCCTCCTGCCCGTATACTGGGCGTCTGCAACCTCCCTCAGTTAACGGAGCTCAATACTCTCTCTAGCACAGTCACTCTCTTTCGCCGTGCTCTCACATAGCTGGGTCTCAGTCAAATGAACACTGACTTGAGGAAAATCAATACAGCCTCTGGGAGAGTAGGACAACCCGTTCGGCTCTCCTTTTCCAGTCACTCATGGTTAGTGAGGGTAGTGGATGGGTAACAGTCAGGAGTAGAGAGGAGGGGGAGAAAAAAAAAGCTGTATTCCTTCAGTAAACCTAAGGCAGGGTAGCATTAGTGCTGTGGCCAGCATCCATCCCAACGGCGAGCTTCCCTGCTGCTTTGCCTGCCAGTCTGTGGCCTCATCTCCTGATTCTAATGAGGGTTGCCATTGGGAAGCTGACGGCATAAACTGTCCTCACAAGGACAGATAGCACAGAGGATGCGAGGGAAGAAACCATAGGAAGAGGTTAAACAATGACGCAAAGTACCTCTCCACTCTTCATAGATCATTAAAGGAGATCAAATAAGTGATCAGCGTATGGCTACTCCAGTCAAAAGATCAAATTAAATTTATTGAGTGCAGTTACCTTTCAAAAAAATACACTTCAGGCAACTATCGCCTAGTGGGGGAAAAGCTTCTTAGGAGTCTCTCCTTGTGTATGACTACATCCATCTCTGTGAATCAACACTTCAGTACAATCCAAAGTTTCTCTGTGCCATGGGTGCTCGTGTGTTTACTACGTAACAGCAGGCTCCCCTTATTTTGGTGGTCCTCTGGTCAGTGTCTGGAGCCCATGTATGCCCAGCTATTGTCTGAATCAAAACACAGACACAGGCTAGAACAACATGGGGATCTCCGCAGGAGATAATGTCACAGCTCTCTCAACACACATGGCGCTGGGGGGAAAAATGTGTTTACAAGGCATCCCCAGGCGGAATGAGGCAACAACCAAGCACGTCAAAAATGTCTGGATGAGCTCTGCCATTAAAGTAATTTGAAGTTTAAATCCAAATGTGCAAACTTGCCTCTCAGTGTTCTGGACTGCAAGTTGCAAAATATGAACATTTGTGTTGAAAAAAACAAAAAAAGAAGTCGTCCGGTAGCTGATGAAAGCGTTGAATGTCAGACTCCAGTGCAGGCAGGTGAAAGGACTCTCCAGGAGCAATGAGAGGCCAGCTGAATAACTCAGCGCTCCTCTCACTTCAGCTCCTCAGCAATCCTGTAGCAGATACTTGAAGAGTGGGGTGTGGGGATCAATCAGCCATCTGTGTATTTATCCCATCAACTTATTTGCATTTTTGTTGTGGCATTCTGAAGCACCAGCAAGGAGAAGCTTCGCACCTTCTCCTCAAGTGCCTCATGCCACAGATTTTCTAACTTGTCTTCGTCCTTTCAAGTATGCGCTCCGTTTAGTTCTAGAGGTGCGGGATCCTATAGCCTTGTTTTTAACTCCTCTCTCAGTATGTGAGTCGTCTTGAACAAAACGCTGGTAGCGCAACAAAAGGGGAATCCACTCTTGCTGTATAAAGACGAAGTCTCAGTCGGAGTCCCGGTCTTAAGCAATGTCCTCTGCGAACGTCCCCCTTTTAATTCCATCTAACAGGACAACCCACGCTTTTTTAAATAAATAAATCCTCAGATCCTGGCACACAGAAAGAGATGAATGCAATGCATCTGTCAAAAGCAGCAAGTGAAAAGCGAGGGAGAAAAAAAAAGATGACTGCGCTGATGGAAATGAGTTAAATCTGCAGCGAGGGAAGCGAGGGGACGAAGACTCCCTCAGCCCTGGTGCAGTGAGAAGGAGAGATGCTGTGACTGGCTTACACTTCCCTCCCTCCCTCTCCACACAATGTCTCTAGCTTGCACACTCATTCTCTCTCTCTTTCCACACACACACACACACACACACACACACACACACAAGCCCTCCCTCTCTCCCTCTCTCTCCCTTAGCCTCTTGCTCGTTGCCCCGCCTCCTCCCCTCCCAGCTGCACCTGAGGCTCCCTGCCACATTATTCTGACTCTCACACTGCCTCTCTCTCCCAGGGGTAAATTTGGATACATTTCCTATTTACATATTACTTATCTCTCACAGTCTATTTTCTATTAACTAAAGCCCCCGCCTCCCACCCCGCACCCCTACCCCTCCTTCTCTCACCCTCCCACACCCAACCCCCTGCTTCTCCCATCTTACTTCGCTCCCTCCCTTTACAGTCCCACTTCTGCCTCTCAGTCTCCCTTCTCCAAACATCCACATAGCCTCAGCATGTTGGCATAAGTATCACAGCAAATAACAACAAAATCTACATTTCATGACAGACCTATGAGTCACGCACACACTCTGTACTCGGTGGAAAAAAGAAAAGAAAATGCCTGTTAGTGTCGGTGGTCATCAGCCTCAGCTTACCACTCTTTTTAAATACATTGATGTATCATGCATACAGGATTGCACTGTATCTCCATAATCCCATGGAACATCTTGGACAGCTAAGCCCAATAAAATGTGTCCTCTCCTTTATCCAACCAGGCTCCAGGTTTGTCTGGATATATTTTTATGCTTTATTTAACCAACAGATTAGCACAGTTATGCTTGTGCCTAAGTTACAGTTGCCAGGCATTTCGGCCAGTTGCGAGCATCCTCTGGCCAACAGATGATAAAGAGGATCAAATGACAGTAAAACTGGCTCAGCAGAAAGGCAGATGGAAAGAAACTGTCAAGCATCATGTCTGGGCAAGAGAATCTTGTGTGTGTATGCTACCATTATTGTTTTGTCTCGATTTTTATTTTATTTTATTCGAACAATCAGAGCCTGTTAAAGCCAATGAGGAGGGGCTGGCTCCAAGTTCGATGGAAAATGGCTACTATGGAAAACAGCACTGCACCTGTCCTCTTCCAGGAAGACTAGAGAGCTGTGATTATTTGGAAAAGGGAAGTGGGTTTTACACTATGTAGACTCAACAACAAGCAGAGGAGAACTGATGTGTCAGTGAGGAAGCACTACTGCTTCAGTGAACATTTAATGTTGCACTAAGTGATCCTAGCAATTTTAAATATATAATTTCAACAATAAACAACAGAGGATATATTATTACAACACATAAACCTGTCTAATTCTGATGTATTGTCAGTCACACAGTAAACTATCAGGGCAAAACCGAACACGTCTGTCGAACAACAGCGAGGGAATTTGCCTTCCACAGGAAAAGACATTTACAGACAATGGCTGAACCCAGACCTGATTGAGTGCCCTTCAGGAAGATGTAATACAATGTAATGACATCACACAGGGGAAGGTGGCATGAGGCCAACCCAATTTTTTGACACGCTACCTCTTTATGACAAATCAGTCAAGCCTGTGAAAATGTCTTATATAAATATAAAGGTGGTATGACTGATTTTTTTAAAAGTTTTTCAGAAAACTCAGATTTAGGATTCAATAAGAATTCATCTATAAACAGTAGGATATCACATATGAAATATAAATAGAAAATATCAAGAGAATAGATTAGAATCACGTTTACATCATATTGTCTAACGTCTAGGAACATGCCATTCTACATTATATTGGCATTTGGCAACCATAAAGTGCATTATATGACCCAACATACATATTTAAAAGTTGTAAGATCAGGTGATGGAAATGTACATCACATATGACATAACATTTATTTTATAAAAGACCTTGGTAATATTGTTGAAGGTGCTAGAACTTGATCATTTCTTCATCAAGACAGCGATATAACATATGTTAAAGGTTTATTGTCTGTTGTCTGTCTGATTAATGCACATGTATACAGTACTCTACTTTGGTGAAGTGAAATACCCTTTTAAGGTTCAGTACACTCAGTGTGTTTCATACAAAGCGATTTCAAACTGGAGAGCAACAAGCCTGCCATACAGACGGACAGCTCTTTAATTGTCATGGAGACCAGATATTCTTCTGCACCTGTGTTGGTTTATCTGGTCATTCAGAGAAACCGTGAAATGGAAAAACAGAAGTCGTCAGAAAGAGAGGAATATTAAAATAAAAAAAGAGACAAAGTGACGACTATGAAAGTTGTGTTGTCACTATGGAAGAGGCAGGCCAATGGAGATCTCTCAGCACAGTACTCTTTAGCTTTGGAGGTGGACACTGATGAAAAACACGACCAGAAGGCCACCGTTAATAATTCATTCTGCTCCAAAACAAAGCCAGCAGGGCCACTTGGAAACAAAGGTGGAAGCTGATTCACCTTTCACTGCCTCGCAGCATCCCACCCTCCTCCACCCCTGGGTTCCTGCTGATTCCAGTCTCAACAACAATGTGTTGGCATAAGCAGAGAGTTCACATCTATATCATAGGTGTTCAGCTAATAAGCTCAACAAGAGCAACTTATAGTACAGTGAATACGGAGGTAGGGGGCTTGTTGTGTCATACAAGGACGAGGTGAGTGAGTATGTAAAAGTGTCACGCTTATCCGTGCTATAACAACCAATAAAAATGAAATTAATGTCAAACTTCACTCTAACATGAATGTAATGTCTCTCTGTGCAAAGATGCCTTTACAGTAGATGCTGTTTTAACAAGTTGACATCGCTGAGCCAATGTCCACTGAAGGGTAAAGGTTATTAACCAAACTGGTGGCCAGGACACAGATACATGTATTGTCTATTCAGCTCAGGACTAATGAATTTTATGTTCTTGATAATGTTGGATAAAGATTCAACATTGTGTTACGCTTCAAATAAATTTGGCAATGCCTAATTCTGCTACTTGTTATGTTATATCTGAATGATCTTTTTTTGAATGACAGACGATGGCAAAGGGTGCAGTCTGTGTCCTCTATCTCATGAGTTTATCTCCAGTAATTTCAGGACTCATTCTACACTGCAACTGGACCTCATCAATGTCTCCATTGTCTGTTCCTTGTTGCATGAATGTAGTGTTTCGTACTGAATGGTTTGTAAAAGGCTGGTGACCATTGAACTTAATTCAATTTAAACTGTTTGGTTTGGTTTTGTGATAAAATAACCCCAACGCATTTCTCCAAATGTGAGGCTTCTGTACTGTAGCTCCAATCCCAATGTGGAGGGATGGGTGGTTAGCGGGGCAGATTAGCACTGGTTCACTGCCTGGATACCAACATTCATCGAGCACCATCAATGGACCAACGCTAAACCTGCTTAGCTGGAAGAGGCCAGTATTTATCTTGAACAAGAGTGGGCAAAGCTTTGTTTGGATTTAGTTCCCAGGTTGAAGGCACTGAGGAAGAAGAAGAAGAATCTAAAGCACTGACAGCATCGGTAGTCATTGCATTTAATGCATCGTACTTGTCTGTCATAAATACTGCACTGAATATTTAGATGTCATAGGTTGACACCATTTGCCAAACAATAAATCCTGCTTTCCATGTAGATCATGTGATGATTTAAGCACTCAATCCAATGAGAGCCAGACGATTACACCGTCTGCTGCTCTGGGCTCTTTGGTATCCCGGAGTATAAAACACAACAGACTAAAACTGCACTTGTAATAAAAAAATAAAAAACATAAAATAAAAAAAGTACTGGAAACGGCCTCTAGGTTTTGAAATTCAAATTTTGATGCCACCTCTACATGCTAGTTTTGTAAGACAGCTGTAAATTTGCCACACACACAAAAAAAAATCGTGGTCATGTTTTTGGAAGTTATGAGTGACCACAGAGTATGACCACAGGAGATAATATATGATGCAAACAGTGAGAAGGAACAAATGTCAAAAGTAAAAAGGCAGGAACATAACAGTATAGGCGTTACTTTGTTTTCCACATTATCACATTTAACATGACAACAACTTATGTAGTCCCAACAACCCCCACCCCCTCACAGAAAGTTATCTAACATTTTCACCTCTAGCACAATGTCACCATGTACATTGCGTATACTGGTTGAATGGTAAAGAGGAGCTAAAGGTCAAAGACAGGCTGCCTTCTGAAATCACCATCCATCATCTTCATTTAATCTCACACCACATGGTGGTGAAGACCTTTCTGACCGCTCAGGTTGAGGTATTTATATTCATTATTCTGTAGCGCCTATTGTCCTTGTACCATGTAGGTCAGGATGTAATGTGTCTGTTTTAGTTATCGGTGAAGACTAAACGTAAACAATACGTCTACGTGCTTTCACTTGAAATTAAGTTTTTGTCAAATGCAAACAAGAATGACGAATGGATATTTACAGTACAGAATAAATAATGGTATTAAATACAGGTCAGTGTTGCATTTTTGCATTCAAATTCTTACCACTACCACAAACGAAAAATAATTTCTCATAGGATATACTAAAAATGCTCTGTTAATTGCCTGTTGCCTTTACCATGTATGTGTCACAAATGTGTGTCAATATGTTGCTGATTACGCAATGTTTCTGTGTTTCTTTCAAACCAAAAGTAGTTTTCAAGTTTACTGCCTTCACTGCAAATAAATGACATAACGTGTTCTCTTTCTGTCTGTAATTCACTCGACACCTGGATGAAAATGTTAATGACGCTGTTCATAACAGGGATACAAGCTGGTGCAACTCTGCAGCGAGGCAGAGGAAGGAACAGAGCATGACTCTAACTGTGAGGCTACAGTCAGTGTGAGGACTGAGACACAGAAGTGTTGTGACCAAAGAAGACGCTGTAGGGTGGATCTTCTTAATCCGAACTGTCATATCAATGTCAGAATGGCTAGGAGCCTATGCTAATACAAACATAGTAGATGTATTCACTACTGTATGGCAGCACAGTTGTAGCAAACATCCTTAAATTGTTTTCCTACAATTTTGGCATTGTAGATTAATTTCTATCTCCACAAAACATTCTGCATTGAATAAAAAGCTTGTTAAAATTTAAATGAACTGTTTAAGCGGCATACACTATGCGGTTTTGAGTCCCATGAATACTCAAAATTCCTCACAAACCCCGTCTCATAGTTACGATTCTCTTGCTGATTTGCTCCAATGTATCAAAAACCATCCGACTACAGAAATAACAGATCAGATTTTTGTTGATTTTGCTTCTTAACCAGATATTGATTTTCATGATGCTATGGAGGGAAGGCACAAGGCAGTGTCCTTTTATGGTGCCTACCGGGTTCCTGCTGTGGATATGTGAATGAGAGCTGTAGGGCTGCATTATGAGAGACACGCACAGCATCAAGAAGGGAGGGGTGCTCTAAATAGACCTATATTGTGAGGAGGGGAGAATGGAAGTGGTGTTGCTTGGCTGTGTTGTAGCCGTGCAGTGCAGCTGGCCCCGACAGATACTATGGAGCAGGATGGAATAGTGGCGACTGAGTGTGTGCGACTGTCTTTGTGTGACTTGCTGTGATTGACAAGACTTTTGATCCTCAAAGGGATTTATTTTACCCATGAATGAAGGGAGACCTCAAACTAGTTGTGGGACACACAGCTAAGCCGGAGGAGCTATGTTTATCTATGTGCATGTAATGTTTATCTGGGCACGCATGTATTTTCAGCTAGGGGTGAAAACTCTATCTCTGAAGCAATCCTCCAAGGCACTTTTGTCTAAATCGGAAAACAAAGTTGTTTTTCTGAGGTTTTCAAAGGTTTTCCTCATTTTATCAAATTTCTCATATTCTATACTAGAAGCTTCCTACAATGTTAGAAATTAAACAATACTGTAACAATACTCTGTCACTGTAATGCAGATTTAGAGTGATTTTTCTTGACAGAGAAACGAGCACTGTCCTGTTCATGTAATGTTGCTGCAAGCACCGGTACACATTGCATTGCACTCTTACACTTAGATCCTAACATCTCTAACATTCACTAGACAGACTCTCACTGCTGAGCTATCTGGTTTGAACTCCCTCCATGTGTAAACATGTTGTATGGTAATGGGTGCAATGGCTGGTTGTTCAAGTAGAGGGTGTAATTTTGGGGATGGACACATCAGTGGCTAGCCACCTACCCACGGTCCAATTATCCAAATATCAAGCACTTAATGAACTAAGGTAAAATGTTAAGAGACAAAGGCGAAAGGAGACTCAGAATCGTCATGGAGACAACTTCAAGCAGAGTGAAGTCCATAGACCCTTTCAGTTACCATGGCACCCTATCTTATGTACATTGTACTCCATGTATCTGTATGTGGGTTATCAGGCGTGGGTGTAGCATTATTCCAGCCTGGCTGCATGGCTGATGCTACCTTTGATTGTACACTGACGTTAAATGTCATTGCTAAGCTGGTGCCGGGTCTGAATATGACTCAGCAGCGAAATGTAAAGCACCTCACAGTCCTGGTATAGGCTATCATTTGTGTGGTATCATTTCTTTACATGTTTTGTAAAGAACTGATAAAAAAAAAGTGAGACTTGAGTGGGAATCCCATCAAAGTTTGGGTAAATGTGGAAAATAATATAAATAAATTGTTAAATGTGTTAAATTGTCTAAAAATGGTTCACCTTTTTAAACGTGTGCTCACACACTGTTCTCATTTCAACAGGCAAACAAAAGATATGATACAATACTATATGCAAAGACACGCTTTTCATTTCCATTTATCAATTCCTGAAAGCAATATTTGTGCCTACTGCATTTCTGTCTACTTTTGTTGAGTATACATTGATACACAGTATTTGTATTGTGTTTCAGTTTGCTACTTTTGGAAGAATTAAAAATCATAATGCATGTAATATAAATTTTACCCGCTGCTAATGGTTGGCACAAATCCCTTAACCCTCTTACTGGTACAGATTTGTTTAGCCATGGAGAAAAGAACACAAAATGAGTAAAAGGAAAAAGGTAAAAAAGGTAAAAAGAAAAATAAACCAACCAATGCAGTTTGCAAAACAGTCTCCTTGGAAGACCTTCAGTTTCATATAGTACAGGGCTCCTTACGGCCTGCTGGGGTGAAACTGCTGTTCCAGCTTCTGATTACAGCCGCTGTACCTGCGGAGAGATCCTGACCTCTGTTAACACACTGGCCGTGCTGTGAGTGAGACTGGTCTGTGGAGAGGCGGGCCTGGAAATAGCTGGCTGAGCTTTTTTAAGCGGTGGGTTCAAGCGTGGCAGCACACCTTAGGCTTGTTCAGCTCTAGGGAGACGAAAAGGTTGTTCAAATGTCACTAGCAACCCCCAACCCTGACCCCAAACACAGCGCTGCACCAGCTGAGAAAGGAGTTATTTGTGAATTTGTCTCAGATGCCCTGAGGCCATGGCGCGTGTGACAGAGTGTGTGTTTGTGAGTCTGTGTGTGATGACTGTAAATGAGAGCAGTACAACAGTGAACATGACACTTGCGATCTATGATATTAAGCTAGCGAGCCTAGGGCCACATGCTGCTAAATGCTCAGTAAGTTAGACTAAAAGATAATTTTAGAGACATGCAACATGACTGGCCTCAGAAAATAAGACATACAAGTGGTCAATGGGCTGTGAGAGGGCATCTGCTCTTCTTAAGGTGACAAAAAATGAAGCATCCATCTGTCAGAGTACTGTACAAAAACAGGGATCTATAGAAGGTGCTAAATAATTACAAGTAGCAGTAAATTAAAGTACGTGTCATCTGTGTCTTCCAAGCATTAATATTTTCATCATGTCAGCCACTTTTGTTGATATCTGCTTTTTTCTAACATGGGACACCAACATCATCACATAGGAAAACAGAAAGAGATGTGAGCACTATCAAATCCAAAATGACATCAGATAAAAATCTGAAAACAGTACACTTGGTTGAACATGGCGTACTCTACTGTAGCTCGGGCTTAGCCACAGAATACAAACCTGACCGAGTTTCATACGAAACACTATTTTCTATCTAAAATAAGTCTTTGTGTCAGCTACAATAAATTTTATTAGAGACTTACAGAAAGCTGCAGGACATTGACAGTTATATTAAGATGAATCCCTGTCTTATTAAGACCTTAACAATGATGTTTGGGAGCAGTTATCACAGAAAAGCGTCAGTATTTTGTGCAGATAGCAGAAATAAAACTGATGATTTTTGTTAAATCTATACAACTCAACAATAACAAGTGCGATAAATCTGCAGGAATCTGCATTGATGTCGTACTGTCGGTTCAGAAATAGAAAATCACACATCATTTAACATGACAATGTGGCTCGCTAACACAAAGCCCTCTGAGAAGCCCAGGTGAGCTGAATAGTGCTGAATTATAACACTAGTGCCCCTTTCCATAGGTTCGACAGTCCAGTCACTTAGAATTCAATCAGCATTAACGTTGTCACTGAGCCCAGACAACAGACATTAATAAGCTCCACATCACCCTCGCCAATGCTGTCATTTGCCTCTCTTCCCTCGCCCCCTCCCTCCTATATCTTCCCTCAATTCCATTCATTTGGTGCTGCTATTAATAGACCGGCCACCCGCCTATCAATACCATCACTACTCTGGTAAGACAGGGGATGTGGGCGTGGCCAAGCCGGTGGAATCAGGATTAATGAGCTTGGTCTTATGTAATGTAAAAGAGGGAGAGGGAGAAAGAGAGGAGGTGGCAGGGTGGGGGGGGCATAGAAAAACATGTCTCATATGACAGAAAATAGTATGAGCAATGAAGAAAGACAAAATAGTGAAGGACTGTGAGAGGGAAAAGAGGGATAGAGAAATGGGGCATGAAGTACGGCAGAAAAAATGTCCCAATTTTAGAGATGAAGATGGTGAGAGAAACAGAAATATTGAGAAAGACAGAAAGAGGAATTTACACCGCAGGTGAAAGACAACTAAAAATATGTGACTCGGGGAAAGAGAGAAACCTGCCAGCTCTCTTGACGTTTACACACATTCCTTTTCTCCCCCTCAGTGACTACAACCTCGTATTTATGGGTCCACATTCTTCCATCTCTCTATTTTTCTTCTATCTATCCTCCTCTGTCTGCTTATTGATCGAGACAGGTAGTTCCACCCATCTCTGTGCAGCAAAGAGAAAGACTATTGTATTATCCATAAAAGCAAGGATCTCTGTCTGCTTTGAGTGTTTATACCTCCTCCTCCTCCTCCTCCTCCTCCTCCTGCTGCTGCTGCTGCTGTTTTCTGGTCCAGTGGGGCTTTGTCACTCTACTTATTGGTTTACAAATCTTTCACTAGGCATCCAAGGATGGGTCACAGACCTTGGTTACACAACTGCTCAGTCTCATTTGGTGATTTGACTTTTACTACAGAGAACTAGAGAATTATTGTCGTCTCTAAAAATCTCACTACAGATAAGGAGGCAGTAATAACACTGAAGTATCGATATATCACATAGTCATAAATATTTCCTTCATACAGTCACTAACTTAAAGGTGTGTCCATGTGAGAGAATTATGTAGAGCTGTAATTGCAGTGGAGCTCATAGTCACTGACTGATTGATTGAATTTGATGATTAATGGAATAAATACAATACTTCACTGCAGTGCTTTAAGTAACTTTGTGTCTTCATATGACTACTAAAGTTTAAAAAGTTTCAAAAAACTGTCTGAAGTACTCATCTCTGTTTACTGGAGCTTTGACCTTTTAACCTTGACTACGACTTACTTCTGGAAAGGAGAATCTGGATGTCTGGACTGAGCATTTATGATGACAATTCATCAATCAATTTGTGTTGTTAGTGGTCTAAAGATGCTTTCACACCTAACCTGTCTGATTCGGCTCCAGTGAATTCTGCCATGTTGCACATTTCATTTCGTTCACTTCAGCTGGTATTTCTTCGCGACAACCGAGAACATCAATAACCATGATAGTGAAGTACAAAGGTGACTCGTTGTCCACATAGTGGTGCTGATGCAGAATGACAGTGGGTTACCTGTCAATCTACGTGTCTCCCATTCTTGTAGCCTTTGGTTAGTTTGTAAAAAAAAAAAAAGCTGAAGAAAAGCTTGTCCGGAGCACATTGAATGAATTACAGGTGGAAAAGCATGTGCAGCTAGCAACAGTATCTAAATCTTTCGTTGCGTACCTGTTTGCACAAATTTGCTCCAACACAACCGGCCAAAAAAGGCAAACTTAAACTGCACCAAGAGGTTAAAATGAGCACAGCCTGAAGAACATCCAACAGCAAAATACTAAAGGTAAGAGACAGTACCACATGCATTTAAATGTCACAGCTCAATGAGAGTGTTCTCCTCCAACATGACACACAGTTCAGAAGAACAGCTGTGATGACAGCAGCAGGATCAGTGATGTTAACACCATTAGACAATCTAGAGTAGTGTCAATAAAGGAAATAAATCCCCCCAACCTGTGTTCATCATAGTAACTGATATCATACCCCCAGTAACACACACTCATTTAGTTCCCACCTAAACATGCAGTAACCAGCCAAGACTCGCACTGTACCTGACAGACCCAATAGATTATCAATAACGCTAAAGGTTCGTATCGCCATGGGAAAAAGAGTCTCGACCAAATTCTAGACTAATGAAATGATAAGAGAGCACATACAGGATTACTCATCCCTCCATGATTTGTGTGTGTGCGTGTGTGTGTGCGTTTACCTTGGTGATGAGGATGCGGTAATGCTCAAGCAGGTCGTGGTTGTCGTGGCAACCGGCCAGCAGCTGCCAGACTTCAGCTCTGAGCGGCTCAGGAATGCCACTGCGAACCAATGAGGGCAAACCCTTCGGACGAGTCGACAGGTTTGCATGCCTGATAAACACACACACACACACGCATCACGCGCACACACACACACAGAAGTGATTGCATTATTTTATAATCTCGTTTAATTCAATTAAGTAATTTAAATGTTAATTTGAACTGCAGCTGGACATATTTCAAGACGCAGTGACATTTGGGAAGTGGCTGCAGAAAGACCAATCAGGTGCAGAGTTACAGACCCTTTCCACCGACATATAGATGTTGCGCTGACATGAACACTTGTATGTCTCAACAACAACATACTTATTAACTGCAGTATAATGAGATCAGAATGAAGGTTTTTCCTCCTCGCTGCCCTGGTCAGGTCAGGTCAGAGGACCGACTGACTGAACAACTTGTTTTCTGTTCCTTCTGCTACTGTTGCACACAATTATCGCAGCTTAAAGTTCACTGCCTCACTAAAATGTACTTTAACTTTAATATGAACAAGAGTAGTCAGTACAATAACCAGACTGACTGATAACATTATCAACAATGGTAATAATAATTTTAGTTCTACCTACTTCTTCAAGTACTGTATACTGTATTATTGAGAACAGTATTGAGTATGGTACAAAGTACAACTCTATACTTTGTACTCCAGTAGTAACCGCAGTGCTGTCATGCTGCTAGCATTTTCTCGCATGAGGAACTATCCTACTTTTGAAAACACAATGTCAGCTCTTTTTAATGATGCTTGAAATCTCATCATAATGCATTTATTGAGGCCATATGAAAGCAATTTCCCAATGAACTACTTCACTTCATTGTGCTGATGCAACGGCAAGAAAACAGGCTGTGAAATCAAATGAAAAGCCAGCAACATCTTTTATTCAGTTAATTATGCCAATGTCTGTACCTAAAGCCATATGTATCAATCCTGGTTGTTGTTGTTGTTGTAGATGCACGAAGCGTTAGAATAATGGCAGTATGTGTTACAAAAGATTAATGAAGGGGCGCATCTGAACAAAAATGCTTTCCATACAAATTGGGATGAAAAAACAATCAAACTGCAATAATGGAGAGTTGCCACTCCTGCACTGTAAATCACAGCCTGTGCACCCCATTTTCTTTTCAGCACCACTTTGTTGTGCGTTGTGTCAGATGAACAGACTAAAAGGTTAAAATTTATGTTTGACATAATTTTAGACTTTACACGTGTTTGCACTCCATATTCTCTTTACATTTTTTGCTGCATTTTAGGAGAAACTAACGATTAATGTTGTAATTTATTCACAGTTCACTTGTACTTTATATGATGAGTCATGTCCAATATTTGTGGGGTCTCACTCCCCCCACCCAACAACCCCCAAGAAATGTCCCTTAAACAATTTCTAGCCAGTCAAACTAACCAACTTCAAACACCCTTTGCACTGTTTCAAAACATTTCACAAAAAATACAGTCATATTTGGTATATTTGGAATAACTAGCCGTTCAAGTTATTTCTAACAATGTCAATGTTATATACGGCTCAGGTGTTTTGTTGACTGTAGTCTTTACATTTCCCATGTCTGTCTCAGTCTATATTTCACTGTCATTCTGATCTAAACCATCTCTCTACTGTCCTTGTTCTCTCCTTACCTCCCTGTTTTTTCTTATTTTTTATCCCGTTGTATATAAATCGTCTGCTATCTTGTCTCATCCTTCTCCACCATCCTCCTCCTATCTTTCTGTACCTCTGTCTCCATATCTCTCTGTCCAGATACCGAATGTCTGTCCCAATCCCCATTTAATCTAAATGTTTTTGTCGTGTCCACTTCTCTTAGTCTGTCTGTGTGTGTTTTGAAGTCTCACCATCTGTTGAGGATTCCTCCCCAGGACTCCAGGATTTTCTCAGGACAGTCTTTGGAAACATCGCCAGTCCCACTAGAGATTTCACTGTCACTTTCTGCAGGAAACACAAACACAACCAGATATAAAGAGACATTTAGAGCATAAATGGATCAATCCTGACATGTGTAACCTTTGTTGTGTGGTGAGAAAACAGGGCTCACACCTTATTGACAAGGCCTTCTACATCATCTAAAGGTGAAATATATTTTCTTTGCAGTGTGACAAAGCTTTAAGTAGACATTTGCACCTGTAGTTTCCAGATTTAAACTTTTAAAACTTCTTAATATTGATGCCACACACTAGTCAAATGGAGGCAGGAGTGCCTGTGCAGTGCCTACACCTTCCATTATTGCTGCTCTCTTGTCTGGTGGTTCGTGAGGCAGACAAGAGGCAATCAGCACAGCCAACCACTTGTGTTTAGATGCAGGAGCACTAATTGACTGTCTGGCCTGCTCTGCTGCCGGAGAGATGAACTGATCCCCACACAGAGGCCGCCCACTGGAACTAACGCACACACTCAGTCCACACACATTCACGCAGTGTGTCCACCGCACACCTACAACAAATATAGTTTGCATTACTGCTGTACAACCACACGCGTATGTATACTGTATCATATGTAGGCTACTAAATGAGAAGACAGAAAAAGATAGATACGTGATAATGAAGACAAATCATTTTCTTTATTCTAGTCTATAAATACTAAATAAAAGCAACATTATTTACACAAAGAATAGGCAAGTATGGAAAATTGCCTTAAGTATAAATGATACTGACACAGTAACATACAGCTACAGATTCTAGCTTGAATTATCTACAGTACAAAAAATCAGTTTTAAAGTTTTTGCCCTTATCTTTAAGGATAACCTGGGCTTTTTGAATGTACAATTAAGTTTTTGCTATTCTATTCTACTCTATTCTCCTCTATTACTGTATGTTGCAACATCCTGAAGGTCTGGATGTAAAAGTGCTTTGGGTGTTTTCACAATTTCCACGGAAAGGTACAGCAATCTCTCTATTAGGGTGTCTGCAAGTCTCATCAAGTCAAATTTTACTTTTAACTCTCCTTTTACAACGTGATATAAACATGAAAAAGCATGGAGGTGGCAATAAAAATGTCAGGGCGATGTGATTAGGATTCAGTGTACAGTAATATCAACAAAAGAGCCAAATAGCAACAGTTCTCAAAGGTGGTAAAAGGCATCATTATCTCCTATCGAGGCCTTGACTAGCACTTTGACATTATATATAAGTTTGGATATTTTCTGCTGCTCCTATACATCCTCACAGCCTCAGCAGGAGCTTTTCAGGTCTTTATAAATGCTTGATGAGCCCTTTCAAATGGTTCAGACACGGCACAAAGCTGCCGCCTCTGTTCTCAGATTGGCTGAGGCCACGTGGCGAGGAAGCGTGAGTCCAATGCCACTGCCAACTTACCAGGTGATGAAAGAAACTGTGAAGACGAGGGCCATTACTGTTACCTTTTAATCTGGAGAGGGGCTGAGCATTCACTGTGGGATTACTTTCAAACAGGATCTCTCTGATGCTGAAGCCACTAGTGGATTGGTTTTGTCTACATTTAAGCAGCAGAAATTCCCCAGTAGTATCATGAGGATATCTATTTTAACACTTTTATTTTTTTTGCACTAAATCATCTCCAATCTCACCGTGCTATATGACAGGATGGTTCTTGTATTTTTTAGAGCAGATGGGCTGTATGCATATACTACCACAGTTGAATGAATAGAAAACAAAGTATTGTTTGTGTGTGTGTGCACGTGTCTATAAGAAAGGGAACAAAAAAACATAAAAAACAACCATTACAAAGCATGCTGTGAAAAGAAAAGCAAACAAAAAAAAGAATTTCAGCTTCAGGTCTATTTTCCACATCCACAGCTTCTAAGGAGAAAAAAAAAATCATCCACATGAATTGAATGTGTGTGAGTGCTCGCAGCGGTGGCATCTACACTGGGAGTGTATTCATTTCTGTACACAATGAGGCTGACCTCCAGCTCCACGGCCCTGAGCGCCTCCAATTTCAGCTCTAGGGGAGGAGAGGGGCGTTATAGAAAAAGCCCTCTGAATGGCTCCCATGGTGCCAGTTGAAAGCCGTCAGCTCCGGCCTTGGCGGCTGACTCGTGACTTTGGACGAGTCGGCAGCTAGACATGATGGGAGAGACGGTTTTTTGCCTCCCGCTCTGTTAATATATTTTAGTGATTCAAGGTGAGGAAAGCAGACGACTGTTGACAAGACGAAAGAAAGGCACCTCAATAAACTGAAGATGAGCCCCCCAATGTTAGACGCCGCTGTCACAATTTAGCAAAACACAAAAAACAGCAAACATGCAAAGAGAGAGAAGGGGCATGATGTGCAATAAAGGTCCTTTAATGGAATCGAACTATGGACTATTTCTAGAAAAAAAACACTAAAAGTTTTTATTTTGAGGATTTCTTTCACTCTCCTGTGGGCTGAGGTTAATATACCAATGCCGGGCTTTAATCATCGTAACATAAAACCGGTGGCTTTTATAAATCCTGTTAAAATTTTACAGGTATTCCATGAGGGTGGGAGTAATTAACCTGTGTATTATCTACTATGGCTATTTTCTTGTATTTGGATACATAAAATAAATAATACTATGATTTACTAGATGCCAGGCGCACTGTATCTTGTTCATTAAGATATTCCAGTCAATGGGTTCATCTCCACTTGTGGTGATTAAGCTGCTGTGAAGCAATAACCCACACACTGTGAAAATGTGCACGAGCACAAACTCACACACGAACGAACACTGAAACGTGCACTTTCATCCAAACCAGTATTACCATGAAGTGTGCAGTCTGAATTGTAGCCAGGCTTAATCTGCGACACCTGCACGAGCGAGGCAGTGGTCAGGTGGAAATGCCAGTCCTGTTCATGCCGGTGGGCTGAAACTGGGTCATGTTTGGAAACCACTGGAGTCTAACAGCCGGTGTTGGTGCTGTTAATGTTACTGCTGTTTAGCCTCCATCTCTCTTACATGGTCAGCACTACTGACAGGGGCATATTAACTCTGTGCCAGTTTGCCACCTTAACTGGTCATGTTTGAATTTCATAGGGTCAGGGTCTTAATCAGGACACCTACAAGGCACTGACATCACAAAATGTCCAAATGATCTGTTTGTAATGGTGCGGACATCCACCAGTGGATTAGGGAAAAAAAAAAAAAAACAGTTTCATAAATGATTGTAATTTTAATATTTAATCAACTGGCAAAACTATGCTAGTTAGGAAGGTCATACTTAAAGTGAAATGAAAACAGCTTTCCTACCAAGGTGGGCATGGTGGCGTTCATAGGTAGTTCATGGTAGTTCATGGTAGTTATGGCTTATTGCACTGCAGTGCTGCAGCGCAATAAGCCATCAGGCCCGAACAGGATTGGGCAGGGCTCCACACAAAACCAATCACGCTTGACACACAAGCACATACATACGCGTGCATAATCACACAAATAGCTGTCCAAAACCCCTGAGATTCTGCTTCACTGCTGTCCACACACACACACACACACAAACAAGCCTGCAATCTATCCACACCGCAGTTATCACATGCTTTGCCACACTTGCTTAAATACCACCAAAACATGAGCATGTTTTATAAACAGCACCTGATCGTGTGTTCACATGCTGTGAGGGTGACCTGAACAGATCTGTTTGCAGTTCATGAATGTGCAAGTTAGTGTTGTTCATTCTCACGACAGTTAACTAAAAGCATCAGAAGAAGAGGAACTGGTACCTGACGTGCAAATGGAAATTATAGCACATCTTTCAGCAAGTCACTGTAATAAAGTCATGGGGCCTTTATTATCTTATGTTTTTAATCGGCTGCATAATGTGGTTTATGCAGGCTGAATAAAATTTCCATTGCATCTACAGTGTGTCTGGAGTGGACTGCCCCTCTTTTTGTAAACTGATGCATTTGAGTTGTCCCACTTTATGAAATTCAGGTGATGAAACATTTCTTGGCGTGTACAAGTAACAGAGTAGAATAGCTCACAACACTAGCTTGATCAGCTCTGAATTTGCACAACACCACACACATGTAGACAGTGATGGGAATAACACCATTAAAATAAACGGCGTTACTAACGGTGTTATTTTTTTCAGTAACGAGTAATCTAACTAATTACTATTTCCACTGTTACCACGCCGTTACCGTTACCGACAATTAAATGAGGCGCGTTACAAACTACTCAGTGAAGCCAATGACCTCCGACTTGGCTCATCTCAGCCACAGAAGCTGCTAAACTGTTTTTTTTTTTTCCTCCTCTCCTTTGGTGAGGGGAGGGCGGAGGAGGGAGGGGGGAGACAACCGCATAAGTGATGATGATTGGTTGAGGCAGAGTAAGGTTTCATGCTAAGCCAATCAGAGGCAGTGTTCAGTTTGTACACAAACCACACACGCACGCAGTTTAGCCTCACACACACAAACTAGCAGAGGGAAGCTGCCGAGTTCGGAGGGAAAGTTGGCGTTTTCAAAGTGGAAACAGACACTACTTTAATCTCCTTGAGGTAAAAGCCAAGAACACACACACACTTTCTCTCTGAGCGTCTCCGCCTGCAGACAATATTTGACACATGAAGTAAATACATTGGCCTTTGGTCACCCCTATATATTATGGTATTAAACTACATCTTTTTATTAAACTAGGCTAGTTAAATCACAGTAGCATACTGATGTGTTGAACTTACAGGCTTGTTACTAAGTATGTATTAATTATCATGATAAATAAAACTCAACCTGTCACACAGCTCTATTTCGCCACGATGAAATAGACGAAGACGCGATGGTCCCGTCGCCAAAAAAAAATCGGGTGTATTGCGTCGCAAAAAAAAAAAGTCGCGTCTACCGCGTCTCGCGCCTAATCGCGTCTTTGCGTTACGGCCTTTTACACCGCGGACGTAACGAGTAAACGGTTACGGTGTGAACGAACAACATAGAACAGGACTAGACGTGGCGTTGTTTCCTCTTTTCACCGACAGCTCCACTCTCCCTTACTTACACTAACTACTGTTATTGTTGAGGCCAGAGAATTGTGGGATTTGTAGTTTTTGACCAATCGCAGGTTGTGCTCTTTCTTTTTGTGATTTTCCCGGTTCACACATGTTTTTTTTTTTTAGGGGCAAATGCGAGTTAAATGCTCGCCCATGGTGGGCATAAGAAAATGTAAGACCTGTCTAAAATGATTTAAGACTTGAACACAATAATTCAACAAATTTAAGACATTTTAAGGCCTAAAATTTAGATTTTCACATTTTAGACTTTTTAAGACCCCGCGGATACCCTGTTATAAAAGTTTAAGTGCATACATATTTTATGATGCTGTGTATTATATATTATATATTTAAGACCATCTTAGAATTTTCTAATAAATTTAATACTTTTTAAGGCCTTAAAGCAGATATCAGTGGAATGTTTTTGTTAATATAAGTTCTAAATAGTCTTATTTTCCGTCAGCAATCACTTACATGAAGTATTTCAGCCTAAACACGAGTCTCTCCGTCACTCTGCTCTGCTGTAACCCGAGGAGAAAATTTTCCTTGTGGGATACAAGTGTTATCCAATGAGGGGAGAGAACGGCATGAAGGGCTGTGTGTGCAGCCAAGGGATGCGCGTGAATGTGGTGACGTAGCACGAGGACCAATTGATGCCTGACAAGGGCGGGGGCTGCTAACTCATGGTGCGTTCAAGGAAACTCGTACTTTGTGTTTTTCCTTCCTGTGTGAAGTCATACCAGTTCGATCTGGTACGAGTTCACGGGTCGGAAGTTACGAGTGGCCGTTATAGGGAACTTTCACAGACAACAGGACGGTAAAAACACGAGCTACGGGTTACCTGGAACGCTACCAAGTCGTAGTTGTGACTTGAAGCTGTAACTTACGGTTTCAAAAGCCTGCCTTGAACACAGCATTAGCCGAAACGGCCGTGCCGCTGTTATCTGCTTTAATTTTAGATACATGAATTTAAGACTTTTTAAGGATCCGCGGATACCCTGAGAAGTTGTGCGCTCGCAGCAGGACAGATAATCAGATGGATAATCGGTAAAGTTAATAATTTCACTTAATGTGGCCATGAATAAATTAATTTCGATGTTTCGCCTGTTATTAAACGCAAATCTTGAATAGGTCTCCGCTGTTTTCACATTTAAAAAGGTCTTTGTTGTCTTTGTACAGAGACAATATGAGATTTGCTTGTAGCCACAGCACTTAAAAAACCCACTGTAACCTGTTTTCATAGGCACACCAGCCTCGCTTTCAATAAAACACACACTCGCATTCCATAATTGCGATCAGTGAAATATATGAAAACAATAAAATACAATTTAAAAATGAGAGAAAAAAAATCCAAATTCTTCGACATATTTAAACTTAAAAAAAGAAAGAAAAAGTAACGCAATAGTTACTTTCCCTGGTAACTAGTTACTATTATAGTGAAGTAGTGGAGTTACTAACTTAGTTACTTTTTGGGAGAAGTAATTAGTAACTATAACTAATTACTAGGGCTGTCAGAGTTAACGCGTTAATCGCGATGCGATTAATTAAAAAAAAAAAAACGCGTTACATTTTTTTAATCGGCCCATTTTGTCCTCTGTCTGCTGTCCCAGCTGTCCTGTCTGCAGCACCGCGACACAAACGCGCTACGTAATCTGCATTCTTTTGTTTATGACTACACAAATATAAGTCTAACATATATCCACAGCTCCATCCATTGATTTTTTGACAGCTTTGTTGTAAACAAATGCAGTGGCTATGTATTGATTTTTTGATGGCTTCTGTTGTCAACAAACGCACATGGCCATGCAGAGGTGTAGCAAAGTAACGGGCAATTTCCACTTGATGCGATTTGATTCAATTCTGTGTCAGTTTCATGCATCATGTGTTATGATTAGGTAGGCCTACTAGGTCTGGTCTAAAAGTTGTTTGTCTAGAGATTATAACACTTTGGCTTGGAACACTTTGGAGTGTTGAAAGTCCAAAGCGCCATATATAATATTTCTAATAGAGATTAATCGCGAGTTAACTATGGAAAAAATGCGATTAATCGCGATTAGAATAATTAATCGTTTGACAGCCCTACTAATTACTTTTTTAAAAGTAACGTTCCCAACACTGCATGTAGAGAGCACTATACTGAATACTGTCTAAATGCATTACTGTATGTATACATTCCTGTCGATATTGATGTAATCTCCAAACCAAGTTACATTTCACTGTTGATTCATGTCAGCCCATAAACAAAAGGTGTGCCTGTGACAAGGCCTTGCTACAAATACACACTGATCATACTGTACCAGCCAAGTGAAAAAAAACAAAAAAAAAACGGAGGGAAACAAATTTTCCCTCCGACAAGCCATTTGTGGTAAATCTTTTTTTTTTTTTCCTGGTGCTTCTGCAGGTTCACAAGAGTGCCCCATTGTTTATTGAGGCAATGTGGGATTTGTACAGCGCTGCACAATATAAGGTCACATTTTTCAATCAAACAAGATCTCAAGTAAAAGGAGACAGAAAAGTGCCTCTCCAAAGATTTACAGGATTTAAAGGGATAGTTTAACATTTGGGCAAATTCGCCTATTGCCATAGCCCCATAGTCATATGGATAGGTTAATTACCTTTAATTGCCGGTGCAAGCTGTTTTTAGATTGGCGGGGCAGAGACACGAGCTGCTTAGCTAACGCAACAGAGGCGCACGGTACTTTCGCCTTTTCCTCATCAAACGTTAGCTGAGCAGCTCGTGTCTCTGCCCCGCCAATCTAAAAACAGATTGCACCGACAATTAAAGGTAATGAAGCTACCCATAAGACTAGAGGGATTTTGGTAATAGGCAAATTTCCCAAAATGTTGAACTATCCCTTAAACATCATTACATAAAACTGATTATGTACTTCTGTCTTTTTAGTACATACTGCAAATCATTAACTTAACCAAAAGTAAGATGAAAAGAAACCAAGTAACTACATGGCAGGAGAGAGAAAGAGAGACGGAGAGAGGGGAAGACCTTCATACCTTCATCATCCTCTTCCTCAGTGGGCGAGGTCAGTCGCCCTCTTCCTTCATTGTTTCTCTCTGCCTCCCTTTGAAGACTTATCACCTCATACACAGCATCGCTCTGACCCACCCTCTCTGGTGCCTGCTGAATACACAAACACACAGACACACAATCAGACCCTGAGGGAAAAATCATCTTGGAAATGTAGAAGACTTTGAAAAGATATTTAATTATATTTAAATGAAGAAAATCATCAATTTTAAATTACAAGAACATCTTAATGATGGTAGTATTGTAGTACACCATATCAGCAAACAAGCAGCAGGATATAAAAAAAAGTTTTGATGATGAGAGAATAAGTGACACATCAATAGTGTGCAGGGTTGCAAATTTCAACACCGATCAATAGTTTTGACAAGTAATGTTTTTTATTGCTTGTGAAGGCTTGTTTCAGTGTTTGTAACATTAAACAATATCAGGGTTGTCAGTTATTAGTGTCACATTAGTCATATTTCGCAGCATGTAGCCTCAAGAAGGACCTAAAAGGAGTTGACACACATCTGAACAACTACCAGTACCCAGGTGGCTCAAACAGAAGCTCAATTAAATGGCAACACGGAGCTGTCAAAACCAAAGAAAGACAAAGAGAAAAAAGCCTGGTGCTGAAGAGGGGGGGTTAGAAAGTAGATGGGTGGTCCCTTCAATCTTAGGACAGACAGTCAGGAGCCAGTGTGATAGCACGCAATATCAAATAAGCCCCAGATTTATGGCCTATAGCGCTGAATACCTCCAACCAGCACAGCCTCAACCCCCATTTGTCCCCAACAGACAGCTGCAGCAGCACCAGAGAGAATACCTACAGGTATCAGTTATCTGATTGACAAACGGGGTCAGGCTCAAGAAGGCAATCAGCATGACCATCCTCACACCTGACATCGACCAACGGTTTAAAATCGACAAAAGCAGGTGGTCAGGTTAGAGCTCACCGTCTCATCGGATGACACCAATGAAAAGAGGAAGAAGAACCGGGTATTTGGAACCAGTAGGAGAGCACGACCATCGGTGGTGGTGGTGAGACCACAGCCAGCAGCCAAGTGGTAGTAACAGAGGTGAACCAGGAAAGTCATCTGAAACCATGGGTAGCGATTTGTAGCTAACGAGCTCACATAAGCTGACTGCAGGTGCAAAATGATGACTGGTATGGTGGCAGTAAGACTGAAAATGCCTCCACCAGACAATCTCCTTTTGCTGAGTAACAGCACTGAATAAAAAGGCCAGAACATTGTGATGACATAAAAGTTGATCATTTGATCATTTGAATGTAATGATTATATTAATAATATAATAATATACAATATGTATCACATTATATGAGTTTGATGCCACTGTGAACTTAATATAAAGATGTCACAGTACTGTTTTGTTGTTGTTGTTGCTGAATGAATGAATTTATATTTATATATTTTTTTATTATATAAGTGTCATGCACCAATTAAGGAGCCCAGTTTATAAGGGCTTACAAGACACATTTCATATTTAGACAACAAACAAAATCATCAGAGCACAGACAAAACAAAAACCACATGGAATTCACATAAATAACTCACTTTTTCTTTTTGACCAGGCACTTTTTATGAAAGAAGCTATAGTAAAGACTTTTTTTCTGAAGAACCATTCCAACTTTACCTCATCATCAACCCAAAACAACTCAGGCTTCAAATTTTGCATTTTCTAGTTGTCGAGTTATTAAAGGTTCATCCGTCTAAACTCAACTAGGCTTGGCACAGAGGACGCAGGAGTCAACTTAGTCCTTTCTTTTATTTGACTTTTGTCAATTTTGTCGCAGGTTCATAACCTCAAACCTCTTGTTACTATAGTGATCATATGAGTGAGTAAGAGTGATGGATTTTTGATGACTTTGTTGATTTGGAGCATTAATGCCAATCTACAGGTCATGTATTTTTATTGAAAACTGGGCAATCACAATCTGCAGCTGATCAATCGAGGCATCCCTAGATAAAACAATTTAGCCAACTACCATTGATCGTGCTAAGATTGATTTTTGTAACAAAAGGTTATTGACTATAAAGACTGTTTGTTTAAAATGTTTTTCCCCTGGCTCCTTTTGAGTGATGAGGCGAATTTTGCATTGTGGATTTTGTGTGAACTTTTATTTATTTTGGAGCCATACAGAAATTTTACTATAATAAACAATCAATTAATTAACAAGTTAACAAATGCTAGAGCCAAACATCAGTATGGATAAAGACTTATTGAATACTGGACTTACATTCAACAGATATAGAGATCTTTGTCTGCTGAGCAGGTGCAAAAGTACTAGGTCACATATTAGCCATACAAACTTCAAAATGAACTTGTTGCAGTGATTGTTGTTGTTATGGTCTTGAGTGTAAAAATGGCATGATATCATTTTTTATCTGCTCCTTAAATCCATCGGAGCAGAGACTAAAGAAATGCACCAGAGAACAAAGACACCAGTGGATTTGACCTTGGGTGTCATAAGCTACTGATGTTTATTTCTGGTCTATTCAATTACTGTAGTGCTGTTGCCTCTGCTCCACCTGGTAGAATGGATCAATGAGCTGCATTGATCTGCCCACTCGCATGGCGTCTAATGACTAACTCAAGTCAGTGATGAGAGCACAAATTGGGAGAGAATATCAAGCCTTGCCTATTTTTAGAGAAAATCCGAGGAGGCTTAGGTAACACGTTTGCTTTGCTATGGCCTCTGCCAGTGAAACGTTAACCCTACAATAAGAGTTTTTTGTTTTTTTTAACACTGATAAAAATGTGACAGTAATGTGAGCCCATTGTATAAACACAGAATTATCTACTGTTGACTGACTTATACGACTGAAAGTGTTATTTTACCGCCAAACTGGATTTTTTTTCCTTTCAAGGCAATGTATCTTCATCTTAATCTCAGATAAAGGAGGTGGTATTCTCAAAAAAAAAAACACTGACATCTCTTTCTGCTATTGTCTCTCTCTCTCAGATACTGTTGATTTTTTGTTGAAAGGCTCCTGTACATATTTTATATTTAAAAGGAGTGATATGTAAGACTGTGGCCAAAGCTGTTGCTGCAGTCAAATTCAAAATACTGCAGCGTGTTGTTTCCCCTCCCCCTTCGCCCCAGACTGGAGGTTGCCAGAGCCACACGCTGACCTCTGCCCTGCTCCAGCTTTGTGGCTGTGGTACCCTGGGACTCACTCACACAGTCTCTACGCCACCGGAGTTGCAATGATGTAGTAATAGAACAAAATAAACCGTATAAAGCTGTACACGTGCAATGAGAAAACGGATTATTGTGCAAAAAGCTAGGTGTGTGTCCAGAAGAAAATTAGCCACATGGCATCTGTCCTCAAATTCTTCTCCGCTTTTCAGCCGTCTCCATCTTTCAAACGCATCTCCTATGCAGATCCTGGTTTTGTTTCTGCTTTTGTCAACACGTTTTTAAGAGTCATAGCGAGGCCAGACATCATCCACAATACGTGTAGCTGCAGCTCAGTGGTAACTGGCAACCTGGATGCGGAAATGCTACTGACTTTGTGGTTGGTAGAGAGCGGTGGGTGGTGCAACAGGCCAAAACACAAGCTCAAAATGCTGCAAATAACATTTTTAAATGCAAATATTCTGGCTGTACTATTGTTGTCGCTTAAATCAGCATTTCAAATTAACATGATTCCTTAGTCACTGGTGACATATTGGATGATTTTATGATTACTTGCCATACATCTCTTACCGCTCCTTTAAGTCCTTTCAGAAACTGGAAAGAAAGACATGGAAACAATGTTTTCCTCAGTCCCAGTCTGGACATAGAAGTTGACTAGCCTACAGTCCTGGCAGGTTTGTTTCCTGATAACACAGACACCAAATTCAATTTCCAGTAAAGACAACACAGAAGGCGTTCGGAGAGGTTGGCAGAGATTTTGACTGCTTGGTGCTTCAGCTGGCTAATGACAGTTTTTGGCAAAATAAGACAACAGGGCTACATATTTTATGTGTGAGTGTGTCACCTCTGATTATCATCTTTCAAAAAAAAAACCTCCACACAATTTTATTTTAATTAGCTCTTAACCACAGCACCAGTCCAACACTCTTCCATTTACTGAGGAGATAACTACAGAGGCAATCAGGCAGACGAGTCAGAGCGCCACTGTTAATTACCCACACGCCAATAATGCGACAGAGCCTCTTATTAGCTCCCTACAATCCAAAGCTTCCCCACACTTCACTGCTTTGCCAGCTCCCGACGGCCTACTAAAGGAGATCTGCTTTTTAACAGGGGAGACGAGGCTTACGGCTTTACTGTATTTTTTTTAAAGCACCTGCAGCAGCTGGGTGTCCTTGTGTTGGTGGGAGGTAAGTGGATGTGCATTCCTCTCTCTCTCTCTTTGCACTTTTAATCAGGCAAGTTGTGAGGAAACTCAGGGTGTGTAATGTTCGCCATTAGACATTAACGGTAAGATTCAGGGAGGACACGGTGTATTTGTTGCCATCAACAACATCCATCACGTCACAGGACTGTGGTTACTATTATTAGGCTCCCGGACATCATCTCACAAGATATCCAGAGATGGCATACAAGCACAGTTGCCTTTATTTTCAGAGTCGAATGAAATGTTGACCTGCTCAAAAGAGAGATTTCGAGCAATACAAACCCTCACATTCTACATTTTACACTACAAAGAGGTCTTCCAAAGAAATTGTGGTGGCGCAGGGGAACAGGAGTAACATGTTGAATATCAATACACCAGCTTGACTGGAGGCATTAAGACTAAAAGAGGAGGCAAAAGTGAGAGATGCACAGATGGAGAGTGAGAAATGGAAGTCAGCTGATGAGATATTTGCATCTTTCAGTGCACATCTTTAGCTCTTACAAATACCAAGTGTTTTGCTTCTCTTGGGTACATCGTTTGACCGACACCAACTCTCCTCCAAGCTGTTCGCTCTGACCTCCTCCTCCACTCCACACATCCTCCAAGCTGCCCATCCACTTGCTCCACTTTTCCCTCATCCTGTTTGAGGAGCATGGGTTGAGAACTAAGTGTTGTGGGCAGCAAAGCCTTTCGAGACATATGTGATACCGGGGCCACATTCAACAACATGACCCGTGAAAGCAGCATGGCCGACATCGTACTCTGCCAGGAGTCTCTCTCAGATTGCCTCAGCTTTTTTTTTAACGTTTGTGCATTCATGTAAAATATTGTAAATCCTAGTGCAAATGAGAGGGAATGTGCTTTGAATAAATCATAATGGAGTGAACTGGCTTCATTACATACACAGGCAAAAATATCAAAGGTCCCTCTTTTTTTTTACTTTCAGCAGTAATACATCATTACCAGATCTGTTTGAAGAAATTAACTGTAAACAAAACATGATTTAACTCGCTGTAACTGATGTAGACCCCACATTAAACAGTCTGTAACTGATGTAGATCCCACATTTAACAGTCTTTCTAATCAAGCAACGGAAACGATCCAGTGAATCAGCTAATATCCATATTATGCATCATCATCTTTATGGTGATTGATAGATATGATGATGTCGAGTTTTGGACAATCACAATAACAAGACAGTTTTGGTGGTTGCTGGGTTGAGCAGGCCCCATATATACAGAAGCTGTAGCCAGCCCCTGTTCAAATACCCTGGTGGCCCTTTGCTGCATGTCATTCCCCTCTCTCTGACTCCCCATTTCCTGTCAATTATCCTGTCAGTTAAAGGCAAAAAGCCCCCCAAAAATACTTAATTCTTAATAAATACTTAATAAATAATTCATTCTAAATAATAAATTCTTCTTAAATAAATTAAGAAGAATAGTAAGCTACAGCCCATTGAGTAATTCTGTTGATTATTGATATTGATTTGCAATGGTCCACTTCACACAGAGATACTGGATGTGTAGCGACCATGGTGCAGCTGGTATGATCAAGTAATCGATAGCTTGCATGCATAAACTCAGTCTATATGACATCACCTAACCATAAAATCAATCAATAAGAAGCCATGTGCAATTTCATTACAAATAGTCCAACTGATCACATACTAACTGAGTAATATGGCAATGGATTATTCAAGACATGTGCAGGAGAACAAACTGGGGTGTTTGGTTCATTCAGGAAGCCCAGTCATTTCTACTGACTGAGCAGAAGTTTAAACAAAAAGGTACTGTAATGGTTGAAGAGTTTCTGCGGACAAACCTGTCTGAGTTTGAGGTAGAAGGTCTCACTGAAGGTCTTGCGGCTGAAGTACCAGAAGCGTTCATTTGATGGATAGACCCTGACCAGAGTTTCCAGCAGGAAGCGAACCGGCTCCACCACTTCGGTCACGACCAGGTCCACTGCCACCGTCATGTAGACTTGCTTATCTGGGCCACACCGGGAAGAAAAGACAAGGTTACTATGGAGGTACGACTTTCTTTTCTTTTTTTCTTAAAATGAGTCATCATCACTCTGTACAAAAAGAGAAAACTGATTTCAGTCACTAAAGCCCTTTTACCCTTTGTCTGTGCTATGAAAAAGGTTGAGTCACAGCTTTGGGTGCACTGCAGCTTTAAAAGTATTCAAGGTGCAGGCAGGTTACGAGTCATCAGCAAGCCAAAAGCAAGTGCATATTAGTAAATCTGCACGAACCTCTTTGGCAGAAAAGATATTATTTATTATGGCAATTATTCTTTTCTATTTCAATAAATACTAAGAGCCGGTATGGCAATCCCACTACTTACTATGGAAATATAACTCCATAAATGTAACTGTAAGCTGATGTGAGTTCACTATTCATCTGCTTGGCTTATACTGGGAGACAGGGAACACACATCATGCATCCTGTGGAGATGTCACACCCCCTAGTGGGTAAGGACATAACAATAACATTTCCAGCTCAACAAGAGATGTCGACAGATTTATCCGTCAGTTATCTGGTCAGTTGTTATCAGTGTTGGGAACGTTACTTTCAAAAAGTAATTAGTTATAGTTACTAATTACTTCTCCTAAAAAGTAACTGAGTTAGTAACTCCACTACTTCACTATAATAGCAACTAGTTACCAGGGATTGCGTTACTTTTTCTTTCCAAGGGCATTTTTAAATTGTATTTTATTGTTTTCATATATTTCACTGATCGCAATTATAGAATGTGAGTGTGTGTTTTATTGAAAGCGAGGCTGGTGTGCCTATGAAAATAGGTTACAGTGGGTTTTTTAAGTGCTGTGGCTACAAGCAAATCTCATATTGTCTCTGTACAAAGACAACAAAGACCTTTTTAAATGTGAAAACAGTGGAGACCTATTCAAGATTTGCGTTTGGGCAACAATAACAGGAAACATCGAAATTAATTTATTCATGGCCACATTAAGTGAAATTATTAACTTTACCAATTATCCATCTGATTATCTGTCCTGCTGCGAGCACACAACTTCTCAGGGTATCCGCGGATCCTTAAAAAGTCTTAAATTCATGTATCTAAAATTAAGGCCTTAAAAAGTATTACATTTATTAGAAAATTCAAAGATCTTCTTAAATATATAATATATAATACACAGCGGGGTCTTAAAAAGTCTAAGATTTGAAAATCTAAATTTTAGGTCTTTTGTTGAATTTGTTGAATTATTGTGTTCAAGTCTTAAATAATTTTAGTCTCGCATTTGCCCCTAAAAAGAAAATACATGTGTGAACCGGGAAAATCACAAAAAAGAAAGAGCACAACCTGCGATTGGTCAAAAACTACAAATCCCACAATTCTCTGGCCTCAACAGTAGTTACGTAGTTAGTGTAAGGAAGGGAGAGTGGAGCTGTCGGTGAAAAGAGGAAACAACGCCACGTCTGGTCCTGTTCTATGTTGTTCGTTCACACCGTCACCGTTTATTCGTTACGTCCGCGGTGTAAAAGGCCGTAACGCAAAGACGCGATTAGGCGCGAGACGCGGTAGACGCGACTTTTTTTTTTGCGACGCGATACACCCGATTTTTTTTGTGCGACGGGACCATCGCGTCTTCGTCTATTCCATCGTGTTTGGTGGGAAGACCCACAAGGGGCTTCCCACCAAACACGAGGAACGCTTTTTTTTCGCTCGAGTTGTGACGCGCGACCAAACGCGAGATACGCGATTTCTCGCTCGTTTTGACTTTGTGTAAATTCGCGTCTTCACGAGCTCGCCCATTTTCACTACAACAACAACATTTCTGCTCTCATCAACCATGGTTGAGGTCACAACGCTGCGCTGTAGCTGCTCTGGAAGAGTTCCGGGCTGATGAGCTACAGAGACTTTAGAGTCTAAAGGCGGGTTTACACTGTACGATTTTGCCACGATTTTCTCGTCCCAGACGAGTCGCAGCCTAATTTGCATAATCTTAGAGGGATCGCGGGGTCGTGAGCATAATCGGGACGTATGGTTAGTGAGGCTCTGCGTCACGTCCCGACGTCCTAAAGACGAGTCGCCGACCTCCCGATTATTTTCTGACATGCCAGAAAATTTCTCGTCGTGACGGACAATGTATGGGGTCCTACATCACGATTCTGCACATACGACAAGTTTTTACCATGACAGATTGTTTTAGCACAGAGCACAGAGCCTTTATGAACCTGAATGTGATGCTGAACCTCGTCAGATGGAGTTAGAACGGGCAGACAGAGAGAGGAGGGACAGGGAAGTGACAAGCTGAAGTTAGACCACAGCTGTAGAGAGACAGGGTGACCGGGTGATGATCAGTAATGCAGCGCAGTCCGTGATGGAAGATCAGCCCGACAAATGTACACACACTATCAATCAGCAATTGAGGACGATTATTTTTTCTTGCCGTTACAGTATAAAATAGCGAGCCTACACACCAGCCACTTCTGCTGATCAGCTGAATTTTTAAACAAAGTGCAGGCGAGAGAGAGAACTAGCGAGGCTCCTCTGACAGCTGCAGGTGAGCCGCAGGTGAACTACACGTCAGCTGGCTGGAGAGCGTCTCTCTCTCTCTCTCTCTCTCTCTCTCTCTCTCTCTCTCTCTCTCTCTCTCTCTCTCTCTGCAGCACCGGCCTTGGAGGTGATGCGCTCTGTGTGTGTGTTTGTCGGTCTGATCTTCCACATGGACTCTGCTATATAGGAACCAACATCAGGAACCAATGTCAATTTGATGTTTACAATCGAGCAATTATAGAGCAGCACAAATCTCAGCGGCATCGCAGGGTAATCGTGGTGGAGCGCAATCGTAGAACGACGTGCAATTAGTGGGGGTCTGAGACTGATCTGAGACGTAGGACTGAAGAGGGACGCTCGTGCAGTTTGAGATGTGAACAGACGAATAGTCGTGCAGTGTAAACCCGCCTTAAAGGAGCAGTGCGTCGCTGTGTCGGACTGTTTGGATTTAATGAAGAAGCTGCACAGAGTCGGGTGAGCAGAAGCTCAGGACAAACACTTCGCTCCGGGACGTAGCTACACCTCACATGTTCTTGTCTTTTACCTCAAGGAGATTAAAGTAGGCTAGTGTCTGTACTTTCCCTCCGATCTCAGCAGCTTCCCTCTGCTAGTTGTGTGTGTGAGGCTAAACTGCGTGCGCGTGTGGTTTGTGTACAAACTGAACACTGCCTCTGATTGGCTTAGCATAAAACCTTACTCTGCCTCAACCAATCATCATCACTTATGTGGTTGTCTCCCCCCTCCCTCCTCCCCCCTCCCCTCACCAAAGGAGAGGAGGAAAAAGAAAAACAGTTTAGCAGCTTCTGTGGCTGAGATGAGCCAAGTCGTAGGACAACGGCTTCACTGAGTAGTTTGTAACGCGCCTCGTTTAATTGTCGGTAACGGCGTGGTAACGGTGGAAATAGTAATTAGTTAGATTACTCGTTACTGAAAAAAATAACGCCGTTAGTAACGCCGTTAATTTTAACGCCGTTATTCCCATCACTGGTTGTTATCCTACTAGATGAGCTCTGAAACGCACCTGATGTTGATTTTCACAGTTCCCTCTCACTAACAGACCATTGGAGCTTCTGTTTTGTGGACAGTGTAATTGTAAAGGATAAATAAACAAATTGGAAAAAGGACAGATGGCGCTGGTAACATTATTTCACAGTGTGGCAGTTTTATTATTTTAATTAGTTGGTGGAAGGACAAAGGATAAGCACCAGTACTGCAATATAAACTAATTATAATTAATGTCAAGCTCAAACTGGTAGTTTGGAAAAACTAAAAAGGAAAAGAAAATTATTTATTTGCAGCTTCCAATGAATTTCAAGAGCCTTTATTAGCACTGGTAGTTGGATTGTTCATGTGACATTTCTTCTGATGGTCCAGGCTACACTACGGCTACAAGCCACATTAAATCATGGTAGGGCTACTTAATACTTTAATCAATCAGCATTTCTTGCATAGTCAAAGACAAGTTATAGAGGAAACACAAAACCATTTTGGACAAAGAATTAAAGCTTCCTATTTCTAACAATTTTATCAGACATTCAGCAGAGCTTAAAAAACAAAACAATTACTGATTTATTAACTGATAACTTACTCGGCAGGAAATTACTTAATAATTTTGACCTTGATCAGAGCTGGAGGAAGAAAACTGGTTTCAAAATCATCACTTCAAAACAAATCACTACCGGATCTTTTATAAGCTACATAATTTGTTTTAACCTTTTCAATATCAACCATTTCAGAGGCTCTCCGACTTCTCACTGTTAGTAAGGATGATTTACATGCGTGTGTGTGTGTGTGTGTGTGGTTTCACACTGCCTAACATAAGAGACTGCTTCAACAGAGCTAACATCCATCTCTAAGCCTCTGAGTCAGCAAGTTGCCAAGTCGTCTAATTTGTTAGCTTGGCGAGGCAAGCTCTCTGCCCCGATACACTCCATAGGTCCCATTTGAACACATGTAAGCACTTCCTTTTCAATAAATATGGTCTCCTCGAGCACACATCTCAGGCAGCAATTCTGTTTTAAAACTTAAAACTCACGTTCAATATGTTAACATTCAGAAAACACCAAAACAAATCAATTAACTCAAATTATTTATCTTACTGACAACCTATCGTATCTAACTTCATCTTAACTATTAAATGATCTAAGTATAACATCAGTATTTATTATAATTATTATTATTAGTGTGCTTGAAGTATTCAATGTTCACAGGGTTTTTGGTCCAGCATCACATGCAGTGCCTATACAGTACATGTTCCAATAGATGAACTGAATGGTGTGGGGGGGAAAAAGTCCTGTGCTAATGTCAATCATGGTTTGTGTTATCAATTAGAGTTAATAAAAAGAGGAAATTGTAAAAAGCTAAAATACTTTAATGTCTGTAAGAATACATATCAGGACTGCACCGAGAAGTGTTGAAGAATAATCTCATGACAATGCTGCTTTTCATTCTGTTCTCACACGTTTCAGCAGCTGTTGGCGCTGCGGCCTGATGTGATTTGATCACTCTTCGATGTGCATAAACATGCCAAGTTTTGACAAGTAGTAGTAGTCACAAGGCCAAACACTGTGAGATATCTTGGAAAAACGGAAGAAGGCAATTATCACATCCAAGATCCACTTATGGATGTACATCATCATTACCATCATATCATAAATGCATCAAAACTGACTGTACAGTTGCTCTTAAAAAAATACTCAGCCAAAACCTATTTGTGTTGATATCAAACTTAATATGTATTTATGTTTTTATACATGATTGTACAGTGGCATCCAAAAGTTTGGGCACCCCTGGTCAAAATGTCCGTTAATGTAAACAGTTAAGCAAGTGGAAGATTAATGATGATCTCTAAAAAGCATAAAGTTAAACATGAAACACTATCTTGCCATATTTTAAGCAATATCGGTGTATTATTTTTGTTTGTTACAATTTTAGAGTGAAAAAGGGGAAACAATTTAGCGCCCTGCAAAAGGTATCAGACAAGCTATTTACTATTTACACACTGTGATCGTTTCCAAAGGGGGAGCTACTCGGTGCTAACAATGCAGGGTGCCCAAACCTTTGCTGTGAAGATAACAATATATATACCGGTATATTGTTATATTATATTAAAATGTTAAAGGAATATGTCATCTGTATTTTAATGCCTTTGGAGATCATTTCATCTTCCACTTGCTTACCTGTTCACATTAATAGAAATTTTGACCAAACTTTTGCATGCGACTGTTACTTCACTCAAATTTGTAAGAATAGCTTTATGAAACATTTTCTACTTTTGCAGCATGGTAACTGTAACTCATCCTCACCTTTAGGTGTGTCTTCATTCAGTGGCTGGAAGGCTGCCATGTTGGGGTTCCAGGTTCCTGTGATCACGTAGGCTTTCCCATCAGAGCTCTTTCCCATCGACTCCTGTGCACAGAAACATCCAATTGCTTATGTTCTTCTAACAGTATTATTTTATATACCGTAATTGCAAGTCACCTAAAGAATGACTTGATTAAAAAATACATAATAAAGATGATGACCTGCAGTTAATTCACAGGAGTTGAAACTCCAAATGCACTTACTGAACCCTAAGGCTGGGCAAGTTTATTTGTAACAACATCCTCTGCCCTTAGAGCCTCACATCAATTGAGGAAAAAAACCCAAGAAAACCCTCAACAGGGAAGAAAACCAGGAGAAACCTCAGGGTGAGCAGCAGAGGAGGGGTCTCTCACCCATTACCTGGAACCTTACCCTTTAGAATTAATTAAAAGGGTTAAGTATCTATAATATGTTAAGCATTTTTAATAAATGAGTGTGTTGCCTATTCTCCAGTGTACAAAAATACTAATAATAATAATAATAATTTCTACTCTCAAGCATCATAATGTACTGTAAATGGTGTCAGTGTGTGCTCACCATGTCTAGGAGATGCATGTCACTGTTGCAGACTTTCTGTCCTGGACTCAGCAGCATCCCGAAGCACCTAGAGGGAAAACACAGCAGGTACAAACACAAATCAATACTCGCTAATTCCACTGCAGAGGCACAGGCTTCATTCACCAGCACAGCGGGGGAAATTATCTGAGAGGTAGAGGAAGCTCAAATATGGATTTAAAAACCTAATTTCAACAAACTACACTCATAAATATCATGTTAATGCTTTGTGGGTTTTGGGTTTTCAGCCAGCATCCAGAAAGCATTGACAGACGCGATTAAGCATTAGTCTCTTTTTGTAAAGGTCATTCAGTGGTTCTTTTGGCCAAAATTAAAAT
The DNA here is from genome assembly GCF_045865225.1 of Trachurus japonicus. NCBI lineage: Eukaryota > Metazoa > Chordata > Actinopteri > Carangiformes > Carangidae > Trachurus > Trachurus japonicus. Next base: position 22,540,353 of record NC_140910.1, read on the forward strand.
TATTGTGATAAGATGTGCATCCCAAAATAATCTAGCCTGGCTTGTCATCAAGGTGACAACACTTTCCCTGTCTGTACCAACTGTATGTGATTCACAGGCCTGAAGAAGGCCGATACTTATTGCACTGTGGGCTCACCCTGTCTAGGATGTCCAGGGAGTTAAAATATTCAGGGGCAATAACATACAACAGTCAACCTACAGTGTTACTCTACCACCTATAATCAGAGGTCTTATCACATTTTTATTCCTGAAGTCCTGAATCTGTCCTCCAGCCAATCAATAGTGAACCAGCATGGTTTATGTACAGTAGTTTCTGGTTCACTGTACCAATTCCAACATTAATGAATTGGTACAGTAACCTCAGTTTTAGTTTACAGGTGCCATCAAGTGGTCAACATAGGAATCTCTCTGTCGACAAAATGCATTACATAAGAATGTGTTTACAGCTAAGACAGCACTAACCCGGGATAGCTCAAACTGACTCTGCAAAGACACGGTCAGATGACTGGTGGTATTTCAACAGGATTACTAAGCATGAACAGAGAGACTTCAAGATGGAAGACATTCTTTCTCACAGAGCACAAACCACACAACATTTTAATAGAAATGACACTCAAAACTGATGCTTTTACAAAAATGAATGTCAATAAAAGGTCTAAGAACTTCAAGGGGATCAGCTCTGGGCACAATAGGAGTTTCCACTGAGACTAAAAATAAAAAAGGTGAGGGCAGGTGTTTGTCTCCCGCACATAGCAATCTGGAGGTAAAGGGTGAGGCGGAACAGGGGGAGTGGTGACGTTGACCTAGTTCTTCAGTGCAACCGTGCTGCAAAATCATGTAAAGATAGAAATAGGGGAGAATGCGAGTCAAAAGTGATTTAAAGATACAAGCACGTCTTTGTCTTGGGGATTACCTTTATTTCTCTTGATGCTTATGTGTATTGCTGCTGTATTTTGATTAGTGAGCTTGAGCACTGTCCTTGTGAAAGAAAGTCATTTCAAGCAGCCTGGTGCTTTCATCGGGAAAGTCACTGTATAATTTACCATAATGAATTTCAGAACAAGGCTATATAGATGCTGCATTCACACCCAGCATGTTTAGAGCAGTGTTTTCGAACTCTACATCATTACCTCCTTTGGTTCAGTTCATTTGTCCTGCTGAGACAGATGTCTGCCTCCAACTCTGGTGCTGGTGCAGCATCAAGAGAAATGAAAATACAAACTCCCCCCCCCCCGCAAGAAAAAAAAAAGTATAATAATTGGAATAGATGCAGTGGCAACACCTGCAAGGAGACACTGACACAAAGACCCCTCCTCCCTGGTGGCAGGTTTGGAGTCTAGCCATGAATCATCTCTTTTTACAGTGATCCTCACCTCTCGATGCCGAGCTCTTTGTTGCACATTTGCTGAACCGAAACCACGACCTTCTTCTGGATGCCCTGTTTCAGCTTGAAGTAGAACTTATCTCTGTCCTTAGGCACTGGACTGAGGAGACAAGGAAGACAAGAGGGGGCTGTTATGTCAAAGAAATAAGGACTTTTAAGGATGTTATCCCATTTTCACTTTGTGTTTAGTTGTACTGTGATTTTATATTATTGTTCTCTCTGGCTTGATATTGATATCAGTTTCTTTTCTACATCCTTGATACAGTAGTATGATGAGCAATACGAATGGTTACAGATTATATATGACAGGTCTTCGATCAAGTTCTCTCCTGAGCACATTATATATTACAGACTTCTGCTTTCAGAACAGCTACTGGGACATTTTATTTCTGAGGAGAACAGATAACAGTGAGAAAATGAAAATCCATTTCTAAAATACTCGATATAAGATGGCTTGTGAAAATGGAAAAAATTCTCTCACTGTGCCGACAAGTTTTATGCTCTTTATGGATGAACAATAACAGAAAGATAAAACAGTAACCCACCAGCACATTAGCAGTAACGCACACCTTTCCTACTATCAACATGAAATACCCACACTCCTGAGCTGATAAGGAAAAATAATCTGTGTGCATTTAATTCCCATTTTTCTCTGAGTCCTCCTAAGAAAATGAAACAATGGTGCCACACCATCATACTGCAATCTAGCAATCTCATATTTCTTCCATAAATGGCCGCTAAATGCATAATCCCAGGTAGTTTGAGTATACAGTACTATATAACATATATAATGACAGCATACTGTGGCTTAACATGGACAGACATCCAAGACTTTAAGTATCAGTATGTGTGCATGTGTGGACCAAGTACCTGTAGTTTCCCTTGCCGTCGTCCTCTTTGACCTCCAGTGACACAGTGAAGGTGTAGAGGTCGCTGTCAGGCGGACTGGACAGCGCCATGTCCCTGATGTCTGCCGGCCGAGATGAACGACGGAAGGCAGTAGAGAAACTGTAGAGGATACGACTGACCTGGATAGAAAAAGGACAAGAAGAGATGATGAATAAACACAGAATCTTTACAGGCAAAAAGTGATGGAAGTTTGAAAGATTAGGAGGTGAAGAGAAAAAAAAACTAAATAAAACGCAATGCAGTGCAATATGAAATACAGATGGAAAATAATTTAATTTCAGAGTAGACAAGAAAGTTTAAATGAAATGCTGAAGAAGGAAATGAGGAAATAAAATCAATATACGCAAACAGAAATGAACAAAAACATGATCAAGCAGAAGAGAAAGTTATAATCATTATTAGAAAAGAAAATGCAACAGAAGACAACAGCGCCCCCTGCTGGATCAGTAGTGTCAGTACGTAAAGGACTCAAACGTCAAGTACTGTATATTTAGTGTGGTGCACAAACTGTATGTTCAAAAAGCAGTAATGTCTGCTTTCACAGAAGAACGATGTGAGTTTTGTGAGCAGAGTTCAGAGCACGGCCTGTAATCAGTTAAACGATTAGGCCGCTTAAGAATGAATATTATGGAATAAAACACACTTATCATGGAGGTGTGCTGTATACAATCAGATTAGTCGAAGCGATTCTTGTACACTTGTACATCATGGTGGCTTTAAATTCTATCTGTAAGTGCATCAATGATAGATGTTGTACATCTTTATCAAATTGTGTCTGTGGGATAGAAAATGTTGGAGAACCTACCAAAAAATGAGTTCTTAATTTAGTTTCCTGTTCCAAGGAGCTTTTATGACACTGGTTATTGCTGTCTAATTATGCAACATTAAGTATCGTATATTACAGTATGTCTCGCAGCCAGTCATCTATTGGGCCTAAATTACTGCGCAAAACAAATTGTATCTAATTGTACATCACCATGGAATAGAAATCATGTGTAACTCACGGCTTCTTTAATGTGGCAGGAGAAGACGTGGATCTGAAAGTCCTCAGAGCTTCGGTAACTCTCGGTGAAGGAGAAACAGTCGCTTTCCACTGAGCCCTCCCGTCCCCGGGCGCAGAACAACACTTTGTAAATGGGGAAGGAGGCGATCTCTGTACCTGAAGCCTGGTCCACAATCCTGAACACAGACATTTTATTTTAGATGTACTAACTTAAGTTTGTCCATGATAGTTTAGAAGAAGAAGAAGTTTGACATCTATTACCAAGATTGATCTATTTTAATTTGATTCTGACTTGCTTCCCAGAGAAAATATCTAACATTCAGAAACTGTTAAGATGCTTCATGTTGACATGCAGAACTGGCATCAGATATGTTAAATAAGACTGAACCCAAATGTAACACTCTAACTCAACCAAGTTTCTGTTCAATTAGGAGGTGACATATCTCACATGTCACTGCATTTTCTACATGGTTAAAAAAAAGTCAGGTCTCATTTCCCCTGTGCATCTTAAAATGTCATGTTCCCTTTTCATGTAAATACTCAGATTGGTTGATAAGTTTCTCTAATCGTTGTTCTTGTTTCTCTCAACATACATCAGAAGTGATGAGTATCTTTAATAGGCACATATACCTGTGCTGTCTAATGTGGCTTCATAAAATGCATACAGTTGTTAGCACTGTTTTCTGTGCTGATCATTCCTATTACATGACCAAGGTCCATCTGTTGCATAACAAGTCTATCAGTCCATAAATATGGTTGTTAATAATGCCTCAAGTTTTTGTTTCTTTACTACCCATCTAAAGATTAAACATGTTCAGCTTCCATCTTGAACAAACATATCTACTTTTCCATTTTCATTGACCTCAGTCTCAATACACACAGTTCCACTCTCAATGTTTTACTGACCGGACAGAGCCATCTGGTCCACTGGGGACATGTAGGGTGATGGGGATGGGGATGGCGCTCTCGGCTCGCAGCGTGGCCATGGCCCTCTGAGCCTCTGCCTCGTTGCGAGGGGCTTTGACCCAGGTGCAGCCCAGGTAGGACAGTTTGTTGAACTGGACACTGTCCTCCTCCAGGACGGTGGGGCTGGGTGGTGCTGGACATTCTTCTGTGGACAAAGAGGAAGGTTTTTTTTTTTTTAAGTTTAAATGTGTTCTTGGGGTTTTCCATCCACATCATTAGGAGAAATGGAGTGAGGCGGAGTAAGAAGTAGAAAGATATAATCTGTTCACTGTGTACAAAAATGTACTTTTGTGGGAATTTTTTGGGTATTTGTTGACCTATACATTTTTGGAATCTGCAGACCTTGGGGATTCTAAAAACCAATGTTGCCACTTACACAGACACCTGTATGGCAGCCATTTTGGAATTTCAAAATGGGGGCCATAAAATACAGAATTTCAGTTATCTTGGCCTCTAAACATCCTAGAAACTCAATTAAACATGCCAAACCTATGTTTTCTTAGTCAAGGAAACCAATGGTGACTTCAGAATTGTGCTCATAATCACGCTGTGGCACCACCAAGTGGTGGGAAATGAAATTGTGGCGCCGCCAAGAAGTGGAAAAGGAAATTGTTACTCTAATTCCCGACCCCATGTCAGAAGTCCTGGGAAAAAATACTTTAAATTTCTGCATATGATTATATAAACAATGACAAAGGTAAATTAAAACTATAATCCGTACATAAATGTTATATTTATTACACCATAGGCTGGTAACAGTCAGGACTCGGTCAGCACAGAAAACTTAAAAACTCGAATTTCATTGAAGCAACTGAAGCAATCTTCACCAATTAACAGATTTATCAAACAGAAAATGGATCTCAATATAAAACTTTGAGGGGGCTGAGGGGCTAACCCAGTGCAAGTCCAGATCTGGATAACTGAAATTCTGTATTTTATGGTGCCCATTTTGAAATTCCAAAATGACCGCCATACAGGTGTCTGTGTAAGTGGCAACATTGGTTTTTGGATTCTCCAAGGTCTGCAGATTCCAAAAATGTATAGGTCAACAAATACCCAAAAAATTCCCACAAAAGTACACAGTGAACCTGACTAATAGTAAGGTAACAACATACAGTACCATGAATGTGGCATAACATCAAAGCATAATGAGAAAATGAAATGTTTTGGATCCTGTGATGTAACTGCTGCACAATAGACTGGTGCATTTAAGGAGAGAGACAGTAACAGACAGAATGACAACGGGGGAAGTTGTGGTGTGTGTGTGTGTGCGGGTGGGGGGGGGGGGGTCTTTTCTGAAGTGGCCTTTGACCTGGAACTTTCACACTTCGACAACAGGAAGTAGAACAATGAGCAGCAGCTGGACGTCCACTGCTGAGTGGCTGCTAATCTACCACACACTAACCATTTCCTCTTAGCTCACTATGCAGTTGTGTATCGTTCAGCACGAAATGCAGGTAACACAGAAGATGTGAAGGTGCAAGTCAATAAATAAATAACGTCTTGACTTCAAAATACATTTTACAGCGTTGACCAAAGTTTGTCTGTACAGAAAGATTTAACTACATCTGACCCACCTAAGGCATTTACTGTATAAAATTAAAATGATCAAACACCAACAACTTTTCATCTTTTTCCTGCTTATTTTTAACAAATCTGTTTTACACCACATACTGCATGTCTAAAAACAATTATACAGTACTTTGCAAAAGTTTGGACTTACCTTGGCTTTTTGCAGTTCGTTTTTTTCTAAACTTCATTTTTGCAACAGTGAATTTATGCCTGTCTGTCTGAGGAGAGAATGCAAGTTTCCTTCCTCTGTGACAGATGTCTTTTCTCTTAATTTCATTTTCATTTCCTCTGAAAGTGTGTAGGGAGGGGTTCAACACCATCTTTGGATACCTAAGTGTCCCTAAGTGCAGGAAGTGTCCCTAAGATGCAACTAAAAAGGTAAAGCTCTGTTGTTTCCACATGAAAACTACTACTTATAATAGTAATAGAGATAATCACATCATAGACATCCACATTTCTGTTTTTGCATCCAGTGAATTAACATAGGATCTCAAATTCTTTAGCATAATTAACATGTGGTGGTCATGTGACATAAAGCCCAGATAATGGAATATAATTTCACCATTAGCACAGTTTAATAATGTGAGGCCCCAGAGGGAGTGGAGCCTGAAGTTGTAACCTAGGTGGTGCTCATGCCGTGCATGTGCCACGGAGGCAAACCGTGCAGTATGTCAACCTCAGTGTTGTTTTTGCACTCATGTTTGTTGAGCTGCCTCGACCAACCTGTCCTTGTTGATACAAAGAGCAGTTAACCCAGTGGCATTGAGTTCAGATACCAGCCCTGCCAACGTGATATGGCAAAGGTAGACTGATTTTGTTATGTCAGTGACTTGCACGCATCTGAATGAGGTCAGTCTCAGACATTTATTCATCAATTATGTGTTACACGTTGGTATGTCCACTCTGGTATCAACAAGAAATAGGCCAAACAAACACTCCACTATACAAATAAACTCAATTATATCTGAGTTTTTGCTCAGATGTCTCAACTGTACCAGTGTCATGAGCTGTAACCTTATGCAGAATGAGAGCAAGATATACTCTTGTTTGCAGCATTTTTCCACTATGGCTGGAGGCTTTCAATTTTAACCAGACTGATTCATAAAGTCCTCCATTTGCTGTATTTTGTTGTCCCACCTACTAAAAGCCAAGATCACCAAAATATTAACAATTTACGTCACTATTAAGTTATAGTGACAGTGGTCAGTTGCTTTAAAGATTTGAACCTACAACAACATGGATGCAGAGACCGTAATATACCAGACAATATACCTGGAGGTCGGGCTTCCTGGACTTGGCTCTCTGGCTCCTTGTGCTTCTCCATCTTTTCCACACTGCTCTTCTCCACCTTCACCTCATCATCATTATCATCCAGTACCTCCTCCATAGCTTTTTCCAGCTGCTCACTTCCATTCCAGGACATCTAAGACAGTAAAAACAGCAGACACGACGAGAAACACGGTGAGGAAAAGGAAACATTAAGGCAGATGAAGACAGACTGGAGCTTCCTGGGCTGACTCAATCCTTTGGCAAGACCTAGTCAAGCACCTTTTTTTCCCCACTTGCTCTCATCATGCTTTCTTAAGCTGTAATCACACACAAAAATCTTTTTTTTTTTTTTTAAATTACACCCATTGATGATCTAATGGGCCAAAACAGTGGTAGCCAGTGACAGATTTGGCTGAGTAAACAGGTAGGGAGGTACATTATCAAATCCTGCAGGAGCTCAATGGGGGGAAAATATGTTTAAGCTGCTGCCTTTGACCTTCTTAAACTCCCAATTTGACCCTCAGCATTCAAAAGACTTTAGTGCTCTGACATGTTGTGTCCATCTGTGGTTCTGACCTTGAGTCTTGGTTTACCCTCAGAGCCCTGCGGCGATCCAGCAGCACTGGACTGAACCAGAACAAACTCCTCACTGGTGACGGTGGCCACGGACTCGGTAGAGCTGCTGACTTTTCCCAGTGAGGAGATGTCATCCATGGCTGGCTGGTTTATTCAGGGTCGGCTGGGGAGACCAGGGTTAAAGCTCTCCCCCTTCCCTCTCCTGTGTGCCCAGCTCTGTAGGCAGCCTGCATGCACAACAAATGGAGCAGCATTAAGACTGTTCATTATTCAGGTCATTGACAGCACTTAATTGAACAGCTACTTCTCCTCAGGGCCGGGTGCATGTATGTTTTTTCTGTTAAGTAAATCAAGGTTTTAACAGGTTACAATCAAGGTGTTGCTACTGTTATGTATAAGACAACAACAAAACCACAATGGACTCTTCCAGTAGTTAATACATGCCAGAAACATGTTGGACAACTCAACCACAAAAGTTGTGACTCTGCGCTGAAGTTAGTTTAACCATCCTGTCGTCTTTGAGTTAACAGTAATCAAACCAGCCCAGACATGAGGACAAATTGTCGACCTAACCACAAATCTAATGTTTCACAATTCCTAAAATTGTTTTCAGTGCTTAAGAGTGTAATTAAGTCTCTTCCTGATCACTCAGGGATTTGCCAGTCACAGTGTCTGACAGGCTGAGCTGGTGGCAAAATGAGGTCAGAGAGCTTCCTTTAATCACTGTTGTGGATGATGGTTCCACTTTCAACATACTTCTGATGCAGAACTTTGTGGCCATTAAATGACTAAGTGAAATACTACTCACGCTTCAGTGGTATTATAACACCAGCAGTAGTTGAACAGTCTGCTGCTGTATTGGCCCCTATTGGCACAGCAATACATTGTTTACAGTAAAACTACCTTCACTGGAGCATTTTGTGATATGGAGCCCTTGGTTATAATAACTAGTCAAACCTCCTTTGGTGCTAATAACTTTAAACAAGCGCTTCCTGCAGCTGCACAATGTTCAGGAGCCATTCACACCACTCTCTCTTGGAGAACAGCTTCAGCTCTGTCATATTTTAAGGGTGCCTCTTCTCTTCAACTCATTTCAGAGCTCCTTCACTGGGTTAAGGAGGTCAGCGCTCTCACTGGGCTTTTCCATCAGGATCATTCTCTTTGTTTCAAGTCACTCTTTATTAGAATTACTTTGATGTATCACCCAACTTCTTCTGACACAGCCACCCACACTTTATCCTGTACGATGCCATGAGAAACCTAGGAACTCTTTTCACTCTTTGATGATGCTGAGAGTCGTCGGTTATGTGAAAATTTCAGGTTTATGCAGATAAATAGTTCAAATCATACGTCTGTGTTTTTAACATTGATTTCTTTTATTTATCCGGTCTTTTATCTTTACAATATGTCATATTATCAGGTTTGATAACACCTGACTCCTGGTAGCACATGTCATTAAAATAGGGGTTCAAACTCCTGCAACACTTTACTTTCAACCATTCATTAGAACACTGGATAATTAACTTCATGTTGCTGGAGTTTGACCTCTTTGGACTTTTTCTTTTCACCATACCTTTGAAGAAGGTGAATAGAGCCAGATATTTCATCTCGGCCTCTCTACACCAGGATAAGGGCTCACATAATTGATCCAGCCTCAACTGTAAATGTTTTCATCATGTATTTAGTGTGAAACAGAACAATAAGGACCTTGGGTTAGCCTGCCTCAGTGACTTTAAAATGTTGTTATATAAATTGTTTTGTTTAGTTTTTTTTAAAGGTTCATTAGCAGCATTTTCACAAATGTGGTACAGCTGAAGCAGCTACCAAACAGCTGGATTTGAGATATGCAGAGGTTATGTTGATACCATGGGGAAACACACACACAGAGTTGAGAACAAAAGTAAGAAGGGGGCATTCATTCACACACAGAGACATGATTACATGCAAACAAAAGGCATTCATACACACTTAACCCAGGCAAATTATATTCATACATGCACACAGTCACACACGGGGGGGAAGGAGCAGTATCATGTGCTCCAATCACACTTATTCAATTACACGAAGCACAGCATGAAGCAGAAAAGTGAACACTCCCACTGATTCACTTAGCTGCAAAGAGCTGCAACGAGAAGGAACCCAGATGAAAAACACAGATAGTGACTGTGCATGCTGGGATATTATGTCATTTAAAAGCTAAATTCAACCGGATCTCATGTCTGCTCTTGTACGGTTGGACAGGATCTGATGTGTCATGTACTGTACACACACCTCAGCCTCACAAAAGTGCTTTTTAATCACAATAATGCTCACATTGTAAGAACAAAACACGCACACACAACACCCTCATAAAAACAACAGTACAGAAATTCACCGCGTACTTTCCATGATAAAAAAAAAAGTGAACTAAAACCGCATGTGATAAAATTCTTAGTTTCAATAAAAGGGAAATAAGCAGCCAAACTGAGACCAAAGCTTTTCAAATGCTAACAACTAAGTAAACAATATGGTAGTAGGGACTTTGACTGATTTATCCACTGATGACTAATTTTACAGCTGAGTGGTCATTAAAAACAGTGACAGTATTCATCCAGAGTAGACCACTTCTGCTCTCTCCAATTCTTCCTGTCTTTGGGTGGCTGAACAGTCTCTTCCTCTCTGGTTTGAACTTAAAACATTAACAGTAAAGCAGCACCCAGTTATTACCAGTCCACTCCTCCAGTACAGTCCCAGTTGGCAGCCTCGCTACCAAACCACTGCCCACATGGAAACTGTGAGTGTCCGGTGGTGCAGACAGACGGCACAACAACCACAGGCGCTGCCGGGCTACCCAGCTAGTAGCTACATTACGTATGTATGGGTGCATGTGTTTCTGTGTGTGTTGTCATCGTCATCGTCATCATCATGCCCCTCTGTAAAAATCACACAGATACAACAGTAGTCAGACGCGTGAAATCAAAAACACTGCAATCCCTGTTTTGAGAGTCAGAGAGGAGTAAACTCCACAGGAAGCCATACAAGCACACATACAAGTCTGTCAGTGTGTCAATCCAAAATTTATGATTTCATATATAGTGCATGATGATGCTGGGTGAAATATGCACGATGTTAACAAACTTGTGACACTTCACTTCAGGGTTGAGTGACTGGGACAAACGTCTCCTTTTAACCTCTTTCAGCTGCTGAGGGCTGATACATCTGCTTCATGACTGCACTGACTTTGCAATGAAGATGGACAGGTCCACAGAGGATACAGCAACCCTGCTGCTCCACACTGCACCGGAGCACCTGCAGCTAAATAACACATACGCTTTGTTGACTCCGCTTTCAATACAATCCCACCATGCAAACATATCCCCAAACTTCTCACTGTGCACTGCTCTTCAACTCTGACCACTGGTTCCCCACAAGGTTGCATTGCCCAGTCCGTTATACACTATGTCCTTCCTCCTGCCCAACGAACTACACCTTTACATTTGCAGACGACACCACAGTGCTTGGCCTCATCTCTAACAACGATGAGTCTGCTTATAAGCAAGAAGTGGAGAATCTGGCAGTCCGGCGCTCTGAGCGTCAACAGTCTGAACATCAAAAAGACAAAGGAGATGGTTACAAGCTTCAGGAAATCACCTGTGCCTGACAGTAACAGAGGAGTCAACACAGCCTCTGTCATTGGGAAAACCCAGCCAGCAACGTCTAAAAACTGAGAGGAGGACATCTAGCACAGAGGCTGCTGGTCAACTTGTATCGCTGTGCAAAAGTGTCTTGACTGTACTGCCTGACCTGGTGTGTTGGTTCTTCAGCTGCACCAAGGCAGAGCAGCCAGACATCCAGAGGATCACATCAAAACAGCTGGGAGGATCATCGGTGCTGAGCTGCCTGACATCTACTACATCTCCACCTCCACCTCCCACAACGCTCACATCGCATCCTCACAGACTCTTCTCACCCTGCCCATCACCTGCTCCAGCAGCTCCCTTCAGGGAAGAGGTTCACATCCATCAAAGCACACACCTCCAGAATACCAGCTTTCCACTATTTATTGCACTACTTCTCATTGCATATTTACCATCATGGCTGTAGCACTTGATTGTTAGGATAGTTTTAATATCTGGAGCTGTCTTGCCTTGTATGTCTTGTTGTTCTTGTGGCAATGACAAATAAAGTAGTTTGAAGTTAGGGTGCCCAACCTCAGGGCTCCAGACTGCCCCTGAATGGGGCATGTCACCCCTACAATTTGAGACAGTGCAAGTACATTTTTTTATCTACTTGCACATGCGCAACCAGTAAATTTGCTGGGTTTATTTTGTAACACTGATTAAACTGGGAAGAGGAGACTCAAAGACTCAGGTATCTGTCATTACAGGTGTCAGGCCAATGTCTGTGAGGATCATGGATGAAATGGAAATGTGAATATTTGCTTTGCAAGCCGATTTACAGTGTGCGCCCCTAAATTTTCTGTTCGCACTCCTAAAATTTAAGTTAAGGGGCCACTGTGCTCCTAGTAATTAAAAAAGTAAGTCTGTAGCCCTGAGCCTGGACCTGGTGACTGCAGCTTTCCTGTTTTCAATTCAACTGGGTTATTATGGGGCATAATCACACTGGACAGACCTGTCATTGCAGTATGACAAACCTATTCAACACTTACAAAGGATGGGAACACTGTTAGGGTTAGCCTGGGGCTGAACATACTAACGCCTTGGCATGATCAACTTAAGCAGCAACATTTGCCAATGCAGACCACTGTCTCCAACTATGAAGTAATCAAATCCTTTCTAATTCCAGGTAATCTGTTATGCTGCTATCTTTTGCTGTGCCTTCATGCTGCGGTATGGGTGTGAATCAGCACTGCCAGGGGTGGGAGTTAAATCCCCTGTAGGCATAAATGTTCCTGGGAATCCAGTAATCACACATCATGCCAAAAAGAAAACTCAGCCTGTCCAAACACCTGAACAAGCCTGAAGCCAGGTGACCCAACTCAGTCTCACAACAAACATAAAAAAAAATAGTTTACAGAGACAGAAACCAGCTCCACCAACAGAGTGTGGCTGAATAATAACACCTGTTATTCCCGTTTGGTGTAAAGCCACGGTCGTTATTGTACATGAATCAACTGCTCTTAAACCTGAGGGAGACAACCTGTAGCCTAATGCACAGTGCTGCATAAAAGACTTTAACAAGACTATTCATTTCACTTATCTATTTGTTTTCTTATTTATAGCATCCTTTTTTAATTTAAGTGTTTGTTTTTCCTCATTTCCAAACAGGGCTGCTGAGCCGTTTCCCATTGTTTTGGTATTTCAACGATGATGACACAAAGCTCTGTGAGTCAAAGTTCAGTTAATCTGATGAATCAAGGGGAAATGCAGACTAATTATTCCTACGCAGGAACAATTATTTGTGTTGCAGGCTAATTATTCCTGCTGTACTTGTTTGTTTTCTAACTCCTTCATGTCGAAGAACACCTCTCTGTTGAGACACAAAAGGCTACTTTGTTGTGGTGCCAACGCCAAAGCCTGGCCTACATCAGACTACTACCTGTTTATTCGTCTTGGCTCAGAACCTACAACCACAATCCACTCTCAGGTAGCCATGTATTTACAGGCTTCATAGTCAAATTGTTGCCAGTCTATCTCCATAATACAGTCCTTTCATATCTTAATGCATCAGCTACTTTCCCTAAAATATGACAAATATTGACCAGAGAAGCTTGCACATTCACAAACCAAGTGAAACCAAGACTTCAAAAGCAAACCAATAATGTGGAACTTATACTGTAATAACTTATACTTATGCAATAACATAACAATATTATGAGTTATGCAACAGCCAGACAAAAATAATAGTACATCTATCTGTTCTATTTTTTTTTTTTTACAGAGGTGGAAGGGACTCGATGTGCTGCATGATCATTTAGCGCCAAGTGTCATGTCCAAAATAGCATCACACATCAGCAAAGTTGAGAACCACAGTGACAGTTTCGGTTATATCACCCAGCCGTACTTGTGTTATGACTTGTGAATATTGAGTCTCAGGTCAGTGAAGCAAATGCTGTGACAGCATGACAAGCAGATGTGGTGATGTTACTGAGCAGATGAATGGGTATATCGTCTACTACAACACAGCTGTGAGTGCTGAGGTCGAATAAAACTCAGTTTCATATTTGAAACAGAACAAAAAACAGATCAAGTAAAACAGGTGTGGGCCATTCCTATATTAGACAATAGTACAGTGTAAAAATGGCTCAGTGCCAAGGTGTCAGCTGATGGCATCATTATTACAGGTGTTGATGCTCTGACTTCCACGTGAGTAGGTAGTAATTTATGCGTGTAAATAATAACTTTGCGGTTGAAAAGTCAATTGAATATCTAGTCTTAAGCTGTGTACGAATTGGTTTCCTTAATAATTGCTGCAGTAAATTGATAATGCTCCTCTGGCTGGTGTCCGCAGGCCTGGATGGATCACACACCACAGCAGTGTCTCACAGCATCTTACTGTACAGCAGGCTAGGTTTTAATGACAGCGTATTCTCTTTACGACAGCTCTTAATGGATGTTTAGTAGGTTAAATTAAATTGCCACGGTGTTGTGTGGTGAAACACACACACCCAGCAGACTTGCGAGGCTGAACACACACAAACACATACACACAGGCAAAGCAAAGAATTAGCTAGCTAACTAAGGCTAACTTACCCGTACGGTCACCACAGCTTTTTATTCAACACAGGGAATGATAATAACACTAATATGTGTTTGTAAAAGTAGACGCTTTGCCAAGGAGCTAGCTGTCACAACAGGTGAACATAGGCTAAACAGGAAGTACCTCTGTGTGGGTAAAGGCTGGACCTGCGAGCTGAAGCTAAGTGTGGCTAACGCTAACCTAGCTCAAAGTCCAAAACAGTCTGTCCGCTCTCAGCTAACAGCGACAGCGACACCCCGCCCCGGCTCCCGAAAAGGAAAAATGACGAGAGACAAGAAGGAAAGCAACGTTTCTCTTCCTACATGATGTAAATGTAACACTGGAATAAACAAGGGTGTCGCTAATAAAGCTGTCAACTCACTTGTTTTGGGAGCGTTGAGGAGTTGCTGCTCGCAAGCTGCTGTCAGGAGAGTTGCAGCGAAGATCGTGTGTGTGAGAGGAGGAATCACTCGAACGAAGATCGTGTGTGTGAGAAGAGGAATCACTCGGGACTTTTTTTTTTTAAGTGATGCCCTTTCCGGTTTGGAAAGCACTGGAATCCACTTCAAGCACCTCTTAACAATTTACTGCGCAGCTTTCATATTTTCCCCCAGTTTCATTTATGCATTCTCAGTTTTACTTGATTCATTTTACATACACAGATCTAAATTTTCAGGCAAGAAGCCACATTTTCTAGAACTGTCTGTCTGCATAGTTAACATTGTGACATTTTTTTTTTAAAAAAAAGCTGTTAAACATGATCTTTGTAAGCTTTACAACATATTCAATGAATAGGCTAAGTATTTTTCTTTGTCTTGTTGTCACCCTTAAACCCCTGGCATGTTTATGATTGTATGTTGTACATGCTTATCCTTGTTTGTATTCAGCTATGGTTTTGTTTTCCCCTCATACACTACCAGTCAAAAGTTTGGACACACCGTCTCATTCAAAGGTTTTTCTTTATTTTTATCACTTTCTACATTGTAGGTTCATACTGGAGACATCAAAACTATGAAGGAACACATTATGGAGTTATTTTGTAAACACAAACGTGTTAATTAAAACCAAAGTGTTATTTGTCACCTGACTTACAGTAAAGCCGACTGAGATGCTGAAGGGCAAAACAGCCAACAAGTGCACAGGGAACTCCAACTTCAGTTAGAAAACCATCAGGTGACAGCCTCATGAACCTGATAACAGAATGCCAAGAATGTCCAAAGCTGCCATCAAAAAATATAAAACATATATTGCTTTGTTGAACACT
Source organism: Trachurus japonicus (assembly GCF_045865225.1). Classification (NCBI taxonomy): domain Eukaryota; kingdom Metazoa; phylum Chordata; class Actinopteri; order Carangiformes; family Carangidae; genus Trachurus; species Trachurus japonicus. Next base: position 22,555,974 of record NC_140910.1, read on the forward strand.
TTTTTGTTTACTACATATTTGCATATGTGTTCCTTCGTTTTGATGTCTTCAGTTTGAATCTACAACGTAGAAAGTAGGCCTAATGAAAATAAAGAGAAACCACTGTGTCCAAAGTTTTGACTAGTGCGTATGTGTGTATACTGTATGTGGAGTTACTTCTTGAGAGACAATACAGTTTAAAAAAAAAAAAAAAGTACATATACAGCCATGAATTGTTTTTATTTTCCAGGTAATTTCATACAAAGTGCAGTAAACTGGAAAAAAAAAAAAAAATTAAATTAGACTTCAGTCTGTTGATGTAATCACAAAGTGACTCCATGATGTTTGACTGGCTCTGTGGGGGCCAGACCATCTGTAGCACAGCACTTTGTAATTTTTGTCTCTGAATTGTTTATGACTCAGGGAACTTTAACTGGGACCGATCAGCAACTGATGTTGCTGTGTATTAGATAAGACTGACTCCAAACTCTAATCCAATGTTCCTAAAACATTTTCAAAGGGCTGTAGATAAAATGAAATATGTACAGCCTACGGCTCCATTCCTTTGTCATCAAGTAGCAGGCCTATCATTTCAACATCGCCTTTCTTATTGGCTGATCAAACCTGTTCAAGACATAATACGCATGTGTTTTACCCAAGGGCATAATTTAGGGAAAATTATGAGATAAATGAAGGCTTTGTTCTGAAAATTAAATTCAGCATCTGGTAGTTGCTGTTAACCTCGTGACAATCATTATCTGGATATCAGACGTCTTGCTGCCTTCAGAGCTCGGGATTAAAACATTACAAGACACTTTAATTCTTCTTTCTACTCTGACATCCTGAGGAAACACAAGCAAACTTAATAATTTATTAACGCTGGTTAAACAGGTTTAACACTGTCCCCTTGCATGTCTGTGTTTGTGTGTGTGTAGTCTTGGCAGTAAAGACACAATAAACAATTTCAAGCAGTTACAAATCTTTAATTGTCAAAAGTTAACACTGTCAAATGTTATTGTTTCTGTATTTATCATGTATGATTTGACGTTTTTTTTTTAGCCACATTTCTAAAAATTCATTGTTTTCTATGTTCAAAGATAACTAGTTAAGTAAGTAGTAAAATAGATAGTTAATACAATGGATAAATAAATGATGATGACAATGAATCCTTAGCTGTGGTGATGGACAACAATGTGGATAAACACAGTTTTTATTCCACCTGAAACATCCGTGTTGCTCAGATGCATCTGGGTAAATTCTCCTAACAGGATACGTGTTGATCTTTAGTGATGAACTTTCATTTCCCCAGTCCTCTGTACATTTATTTGTTTATTTCTAGTTAATTCAGAAAAAATGCAATTCTGGTGTAAAGATATACAGTATATCAGTACTGCAGTTGGTTTCTGTAAATACAAATTGTGAAATAAATGGAGTAGCTGCTGATGAGTGGGTTTTACTATATGCAGTGTTGAAAAGAAGTTGGAGAGTGTGTTTTTGTTTAACTCTTGAACGATAACACCAGAGGCCTGCCCGAAAAATCTTGCAGAATTATCCAACTTTATCACACCATGCAAGTCTGTAAGGTTTCCTCCACTGCTTACTGTAGTCACTGCCTCACTGAGTCCTGCTGTACACAGAAATACAAAGACAAATATCACAAGAAATATTTTTTTGTGTATGGCAAGCAACACTGCCATGTAGAAAAAAAAGCACTGTGAAACTGTTTTCAACCACATCCAACACGTGTACTCAGACTTTCTCACAGTGAAAACAAAAAAACGTGAAAATAAATGATGTGATTAACTGCATTTCAAAGATTCAACATGAGAGTAGTACAGGAGTATAGGAGGAGTGTGTAGACAAAATAGCACAAACTAGTAAATCACACTCCCTCATTCAAAATACATCATGTTCAAATCCCAGGGTGCATCTCTCTCCGTCAAGAAGACAGCGGGATCCAGAGATGCCTCTGTCGCTTTCTGGTTTATATTTACATTTCTAAACTTTTTGCATCATTGTCAGTACAGAGAAATTCACTCAAGCTCACCACTGATGCGTTCAAGGGCTCGGGTGCCCTCGCATATTGCACAGGTTTACGCCTTTTGGGAGAGAAGGTGGTGGTTCAAGTGCTGGATCTGGCAACCCAAGGGAGGCGTAGAGACTACAACTGTTATCCAAGAGCCAGTTTGAAATGCTTGTAGGTTTTACTGTATGTACACCGTGGTTATATCTCACACTGCTCGTGATGTTCCTCCAGTGAAGTAGATGAGGTGAAAACAGCTGAAAGGAGATTATTGGAGATGAAGAGCTGCAGTCGATAGCCAGACAGCTTGCATAGGGAAAGCTCCAGTCGTCTGCTGTCTCCCTCCTTTCCTGCCTTCCAGAGCTCCAGGAAACTGCAGAGGGCATGCTGACTTTTTCCTCATTTTGCCCTTTTAACTTTTTTTCTCTCCATTTTGCTTACCATAACAAAATTGCTTCATATTTGCTACAGACTTCATAATAGTTTTTTCATTTTCTTTTTTTTTTTTGTTGTTGTCTTTTTGGCAGTCACTGGGAAGTTATGCAGCAAGGGAAAACTCATAAATGATCTAAGATAGCCCTCAGTCAGTAAAGACACAGTAACAGTCAACAGACAGTGCACCGCCATGTCCTTCATGTGGGAGGATAAAGGGACATTTTCTTACAAGACATTTTACAGCTACAGGTTTATCTACCATCAGTTATAGAATTAGTGTCTTTATGAACAGGAATATTGTACAGGAATTTTACATAATAAAATGTACGAGTATAAAGTGAGGAACTAGGTTTGAAAGTCATCCCTGCTTGCCACACACTGTAGTCTTGAGTAGTAGACTTTAAATCCCCCCCACCCCGCCCCCCAGACCCAAAACCCTAATTACATGTGATAATATAGGCTGCACAAACAGTAGTGGGCCTTTATCCAGCAGATTCAAACTGGGAGCTGCTGTATGTGTCAAAATCATTGGTATTGTTAGTGGTGGTGCTGATGTTTGTGTCTGTGTGTGTGTGTGTGTGTGTGTAATGGGTGGTGTTATGGGGTTTTTGGGTGGTCACACCTCGGTGCTGATGGCTCGGGTATTGGTGTAGAAATCGGGAGGCCGCCCTCGCTGAGTCTCCCTCAGCAGGGAGCCTCGGACGGCGGGCAGCGGCATCGCCAGTGCCTGGTTCTCATAGTGTGTGGGCATGTAGGTGATGCGCTCGCCACCGTTGCGCATCTCATCAGTGGTGCGGATGTAGAAGGGCGAGTCGTAGGGCGAGCAGGTGGGGCAGTAGCTGCGTCGCCCCCCTCTGGGTTTGGTGGGGTTGGAGGATCCGGGCGGCTCCGGCGGCGACAGGGACAGCGGGGTGACGATTGACCCGTCCAGGCCGGTGACACTGCAGGCATTGCAGGCAAAGTGTTGCTGAGAGATGGAGCCGCTGTCAGACCCATTCTTCTTACAGCAGTAGTACTGCAGAGACAGAAAATCACCCTGGAATTACCTTGTTGAGAGAACGTTTTCAACATTGTTTTAAAATAAACAAGTCAGTAATGTCTGCAAGACGTTAGTGAGCTGCGATCCAACAGTAATTTCTTTAAACAAAAGGAAATGAAAACCTGTATAGTATACATTGTCGTCATTTAACTTTCTCCAATGTTTTAAAACGTACTTATGGTGTTTAGTGGTTTAAAATTATGCATTATGTGTTTATGTTGATAGAAAAAAAAGGTTTAATTTAGATACAGAGTCATACCTGGAGTCTACAGTAACAGAGCACAGCTATGATACACAGAAGTATCACTGTGGCCAGTATTCCTCCGGTTATGACAACAGTTCCAGCTGTCATCCGACCAGCTCTCCATCAAACTCTGACACAGGCACAAGAAGTCACATTATCATTGTCATCATTGCCATCATCCTCAGGCTCCACAGAGGCACACATCAGGCGAATGTCATTATTATACTAAAAGAAGATGCAATCTACTCGAAAACGTTCACTGGTAATAGAGCTCCATAGGTTAAATACATGACTCTGTTTGTTTGTACAGCTCCAACACAGTGAACTATCACAATAAAAGAGCAATCAAGAGACTTAAGTTAAACTCAGTTGCCTTTTTACAGATGTATATCTTCATAACAAAATATGTTTTTTGTCTGAAAATAAACATACTGGCAACTTCAAGAGTAATGTCAAGCTTTTTTTTTTTTTTTTCAAATATATTTTTGGGGGCTTTTTTGCCTTTATGTAATCGACAGGATAGTTGAGAGAGACAGGAAATGGGAGGCAGAGAGGGGGGGAATGACACACAGGATAGGTCAAATATGTCAAGCTTAAACATTAATTTCAAACATGCAAAGAGACATTTGTGTCTCTCAAAACTTTTTGCAAATGCTGATTTTAAATTGACCAAACAGAATAGACCCTGTTGTGATTATTGTTGTTCTACTCACGTTCAGCAAAGCTGCTTAACACCTGAAAGCAGAGACACAAGATGATTGGTTTATTGGTCGGTCAGTCGGATGGATGGACGGATCGACGGGTGGAGAGATTGAACTTACATCAGAAGAGTGTTCAAAGGTTGCAAGGGTGAAGAGAAGTCAAATCACAGGTCAAAGACGAGAGGGCACACCGCTGGAGAGCCACACTGCATGAACATCTGTGAGGAGAGAAAGAGAGAAGGAGGGAGGGAGGAAAGGAAGTGGGATGTTTTAAACATTTTTCTCCACAAGGTGGCACCGGAAGAACAGAAAATATGTCGGTCACACACACCACCAGGCACAAGTAGGATGACTAGGCATGAAGAGGGGTGTTTAATTACAAAAGGAACATACAGGTGCAAACACACTCCCAACACACAACTACATATGCATTACGTACATACAGCGGGTGGACAAAATACTGGCAACAACAACGCTTGTATCCATAGTGCAATGCATATCCCCTTGTAAACACCACACACAATTTCATCTACTACCACAGTGAAGTAATGACCAAACAGTCCTCGTGAACATATTTACTGGCAGGCTGCTGTTGGCTTGTGCTCAGTTGTTTCAGCTCTTTCATACTCTACTCAGTTATCATACTGTAAGTGTCCACCTCTCAGGACATTTTGCACTTTGACTACAAAAGAGGGAGAAAAAAAAAACTGGATCATTTATAACGGAAACATCAAAGATATTCACTTACTCAGCCTCCACGTTCTCAGACATGCATATTCTCGAGCAGTGTCTCCCTCTCTCTTTGTCTCGTTTTTTCATCCACACTCTAACAGTGCACAGTGCACACACACACACACACATGCATACACACACATGCAGCATCATGGAGGAGCAGCAGTAAAAATGATTTAGCAGCGAGGGGCTCAGTTGGCTGGGGGTTTAATCTGCAGGCTGAGGCTTGTCCAGGTGAAGTGGAATCTATTCCTCCTGATAAAAACGGGTCAAATTCATGATTGAGTTGGAGGACGGAGGAAGGAAAGTGGGATGAAAAAAGGAAGGGAAGAGAGAGGATGGAGAAAGTAAAGGATGTATGTCAGAAAGAAGGAAATTACAAGAGGAAGGAGGAAAGGAAGTAGCAATACAGTCGCTCACATACACACAAACACACACAGACATATTTGCAAAACTCATTTCTCAGCCTATCACTTAAGGTACCTGCTGTCAGAAATGTGTGTGTGCGAGCAGTCGTAGATAGATGAAGTCATTCAGTCCTTCATTGTGCAAATTCAGATTAATTAGAAACCAGGACTGAGATCCTAAGCCTGGTGAGACCGAAGACTTTGGTGAGCTGTGCTGAGAGCAGGTAACGCTGCCTGGAGCCTGTGAGGAGTGGTCTCTGAGGGTCTGATTAGCTCACTTCCCTCTGATCCCACACCCTCAGATTTTATTGTCAAACTCGTAGTCTCCAGTCCCAGCCGGTGTCAACTCCAGTGACATCACTTGAGGGAGTTCAACAGACTTTGAGCAGCTCTACCTGGAGCTACAAAAGACTTTTTTAATACTGGCCCTGTATTCACAAATGTCCAAACCTACAGAGTGGCTGACTGACTGAGTGATCGTACATCTACAACTGTTCATCCACAGGGAAGTGGAGGAGTACTTCCAGCACACTGCACCTCACCTCCATTAGAGCAAATAAACTACTTTCACTATGCATCATTATCACCTCAGAATCGTCACCTCTTATGCTCGCTTGCCTCTCTCACTAAAAAGGAAAAAAAAGAAAGACACCCTGCCTCTTCAAACCGTCTTTGACTTTTATTTGTATTTGGTGGTTTGGTCAGTCAACATTGCAGGTATAAAATCAGGCTTTGATCCTAGTCAGTTCAGCCACATAATAGGTTTTGACCTCGTCTTTACATTTGAAATAAATTGCATTAGTGCTCCCTTAAGCCTTCAAGAGAACTGGATACAATACCCTGTTGATCCACCTGAAGCCAAAGTGAAACTCATCAATCATCATTACTCTTTGGGCTTATTAACGATGAACCTTCGAGGCCTTCACAGGCTGGGTGACCTTTTCCTACTGGCATCCAATACACATGAATGACAATAAAATTATGTACCCACAAATTTCTTCAAGACTTCCCGACTTGTATCATTTTATAACTTTACATCACTTGCTGTTCCCATTGTAATGATTACATAAGGGGAGTAAAAGCCATTTTAGGCCAATAGGCATCACACGATATGCAATGCAAACTGTCCCTCTTGTCTTGCAGGCCAATGGCCCAGCACTTCTCCTCGCAGCAGCTGCTTTGTTGAGCCTGACTGAAGGTAAAGTTGGATTTATAAATTAAATCCATCCATTTCCTCCACATGTTGATTTTATACCTGACAAACAAAACAACAGAGAGACACAACTGAATGACTTTATTGCTCATTTCAAGTCAATGCAGTCAGCAGCTGTGAGTTGTGTGACTGCAATGCAATTAAAAATAAGTTAAAACAAAATGAAGTTATACTCAGTGTGAAATAAATCATTTCTTATGTTGTTTGGTTGTTTTTTTTCTCTAATTGCTGCATTGTGGGATGACTTAGTGTGAAGTCATAGTCATCCCACAGAAACCATAGAAATAAATATGAATACGGGACAAACTGCAGAAGAAACCAAATAACTCCCGAGATGAGTTGAGCATCTCAGACTGATGATATTTTAAACTATAACTGAATTCACTTCTGCTCATAGAAGCTGAATGTGTTTTTTCTTCATTAAGGAGACAATGAGCTGAAAGTGCCATCAGACGCTCCACAGAGGAGAAGAAAAGGAGGCGGTGCTGCTCCGACAGGCTGCGATCTGAACCGCTACACTGGCACCGAGCTCATAAACCATGTTTCTGTCAGAAAGTACACTAGTCTTCAATTATTCGTGGGGACCAAACGGGATGGCAGCTGACAGATTCCTCTTAACATCATTCTTCATAACTTTCTCCAGTGCGTGCAATCTCAGACTCAGTACACCACACTATTTTTCATAATTAATGCCAGCACGGTGACTTGTACTGCAAGGAGGAAATGGAAATGGAGTCACCGCTGTCACCACGTTATCCTTCACACAGACACGGACACCAACACACACACACACACACAAAATAACACTGAGATTTGTTTCCCGGCCAGTTTACATGTTGCTCTGCAAGCACTTTGAGACAAACTTGTTGGTTCGATTAATTTTCAGTTTACTTCATCTGACAAACAGAGAAATTAGATATCTGCATCAACACACATCTGGACACTTACACACACACATACGTACATGCACACACATGCTGAGCACAGACAGAAAGAAAGCTGGATCAGTCACCACTGGGTCCAGATTAGAGTGGCCCTCAATCCCCTATACTGCCTGAAGAGCCCTGTGTACTGATAAGACTCTGCATGCATGCACTCACACACACAGACACACACACACACACACACACTGTGCACATGAAGTATTCACACAGGCCAACATGTACTCAAGTATTACCACATAAATCAGGACATCTTAATAAAACATCCATTAAGCAGAGACAGCAGAGTCTTCACAGCACTTAGCAGCATTCACTGCTCAGAAAGTAGCGCAGCTTAATTTACTAAATAACCGCTGAACCTCAGCACTCACCACAAATGTCTGATTGACAAATAAGAGTTGATGCTGCAGTATAATGTTCTTCATCTAAAGTCCGGTTCCTTCCAGTACATTTAAGGCGGTGGAGCTCCAGTCTCAGCAGACGGCAGCTCACGTCCACAGATTTTAAAGGGAGCTTTTAGTTTGTTTCTAGACACTTCTGAGCTCCTGCGACATGTCACACACACTTTCACTTCAGAGCTGCCACACTGAACAAACAACAAGAGCAGCTGTAGCTCTATTGCCATCAAAGTGGAAAACATTTTTGATATGAAAATGAGGTGTGTCTCAGATGAATCACACTCCGAGGACGGTGAAATCCTCACAGAGTCAGTTCATCACCTTGATGGAGTGAAAGCAGCCGCCCTGGGCTCAGCACATTTCAACAGATTCAGTTGGGATGGACTTTTTTCTTCTTCTCCTTCATCTTTAACCTTGTATATGCAACAGTTTGGCTTGAGACAGAAAATATCCATCCATCCAGCCATCTACGGATGTCACCATTACTTGTTTTCACAATGAATCGCAGTATTTAACACCACAATTAAAGGGACAACGAGGAGTTTCTATTCGGTTATAAAAAAGTCTCACGTTAATGTGGATGAATCTCCGCTACCCACACTTGTTAATGGGCCCATTTTCGATAAATATATCGTTCTGTCTCTATCGTTATGTTGTTATTATTAGTGGTGGCGGAAATGCTGGTCGAGCCGACCAGCGTTTCCTTCGTGGCGAGTCATGAGAATAACGCAGCCAAATCGCCGTTTATGGTCGGAACTGCGACGGTATGTGATCGTCTTTGAACCTCTGACTTTAATTATTGATGAATGAAAACATGAGTCTGTCTTGCGCCGGTCAAAGAATTTTACGGTGCGCGCGGAGGCTCATAAATGTAGTGTGAAAATGCTTCGCTTTTCCAAAACTCCTTGTTGTCCCTTTAATTAATCATAGACATAAGATTCCTAAATACCGTCACTTTCCAAAAAAGATCATGTCGGACTCGGAATCATATCGGCAGATGTGCGCCAAAGTTAAGGTAAATGCACAGAAACTGGTCCATTTACCTAAAGTTACGTTGAATTGGTAGGAATTTAAATGTTAGCATGACATTTGTTATTTTACAAAAATGATTCAAATAAACTTAAACATTTGGTATAGCTGACAATTAATGACTTGAATATGTCAAATACTTCCCCTGGGGGATTAATAATTGGTCCTATATTATTAATAGATACTTAAAATATTTTGTGTAAATAATGTATTTGTATTTTGACTATATTTGATTTTACACATTCATAGTGTTGTGAAATTAATTAATGCATAATAATCGTGATAATCATAATAACGTGATTATTTCTCTGACAATAATCGTACCAAGAAAATCTATAGTCGACAACCCTACATCCATCCATCCATCCATCCATCCATCCATCCATCCATCCATTCATCCATCCACCTGCTGTACTGTCTGTCCATACAGGGTGGGGCTGGAGCCATCCCAGCTAACATAGAGCGAGGGCGGGATACACCCTGGACAGGTCGTTGGTCTGTCACAGAACTGACATATTAAGATGAACAACCTCACGCACTCACATTCACACCAAAGGGCAATTGAGTCGCCAGTCAACCTGCAGTGTGCCTGTGTTTGAACTGTAGGAGGAGGCTGGAGAATCGGGACAGGACCCACACAGGCACAGGGAGAACATGTAAACTCCACCCCGGGAATTGAACCCAGAACCTTGGCAGATAATACATTTTAAGAAAATAACAATAATAATAACATAGAGTTAATCTCTGCAGGTTTATAAGCATCCTGAGACTGGGGATGGTTGTGAGTGACTAACACACTACACTAATGGCTTTTTATCATACATATTGATCTGAGCCCATACTCCGAGCTCATTGAGGTTTCTTTTTCTTTCTTTTTAATTACCTCGAGGTATCTTGTTTCCAGACCTCTGCATCATTCAATAAGCTCTTCATTTAATCAGAAATTCTAACCACACTCATCATTGACAACTGCGGCTCATCAGGCAAAACAACTGATCAATCAAATGACAGAAACAGGAACTTTAACAGTTGATTGTTATGAGACACACTCACTGCCGCTACTGTAACATCTGTGTCCTATTGATTTATTAGGGCCAAAAACCAAACAACTAACAACAATCTATTATGTTAAGGACTAGCTGCTGAAATGCTACAGCACACATTAACGTAAACGGCGTTACACTACACTCATGCTGTGCTGTTATATCAAACACCACACTCATACATTATGTTTTATGATTCATGTCACTATGTTTTGTTGTGATTAAGTGTAAACTGTAGGCTAGACTCTGTAGCACTCTATTATGTTAGATTATGCAATAGTACGATACAATTCACTGGACTTTGTTGATGTTTAAAAGCTTTTACACCTGTGATCATCAGCCTTTAATATCTTTTTTTATCAGCCTTTTTTTTTATCAGCTTGTTGGCTACGTCCACTGCTGCTCTCCATTGTCTCCATTTTGTTTTGGTTGTAGTAGCTCGTAGAATTAAATTCATTCATGCTATAAAACCACAGGTTTCCCAGATGCTGTTTTTGGCAAATCGGAGTAATGAGAATATCTCATGCGCCACACCTCCCCCTCTCTCCTCCTCTCCTCCTCTCCTCCTCTCCTCCTCTCCTCCTCTCCTCCTCTCTCTCTCTGTCTGATGAAGTGTTCCCTCTGGAGTCTCAGCCATCAGTCTTCAGGAGCATCTGAAGGACCTTCACTTGCCCAGGAAGATTTTTACAAGATTGATTCTTTGGATTTTAAACTGCTCCGAGGCCAGGAGTCACTTTGTGTCAGTTTCTAGTCTCTGCTCCCACCAACACACACACATGACAGCGTCATGCTCTGTAATACAAAGGCAAATGCTCGCAATGTCAAAACTACTTGTGATAATGTGAGGATTTTGCGGTTTTGTAATGCAAGATGAAGGATTATATAAAGACTAATTAAATTAAGTTTTAGAATCAGTGTGTGAAAGCTGCTGAAACCAAAAAAAGTCGAGCTAAAAAGAAGACTGATTTTACTGTTGACATTTTAAAGATGCCTACTTTTCACAAAACAGCGGTCTTAAACCTGTAACCACCAAGGAATCTGCCAATTCCTGAGATGGATGTCTTATTGTCAATGCTAATGTGGTTGCTGGATTTTTACACTGAGCTCCTTCCTGTTATATCTGTCTGAACAGCGGCAGGAGGCTAAAGGTTAGTGAGGTCAGCTTTTTGTCAGAGGTTTTTGCCTATAGGCCGATGATCTGATTCAGATCTTGCTGACTGATTGTGATTATATAAATGAAAGCCCAGCAGAGTTGAAGTTTTCAATGAGAAATCAGCAGAGCAGAGCAGCAGTGAGCAGAATAAAAAAGTATTCTCTTATTTAATCCTGGTTTTAAGATTTGCCACTGGTTCCGAACTAGTTCAACATGGGCTTTGCTTGGTTTAAATGCAGTAAACGTCCACTGAGGATGAATTGTGCACACCTCCTGAGCACTAATCTATCCACAACTGAGTATTACAGTATCAATATAAAATAACAAAGGATTCAACATCTGTTTGCCCTGTTTCATCACCTCAGTGCTATTCAGAAGTAGATAGTTTAAAGATTGTCAGTCACCATGTTTTGCAATATTACACTAAAACCTCAACAATCACCTGATCTGGTTGTAGGAAAGAAATGTCAGTCATCGTCTTTATATATGATACCATCAAATGACAAATGTGAAAATTGTAGGGTTGCCTTTCAAGGTAATTTTTTTTTACTGTAGTTCATGCTCTTCTCAACAAAATGTGTGACCGTGTGTTACGCTCATCTGCCCTCACTTTCTACACTTCCTGTCTCGTTCCACTCCTGACAACCTCAGGTGTTGTCTCGGCAGCAGAGCCAAACCCCACCCACTCAAGCAGTAATTCATGTGAAATTTCAGCACATATTATTTTGGAAAACCACCATTTTGTCATCAAAATCCACAGCTCTATAGTTGCCGTTGTAAGTGGAGAGAAAACAAGTCGCACATCCAAATGGGATTCATGGTCACAGCTGAAATGTAATTTGTCTAATCCTGTTATCTGCCGTTCCAAAGGCTTTCCTCTATCTGCTTCCGCTCCCTATCGTTTCTGTTGCAGCCCAGCGTGGGCGTCTGTGTGTGTTTGAACGTGTGTGGAAATGTGTGTTTGTTTGCTTTGCGTGGGTATGAAGCACAAACACAATTGAGGGGGTTCACTTCAGCAATCGCGGTATTTCTTTTTTTATGAATATTATTCACCATAAAAGTAGGCTCATGTGTAAAACATCAAAACAAAAAGAAGATAATCTGTTATAACTGCACTGGGGAAACCACAGGATGACTGAACAGACTTATTTGATTTTGGTTAATGTTGTCAGGTGACAGCAGCGGCCTGTCAATCTCACTCATGTTTAGTGGTTGTACAGTCGTGCTGCTCCAACTGTTAACCCATGGGGAAATGCACTTTGCACTTTTAATTCATTAACACTGATGTTATGACGTATATTTCTCTGGAGACAAGTCTTGTCAAGTCTGCCTGCAGCTCTATGAAGAGTAGAGAAAGCTGAGAGAAAATGCTTGAGAGTCAGGTTAGTGTCTTTAATCCTAATATTTAGCACTGAACACAAAGTACAGCTAAAACTGATGGGAATATTGGTGGTCTTGGTTGTAGAGCAAAGGGCTGGATGAACTGAAATTTTAAGATGACAATGGCACTAGAGGAAATGTGTTAACATTATTAAAGTTATTATAACACATCATCCTAACAGGGCAACCAATAATTGTTGAGACATTTCAATCCAAATCCACAAAATGTCAATTTCATGTCATGCAGGAAACGTTGTCACATGATCACCAAAGTCTGTAGGCTTCCTCATCTGGGGAGCGTGAAAGTCTGGTCCAACTTTCATGAAATCAGTTCATTTAGTTTTTGTGATAAATTGTGAAAAGTTAGATCTCAATCAATGGGTTTTATCAAACTGCAAGTGTGATACTAGATGAAAAGTCCCCGGATTAAACCAAAGACAGGGGTATTCATCCTCTAGGGAAAAAACTAAATTTCATGGCAATTTTACTTTTATGTTGTGGGCACGATTTAAATACCATTTAAAGCTGGAGGAGCTTGACACTCCCTCCTCCACCTGTTCTTCCACCTTCAATTTAAACTTCCCAAAACAGTAGTTAAGAGTGTGGGACCATAAATATTACTGATACACTGCATGTGCATACAGTACAATGTTGTTGTTGTTTTTTCATTTAGCTTCTCTTGAGCAATGTATTAAGTGCTGTGGGTATAATAGTGGGTATACTTTGCATTCTGTCCATTATTACCACTTAAATATTAATATTTACCACGCTATTGCTGTCCAATCAAAAACTGTATATGCCGAGGCACGCTTAACAAGAGCATGAATAAATGTTCACACTTTGTTGCATGACTGAAAAACGTTCTTTATAAAATAAATCCACTCATCTTTGATCACAAAAGTCCTTGTGCTACTTTTAGTCCGACCAGGAAACACCCAGCAAAGGAGCAAATAAATATGAAAAAGATGAGATCTCACACACTGACGTTACTCTCATCTTTTTGATCTTATGCCAGCGGCACAGCGATAAAATTGATTATGGAATGACAAACCGTTTCTTCCACTATTTTACAGCTACAAGTCTTTAATAGAATAAGTACATTAACTTTCTGGAGGCGAGCACATACATGTGACCTTGACAACCTTCATGTACTGAGGGATCCACAGGAACTCAACCAACCGTTATCCCATCTTCCCTCTTAAGCTGTCGCAGCAGTTACGGCCCAGTAGGCAGAGATTGATGACACTGAACATTTTAGTTCAATTACTTGATTTTGCTCGAGGTCATTTGGGGCAAAGAATGCAATGAATGTAGAGAACCACTCCCAAGAATGATCCTCTTGGCCCTATAAAAGCACATGATCAATACAGGTGGTAAAACAGCGTGGTCCGTGTGAAGATGGAGAGAGATAGGGCAACAGAGAGTTGGAGCACCGTCTGAGTCTTTCTCTCCGTCCAATCTGGACCATGTTCTGATGCCGTATATACTGCTGGCAGATTTATAACTGGTGTACATTATGCTGTTATGCAGCTACTGTACTCCAGCCTGCCAGCTCCTGATTCAGCCTTTCTACACACTCGCTGTGACTGGAGATGTGGTGAATACCTTTACTCACATGGAAAGTGAAAGATTCATTACTCACGGTCCATCTGTAATTTTTATACACACGTCAAATTCAATTTCCTCCCTCTCTATAAACGACTATCACCAGATATCCAGGCCAGTTGGATGGCTATGGGTCTCCCATCTGACTTCTGCTCTCTATGATTCTCCAGCACTTTTACTTCACAACTCTTAAAGCCATGCAACTACGACAACTGCACTGCCATTGTGACCAAGGTTACAACTTCTACAAAGGAAATCATCATAATGAATGGCTGTTGTTGGTATCAGAGTGGGGTCAAGCAACTTACATGGCACAAGTGCAGATATGTTCAACTTGTATTACAACAGCACATAATGATTTAAATTTTTCTTGAAATCTTGAAATCTGTCAACTTAGATCACATCAGTGAAAGCACCACTCGTGTCTGGGAGGGCTTTCTGCTGCATCTATTAAAAAGCAGAGTGTGTCCAAAAAGCCTGCAGCAGACAGATCATAAACTACAACATGCAAGTCTGACCTAACTCTGCACAGAGTGAATCCAACCCACAGCTGCTGCCCTGATGCATCTGCTAGACTGTAGGTTCAGCACTGGAGCAGTGGAACAGTTCTCTCTGTGTGGAATATAAATAAATAAAGCACACTTACTTATTAAACTAATATAAACACAGCTGTCTGCGGTGACACTCTGCAAACATGGAAGATAAAGCTGCTTCACTGCTGCCTGTTGTCTGGTTCAAACATCTGTTTACAGTGACAATCGGTGCCATCTTGAATATCTCCATTCTCTAAATTAGGAAAGTATTGATTGTGAAATTCTGGGCCGATACCGATAGCAATGTTTAAAATAACAATTTGGCCGTTGGCCAATGCTGGTACCGATGTTTTTTCTCTGTTGTTTATTCCTCTTTTGTGTAAAGGAAACAAAGACATCTTCATAACTTGCAAAAAAAAAAGAAAAAAAAACCAAAACATTTTCACACGGCCCTCTGGCGTCACAGCAGAGTCACATCCCCCCAAAAAAGAGAGAAAAAAAACAGGCTTAACTATATAACAGCTATCCAGCACTGCAACCCCAAAGCTTGGAAAGTGAGATTAAACAAATTACAGAGCAGTAACAGCAGTGTGTTACTTGTAGTATCACGTTAAGCTACCAAAATCTTATTGTATGCCTTTATCCAATGTGGTCATCTGTAACAGTAGAATCGACATCATTTCAAACACGACCTGCACAGAGAACATCACACACTGAGGACAGAAGTTAAACCCCAGAGAGCTGCTCACTGATCTGCTGCAAACATTATCAACACATGAGATGAATCAATGTCCACCATACTATATGTAGCCGTCGCTGAACTCAGAGGCTGCATACCATGTACAGTATACGTTATACTAATCCTTGCTGCATACTGTTTTTGCAGTGAGTCTACAACATATATTATATATATATTATTATTATATATTACGGAAATATCACTTTTTAAAGGCTCTTTAACATGTTTGTCTTGCCTTCCAGCCCCCAAAATGTGAGAATTGACAAAAAAAATCTGTAATGCGCAGGCTCCCTTGAAATCCACATGGTTTTATGAGCTGTTCCCTCAGTTCCCTCACAGTGATGTAACTAGATTTTGAATTTGCATAATGCCACCCCTACCTGGGACCGGTAGAAGCGGTGGGGCGGGGCGAGCAGTGGCTCATTTGCATTTAAAGGGACAGACACTGAAACCAGCCGTTCTGAACAGGGCTGTAGGATGAAAAGAGCTGTGATGTTTGATCCTTGGGGCATGTCACAGATATGTCTTTAAGACACTTGGGAACTATTTTAATTTGTGGAAAGGGGGCATAATATGTCTCCTTTAATACTTCTGTTAAGGTTTTTCAAGATCTTTCTGGAGCACCTTTTTCAAGCTGTGAGCAGCTCCATCACTTCTCATTGCATTACTTTGTGGGACACGGAAATCAGCTTCTTCTTTCTGCACAATTACTTTTTCAACTCTTACTTGATTCTGTCACTTTTCCAGTGCAAGTACAGAAACATATTCACAGTCTGTTACGAATAATGCACAGGAAAATCGAAACTGAGGTTGTCTGCCTATTTGCATGTAGGAAACGATCTGGACATGGTTGTGGGTGACTTGCAGGACGGACATGAAGATATTTAACATTCACTCACAATCAAAGTTAAGATTCTTAGAGGGAACAGTTCTAACCACAGGGATACTGACTCGCACTTCAAACAAGAAGGCTTGAATTGATTGTCTAGTAGTTAATTTATGTCCAGTTCAGACAGATTCACAGAGGAGAACTTCAGCAGGAAATGGACCTGACATTAAACATGCCTGCAGCTCCGCGTCCTTCTGCTTTACGAGGATTGCAGAGGTTTCATTATAGCTGCTCAGCTCCTCCCCTGCTGTCCTGCGATATGCCAGCTTCTCTTTCACACTTGGCAGCGGTGCAGCCTCGCTGAATGCACCCCCAGTATAGAGGAAGCTGTAATTACTGTACCTCCATTCTGCTGGTCAGCACGACAGTCTCATAAAAGGAAATGAAATGGTCCAGCTTCTATCTTTGAGGGAGTAATGTACCACGAATATTACATTAGCATACATTCACATGGACATTTTATCTGTGACAGTTAGTGAAGTGAGGGAGCGCAGCCACAGATGGCGGGACACGCAGGAGAAAGGCCGGCCTGCACAGTTTTGTTGCTCAGGAGCACAAAGGTTCAGGTTCGAGGAGGCGTTCAATGTCTCCTGGGACGTCCCTGTTTTCCCATTACAAATTCTTATAATTAGCCTGTTTCCTTGGGACTGATGCATTTTACCACTGTGACCAACATTTCGAATTCATTGGAAGTGGATTGTCACAGCTAAGTCCTCCAGGGATCAAATAAACTTTACTGTATTTCTACTTTTCTTACGCATTTAATACTTTACTGACATCAAGGTCAGTGGGCTGAGGTGAGGCTGAACTATAAATATGAAACAGAGCAGCCATGATCGGCCTGTCAACACTGAGTGTGTAAAGCCGTCACACCACCAGTCAAGCCTTCGCCACCCCTTTCCCTCAGCCATTAAAATGAATAAATTAGAAATAAACCGGCCTGAAAACCGTCGGCCTGACATTGAATGAGAAGCGATTAATTTCAGTGTGATGCTCGGGGGCTATTTCAACACATTGCTGAGCAAAAAATTGTACCTATGACCTTCCGCTTACAGAACTGTAACTGAATCCACTGTGCCATCCTGGCAGCAGCCGGGGAGACACACTGAGGAGGAAACGCTTCCAGGACAAACAGCAAGTCCCATCTCCTCTCATCTCTCCGCTTTAGTTAGGCTGAGGCTCTCTTCTAATTGTTGATCAAGTTACTGCAATAACCCACCGATCCGTGAAACTCTGACATGTTCGATTTGCAGACATGTCGACAACCAACGGAGGTTTCAAAGACACAACCTGTTGCATATGGTACAGTACGTCTCCAGTCTTTCACCAAAAACAAAGTCTGTTTTTTAGGTGCCATAAGAAATAAAAGAGACACGACTTGGGAAAAAATGGTTTAAATCCCCAGAATAATGAAAGCAGCAGGGGTGCAGATAAAAGAGATAGCGGGCTCAGCAGAAATCCTACAACCTCTTCATACACCCATTACATCTCAAGTACATGAGAACCTCCACATGAACAGCATGAACTAATGGGATTAATCAGTTTAAGATAAAGGGGGTGTAGCTTCTCATGGTTCAAAGTCATTTGTGTTTTCTCTCATATCTACATGCAGTGATGTCAGAAAGTTGCATATGAATGAAAAAACACGAATCTACTGGTTCTGCTATCTAAAAGCATTTACTTGTCCCACATAATGTAAAGCTATTATGACTGCAGCAGTAGTTATTCAATAGATATCTTAGGATACTTATTCAAGGGATATTTTAGGAGTCGGCCTATACAGATAGATATTCAAGCTGCTTACAAATATTTTGAAAAATGTAAAGTTATAACCTATACTGACAGACATTTATAGACATTTTAAGTCAAGTGAGATAAGAATTATGCATGTGAAAACTGAAGGGGTCAGACAGGAGAGAATGAAAGCGCTCATATAATATATTAACAGTATTAATAATTTCCAGGTTTTGACATCAGCAGGATTGCGGTCAACTCTCAGCTATGGAAAAATGTTTTATTCATGGTGAAAGTGTATTTTTTTTGCACATATTACCAGCAATATTATCTGGATCATGTGACCTCTGACCCTTTTTTCCCTTACTGCAGCTCAATCTGGGTACAAATCATATTGGAAAATGCTAACTGCAAGTGTAAATGTTGCATTGAAGCTTCAAGCGCTGCTTTGCTTGCGTAAGAGGGCTGCTACAGGACAAGTTCAAATAATGATGAATAAAACAAGCCGTGGAGCTGGTGGATGGTGACGACAAAGGCTGAAATTTCATGATTAGAAGATGGTTTAGGGTAAAAGAAAAAAATAAGGAGGCTTGTACATGAACAGTGAAGAGAGTGTTTTCTCAGCAAGAGGTGATTTAAAAATAAAGGTAACAAGGTCATGAGAGGTGAATAAGTATCATTGATCTCCAGCTCCAGTAGTTTTTTCTTATCCAACTTACTATTTTCATCACAGAAGGGAAAGTTAATTCTTTTAACTAGGACTTTAACTAAGTGTCCCATTTATGCTTTTGACACATTTAACTTAATGTTTTTGTTACATAATGAGGAACATAATTTTATTACCAGTGTCTATAGCAGGAAGTCTGTGCTCCAGAGCTAAGATTCATATCACAACACTTTAAGTGACAGATTATTGGGGGAAATATTATTCACACTTACGGTAGCAAACAGCAGGGTGTGTTCACAGTGTGTGTTTGTTTGTGGTTGTGTCTGAGGGCGCGCATCTAACTGTGTGCGAGTATGTAAATGCCACAGATCATGGTGTCATTTTAAGGGTGGGTGTGTGTTGCGTATGTTTGTCTGGCAGTGTGTCTGAAGTGTGTTATGGGTGTAGATGTGTGTCTGTGTGCGTGTTTTTTTTTTTTTTTTTTTGATGAGTCACCATAGAATCATCAGCCAGCAGCAGTAGAGCTACGTTTGCAGATAACAGCGTTTCTGTTCCAGAGGCCTCCGGCTCTGCCAGCGAGCCTTCCTCTCAGCGGCCTCATCCTCACCCAGCCTGGCCACGCTTCATCCACATGCCGCACATCACCTTCCACAATGCCAAGGAGAGAGTTGTCAACCCAGCTCTACATACCTGAATACAAACGATATCTACTCACAATCACGAGCACACAGGGGAATTAACAGAAAATGTAAACCTCTGTGCTTTCTTGCTGTTCATGTAGATTCAAACTTGGAAAATCTTTGTTAAAATGGTAGTTAATGTAAGAACTATGTAAATCTGGTCGCTTTTTCGTTGTTTTGGTCACTTTTTTCTCTAGAGAGCTCCCCCTACAGTTTAGGAGTGCATAACTGTCGTAAAAACTCACAGCGAACCCTCCTCCCTCCCCACCTGGCCATGTGCATTCAACAAAGCCAACGGGCGAGAAGACAATCCATGGAGCGATGTCTACCAGGGTGGGTAACGTTGACAAGAGATTACAGATTACCAGGTGTTTCGTAGTGCCAAAAAGCAGTCCATGTTTCTCACAAGACAAGATCAGGGACACCAGGTCGGAGGCGCTGATCTTGCAAGGTTGGTTTTTGGCCAAGAGACGCTACTGTAGGTGGAAGGCAGAGAGCGTCCACCCTCACCATAACAAGTAATGTAACCCATCACAGTTACTCCGAAGCTGGTAAAAATCTTGTAAAGTTCCTCTTTAAATTCCTGTATCCGTATGAGTATCTTGTGTTGCCGCTGTCGTTCAGTAGAATGAGTCATGTAATGCAGCCACAAAACACAGGAGGTTTGGAGTAGCAGTCAATCAACACCACATCAACACCACATCTACCACTTCCTGCTTTTTCTTCCCATGTTCTTATTTGTGGTCATGAGGAGAAAGGCTTCACTTTTCTCTGCTTCTCCAAAGCATCTGAACAAATAGGAAGTTACTTTTTCAGGGCAGATAGCAGGACAGTACATTGACCACCTGCTGGACATTACAGGCTCTGTTTTATACAGAGGTTTATTTCTGAATCATCAAAGCAAAAATCTTTAATGTGAAAAATTGTGCTCAGATTTGGTCTGAATAGAAGTGGACTAATTTAGTTTATTGCTGGGAGCAGGACGCATCTATATGATACAAGAGGTTATATACACCTGAGATGCGATGTGGTGCTGCGGTGATTTGTACTTGTGGTGAGTGACTGATTCTGATGCCAAACTGGTAAGACTGGTAGGAAAAAAGCTGTCGATGATAACTTTGGCTTAATAGCGATAGATAGCAATACTTCACAAATAGCTCCTTTAAAGGGGAACTATGCCAGTCGCTGTTTTGCTAACCCTACTCCCGGCCATGTGCATTTGTTTTCAATGAAACCAGCGAAAAAGTAATCGATGGAGCAGTGGATAACGTTATATAACATATACATGTACACGTTACCATGTTTATATTTGTGTGGTCTTATCTGTTATAAACAAGAGATTATGGGTTACGAGGCCTATTACAAGTCATTTATTTAACCATCACAATTACTCCAAAGCTGTATAATTAATAAAAAATGTATTATTCCTCTTTAAAAGTTGCATCAAGATATTTTGGGGTGTCATTTACGAATATTTGCCAGGTTCAGACAGATGAGAAAATTGAGCCTGAGAGTGGGAAGGCTTTATTGACACTCACTGCACTGGGTGAGCCATTATCACTGGAAGAAATGTTCAAACATCCATGGGTTAAAAGTGCCTTGTCCTCTCACACTCCTGTCAGACACCAGCCTCCAAGTGGAGAACAATTTAGCAGCTGGCTGTTCTTGGACCTTGACTTTGGACCTGAAAATGAGTTGGAGGTCCGACTGTTGGACTGCAGCTGCAGTTTAATGCTGGAGTTTCTCGTCCTGCTAAGTCTGCAGTCAGTGCAGTTTGGACACATCTTGTCTCACCTTTAATGTGTGACTACAGTAAACCTGACCTGCAACTGTACAGCATCAAAAAACGATCCTGCAGCCAGAACCTTGAGGGCTTTTCAATAATTCACACACACCTCTCCTGAAACACTGAAACACTTTCTCCATCTCTGGGTAGCTTGAGATCCTCCACACCCACCCATACACCCACATACACCCACACCCACACACACACATTCATACATGTACACCACTATCACAACCTGAAAACACGACTCTGTGCATGTTGTCCCAGAAAATACACTGAGTGGAGTGTCAGCAGGAGGAAGTGAGCGTAGGCTGAGTACAGTAAGAGCAAGAGAGACAAAATCTATGTCGCACAGGATTTTCCTTCACTACCAGTGGCTTTACTTGGATTAAAAAAAGGCTCATTTAAATTCCACACAACCCAGAGCAGGCTTAAGTCTGTAATGACAGGACTCTCTTTTGGCAGCAAAGGCTTTATTTTAATTACACTACACCAGGTTAGCGGTGTCACAACAAATCCCACTAACCTGCAGATGAGTCATGTGTGGACCTGATGCAAGATTGTTGGTCACGCTTAACATCAAACATGTGCTCGACAGGGCAGCTTAATTTTGACCAGCCTGCTTTGCTCTTCAGTGATGGTTTCTCTCATGTATTTTTCATGAGTCAGATACTTCAAATGTTGGATAAAACTTTTAAAAATACAGAAGTTTACACAAGGCCAGCACACGGTGGCTACTACACACAGAGACAGTGGTGTTGCAGTATCAAACTGGCAACTTTTCCGATGCATAACAACACCAGCGGGGTAATAAGAGGATATGTGGTTAATGTATCGCTGAGATCAGGTCAAACAGTGACTCCAGTCAGTGAGTTTGTCCAGCAGTTCTTAAAAAAGGGGGTAATCAGCTCAAATAATGTCAATCCTGTCTGTATCACCAGCACTGACAACAGAAGTGGTCTCCCAGCAGCGATCTGTCAGGGTTAATAAGGCCACTTAGGCTAACTGTTTCCTAAATTAACTGAGGACGATCAAATATTTAGTTTTCCAGCCAGAGAGGCTCTTACAGAACAACTTAACGCTGACAGGCCAAATGTTGCAAAGCAGCTGGTTGTATTTTCTCACAGTGTTTTGATCTGTTGGCACAGAGCGCCATTATACAACCTGTGTATTAAATACATTTTGTCTGTTGCCGCTGTGTTTGCTGTGACAGCCCCTGACTGCAGACTCCTTTGGGAAATCAGCCCACTTCCTGTTGTATCATAGGCGCTGGAGGTGGAGGAATTAAGAAGTGTGTGTAGTGTGTGTGTGTGTGTGTGTGTGCGCATGTACACTGTGTGTGTTTATGGCGGGGTGGAGACAGGAGGATATACAGAGGCTGCTCTACAGTTATTTAGTCATAGCCTCCTCTGTGAGAAATGGGTCAGAGCAGCGCGGCACCTGCTGCTGCTGGTTGTTGATGTGGGAAATCAATGCACTTCTCATACTGTACTTCAGCTGACGTGTGCACATAGTGAGGGAATATTTAACCTGGCAGTGATTTCCTTTCTCTCTTTTTTTTTTGTTTAATATGAACATAGTTGCCCATGAGGAAAACACTAGTTGTACAAAGGGCTCAGTTAAAAGAAAACATTTTGTCCTACAAGACTTTCATTTTGAAGCCCTAAAGCAATGCAGATTTTTTACTCTCCAGCTTCATTGCAGACAAACAAAGACAAAAAAAAGATGCAATAACACCACCTCATACAGTTTTGCCACAAAAATAAAACAAATGTTTTCTTTTTTTCTTTTTTCTTTGACTCAAGAATATCCACTGTGTGTAGAAAACAGCTCCTGGCAGCCAACAAAAAATAGAAGAGTGGTTGGGTGACATATCGACAGATCAATATTATAAGGTTCTAATAGATATAAACTGCTATTTAATAAAATAATACCCCTAAAAGTGTGTCCTCTTATATGTGATATGTTAAACTTAAATAAACAGTAGCGGAATCTTTTTGTTTGGTCAGTATTCAACATTAACATGGTAAATGTCACATTATCAGGTGTAAAATACAGTGAGACACTTTGAATCAAACCTTTCGAAACACCAAAAGTCCCAAGAACCATATAGCCATTCTTTTAATAAAGACTTTTTAAATATTAAAAGAGTTGCCTTGGATTTCTCTGTTTTTTCCAAGTTGGTCTCCATACCCCCATCTCATCCAAAGAGCACCTTCTGAGATCTACCTACATTGAACGCTGCAGCCCTCTCCCCTCTCTTCTCTACAGTCACAAGAACCTCTCTGACTCACCGGCCCTTGACCTTGTGCCCTCTCTCTGTCCAAAATGTTAAATGCTTTAAAAAATAAACAAATAAATAGGCCTTAATCTACTAATAACCATCTCTTCTATTTGAAATGATGCAGTCAAATGCCAGCAGCAGCAGCCGCAGGAGGAGGCCACACAGACCAGACAGATCATCACAGCCACAGCAAAATGCCAAAATACCCCAAGACCACAGCTCCAGCTGAGCTGCTCCACTCTCACTCCATCTCCTCTGGCAGCAACACACATTTCTCATTGGGTTCACAGTGAAAAGACATCTGGAGTAACACGTTTCTGAGTGGCATTTTGACCAAAGGGTCCGAGTCACAGACATGTTTCCAGATATAAACCTCTGCCATTTGAGTGTCAGTAACTGGACACCTCCTCGCAGCAGGAAACAAATACAACATGTTATCTCACCTGCCTTAGTTCATCAGTGCAGTTCATCACATACCTGATCTGGTTACATGGTCCGTTTGTCCAACTCGGGGCTAATCCTGTGGAGTTGGACCATGAAAAGCCACCAGCATGATTCTGACTATCGCAGCAGGAGGAGAGCAGAGGCAGAGGCAGAGGAAGAGGAGCGCTGTGCATGGGACTGCGGCGGAACTTCTCCAAGGATGAGCCCGAGTCCAGAGCGCACAGCGCCGCCAGAGACAGAGACAGAGAGAGAGGGACCCCCAAACCCCCCAACGCTCCCGGCGTGGGACCACCAGCAGGACTAGAGGTCAGAGGGACGGCAGGCAGAGCGCACGGCGACACGGAGCATAGTCACGGTGCGACAACGGGAGCAAACGCGCGCACACACACAGGTGAAGGACGGCGTTTTTTCTTTTTTTCCCCCTTCTTCTTCTTCTTCTTCTTCTTTTTTACGCGCAAGTAACCTGTGAAATCGCGTTAACCTTCACACTCAGCCGTGTTTTTTTTTCCCGGGACACCGAGGGAGCGGAACAACCGAGAGGAAGCGTGAAATCACAGAGATGCAAAACGGAACACATCCAACAAGTGAGGAGTCGAGGAGGCGGAATGACGGCGTCCGCTGCTGGGCGGACTGGGGGGAGGAGGTGGGGGGAGGAGAGGAGCCGCCCCGAATGGCACACACACACACACACACACACACACACACACACACACACACACTCCCTGCCCTAGCAAAAGATCTATTATGATTGATTTCAAAAGAAAAAAAAAAATAGGGGTAGATGTAGAAACATAGTTGTTTTAAGGAAATAAGAAGTAGAAGAGTAGATCCCTGCAGAAAATGAAAGGCATGTCACTGACACTTCAGATCACCCAGTGTTGAATACAGTAATCTCCAAATGTGCATTATATTTGGAATATATGCAGATAATACTGAGAGCAAGCTTCTGCACATGTCACTGGTGACCACTACAGATACTAAGTAACTCTAATATTACAGTGATGGTTGCTTCAGGATGCTCCCATTAGAGAAGGAGACTGGGTAATGTGGTTGCATCATGAGCACAGTAAATAAATGCAACAGTACAGCAACCCAACCCCTTCACCCCCCCACCCCCCCCCCCCCCCAAACACAGACCACTGAGCTACAGTAATTGATTTGCCCTCAATCACTGGTCCCTTAATCTACTTACTGTTGCAACCAAGTCCACGCAAAAAAAAATATTGACAGAGTGGGGAAGGGAAGAGGGAAGGCCTGGCTGGACCGAACGGCTCTGCCGCTCCACAAAAGAAGTGAGACACACAGATGAATCAGACCACTGGGACAGTTGAGAGGAGGAAGAGGGTGAGGGTGGAGATGGAGCAGGTCAAGGAGTTCGATGTGGAGGTCCACACACACACACACACACAGCAACTCTGGCTACGATATTTCAAAAGCTCCAACAGAGACAGTCAGGTGAAGAGAGGAGACAAAAGAGGAGACTGTGCTGCAACAAAGTGGTTCCACTTTCAGGGATCTCGACCCTGAGGATTACCAGACGGGCTGAAACCTGCTCTTTCTTCCTCTTTAGGAACTCTGTGCCTAAAGTCAAAGCACAGCAAGTATTTAAGTAAGTTCATTTACATGCGTGCTAATGGATCATCACATCATGAACACAGCGTTTTTACCACAGCATACATCACATAGTTTCAGGTCAGTATCAATGAGTTTGAGAGCTGCAGACAATATCTATCTATCTATCTATCTATCTATCTATCTATCTATCTATCTATCTATCTATCTATCTATCTATCTATCTATCTATCTATCTATCTATCTATCTATCTATGTTTCCCTGAACAAGCAGCTTTGGTTTGTGAGCTACAGCTACAGATCAGTGATGAAGCTGCTGGTCCCAAACGGCTCCATATACGTCATGTGTGTGTTCAGTCGGTTAGAAAACTGCCTTCACTGCTGCAGAAAACCATTTTACTCCTGGATAACCCAAAGTATAGACACAGACCACAGGTCGATGAGAAACAGAATAGTTCAACATTTAGAGAGAAACACCTCTTCACCTTCTTGCTGAGAGAGGATTGATACTACTACTTTTATGACTGGACACTAAATACGATGCTGCTGCAAAAGGGTCAAAGATCCTGATCCATAGGAGCTCAGGGAGTGCTATTAGTCTGGTGGTCCACTTATTCTGCTCTAACTCTCTGCAGGTACAGAAAGCAGAGATGGTGTGACACTTTACATGATACACTTACAGTATCGCTCATTGCTCTTCTCAGAAAGCTGAGCTCAGTAGCCTATATTATCAATAAATTAAATATGCTCACGCAAATAATGATAATTATTTTCAAGTTTTTCAATGAGGGGTTTTTAAATATCTGGGGGGAAAACAGAATGCATTTAGACTTTGACCAAAAAAAAAAAAGAATAAATATAAAACCCCCTTCATGAGAGCATGAGAGCAGCATCCATAGTGCAGAATCAGCTGGAGCAAAGCTATTGCCCATGTTATGTGGGTGTGTTTGATTTAACTGATGGTACTGACTCTGGGGGAGGTGCAGTGAACTGCCCAGGTGTGACACTAGATCTGAGCCTCAAATTGCTAGGTCAGTCAACAGTGACTTTTCCTCTTTGCCTGCAGCACCGCGTCCGGACAGTATTACATTTTAGTCAGACTGGCGCAGAGCTCAGGCTCAAGTTCAAGGGTCAAAGATCTCAATAACTGAATTTACTGTAACATTAAAGCTAATATAATATCCATGTGTTTAACGAAAGGTTGTGAGCTAGGGGCTGATGTGGTGGTTTGACATGTCAGCAGACAGGCTAACAGTTTGTGATGAGTATTAATGACTTTGATTTTAACCATTCGTTTCAATCAGTGCTCCAAGCAGATGAGTAGTGAAACATTGGCTTGTTGGAATTCATTGATTGGTCGGCCAGACAAGCAATCCATTACAGTGATGAGCTTCTGCCAGAGGTTTGAGTCTTGCAGTCAAGTTCAATATGGGGACGGGTGAACGGGAGATACTGTTCCCATGAAGGACACTTTAAAAATGTATCACAAACCTCCCCAAACTACTTCAAAATAAAATCAAAATTCCCTCCCACACTGTTTGATTGACAGGTGGGTCACACATAAATAAACATGGAAAAATGATCGAAGCACATACAGTACTGTACACGCCACTTGCCCTCATGTGAGCAGTCGTTTGAGAGAGTGTAAAGATGGAGCAATATCTCTATGGCAACCTGGGGAGTAAGAGGTCACTGCATGAACGTGTGTGTGTGTGTGTGACAACAAAGCTAATGCTATTTCCTGTGCTGGGAGGCAGCTCTGACTTGATTCTTATCTGCACTTGCCCATCCCTGGTATTTTAGTGAGCCGACTGTTGTCTCTCAGGCCACGTCCACACCAATATGAATGGAGATCAGTTTGCATGTTGATGTTTTCTCTGCAAACACAGTTTTAAGATACAGTATTTTTTTGTTAAAGTTTCTCATCTGCACTGAAAAGCACAACACAAAATGTTCAGATCACTTAGTGCTGCTTTACTCTTTGTGTTAACCAAGCTGCTTTTCGACTGTCAAAACATTACAGACCTGTCAATCACCTGATATCACATTAAAATCACAGAAGGCTACAATAAAGATTGTTTAAATTTAGGCTTGGTCTTTGAAGAAATATCAGTGCAGCATCAAATGTTATGTCTATATATTTACTCACCATGAATTGTCTCCAGCCATGGACAGCAATGCAATCGTTAACTCTTCTTCCTATCTAATTCTTTTCTTCCTTCTTCCTTACAATGCTAAGCAGCTCGTTGCGGCCTGTTCCATCACTCTCCAGTAGCAACTCACCTCCAATCCACCCTGATGGTGTACTGTAGCTGTGCCTGCACCTCCTCCCAGCTCAATGGCAGAACACATTAGTCCTGTTAAGGGATTCAAACCTTTTGAAATACCGTTTGTGATTGTTTTCTCCTAATTTGAAGTCCTACTTCCCCATGCTTCTAACTCCACCAGAAAGGTGTCGACAAGCCTTCAGCTTCCTCTGTTCATCACAGAGCTGCCTAGCACTTTGCTTCACTAGAAGAGCAGAACATGTCCCTTCTCTTTCACGTCTTGCTCCTCCTTGGTGAGCTTCAGTCTGATCAGATAAAACTAACACTAAGCAAAAGTGATACTGTGAAAAATAAGTCTCTATGTAACACCAGTTACTGTATCTGGTGGGATTTAGATGGTGCAGATGGTCAATGTGACTTTCAAATATAACTTTGTAAACACAATGATTACTGGTGACATTTTAATTTACTCTGTCCCTGCAAAGATAAATCCGGACACGGAGAAGAGGACAGAGGAAGCAAAGAGAAGTAGGGGGGTGGTGGGGCGCGGGGGAGAAGCGAATGACAAAAATAGGGGGCAAAGAAGGACAAAGAAGAGAGAGAAAAGAAAAGAGAGCTTGACAGGAAGAGAAGGATCTGAGAGGAGGATGTCGAAGGAGGAGTGAAGAGGGTGAAATAGAAGAGGAGAGGAGGTGAGAAGAAGAGGAGAGGCACATGGGTGATGATTGATCATGACTAAGCATTACGCCGCCGGCTGTAAGTGAATCCATTCATCAGGTGACCTGCTGCTCCTCATTCACTGCTGCTTTCTCTAAACACAACGTTTCGTCATTTAACCGCAGACAGACAGCATCAGTTTAAGTTCGATTACACAACGGCTGTTAGCATCAACGTCCATCTATGCTAACTCAAGTGCAGGTATGCAACTTTTCAAATGACAATAAATGAGTGGAGCGTATACTACTGTACAGTACAGTACATCAGTCACCGAGTACAGACAGGAACAAGCACTTGCTCATATTATTCACACTCAGGCCATGTAATTAATTAATTATTTAATTGATTACAAAGTCCCTCCAGGGATCCACTCATCTATTTTCTCCTCCATTGTGGGTCCAGGACACAACGGCGGCACACCAATAACAAAGGTGGGAAGAAATCATTTTCATTAGAACTTGTCCTCTACGTAGAGTGAGTCCTCCATAGTTGGACATGAATACACGATAATTAAACCTGAAGTCAGAACGTCCCTGCATTAGGACATTTTGGACTGGACCTGATTAGAGTAATTCTTGACCTTGCTTGGAGGAGTTTGGTGCCAAGGAGACTGTATTTAAATGTGACACAATCAGGGGAATAGGGCCTGAATACAAGGTCGTTCAACTCCATGTTCCTTAAAGATCCCATCCAGGGCTTAGTTAAGATGCTCAGCAACTAAAACTCATGTTGTGTTTAAAAGCCCTTGCTGCCTCTGGTCTTCTCACCTTACCCACTTGTGAATAAGATACTTTGAACTCTGAAGCCACTCAATCATGGCGGGCAGCTCACAATCGATGTCCAATGACAACATTCAGCTGCAAAAAAAAATGCAACTTTCATGTCAGAGCTTGCTCTTATCAAACATCCGTGATAACCAACACATTTATAGAAGTGTTTGTTCCCCAGACCTCATTGTTGTTCCTCTGCCAGAAGAATGATCTTACTTGTAGATGCCATTTACAGTATGGATGCTGTAGACTAAAACCGAGCATTTAAACATGTTATCACTGAATGTAATCTGAGATAATGAATAATCATGTAGTGTCAACGTTCTGTCTCCCCTCGCTCTCCCCATTTCTTTAACACTACACAACAGTCGTGTTGAACAGTGATGTGTCCTTCCACGAATGTCCACACTGAAGGTTTGCCAGGTCCCACTGCTGACAGTTGCAGCTCTAAGGCTCGTGGAAGGCAGAGCACTGCCGGTCTGTTTGTGACGTTGTCTATATGGATGAGTGCAAGCCTGCTCTTCCCAGATATGTCATACAGCTGACCGTCTTTTGTTCTATAAATCCTGTCTAAGGCACCACAGGGACTGCATATGGAGTGAGAAAAGAGGGTTTAACTACAGAGATTCACAGTACTTAATAAAGGGCAAACACACTGTACAGGAACCTCCATACATATAGTATATCTTTCTAACTTGTTGTGTAATCAATATATTTTATAATCTTTTGCAGAATACATGATGTTCAGCACAGACTTATGTTTGGGTTCAAGTAGAGGAGGATGGCAGAAGGGAGGATGGGGTGAGCAAAAGACGATGGAGGAAGGAGAACAGGATATGAGAAAGAGAGAGAGGGAGAGTTAGAGAGGTCTATGGGGACAAACAATACCCAGTGATGGTGCATATTGTCTCTGCTGTCACCGAGCATGGCAGTTTGATGCATTGCATTGCTGGACCAAAGACAATTCTGTGAATGCGGACAGCCTGGCATATCTGCATATCGATTATTTGTGGCTGCCATAAATATGGTTTAATGGAATTGTCAGTGTGTGCCATCGCATATAAACTACGCCTGGAGCTCGGCTGCAGCTGGACGCTGCTGGCAGACAACACTGGCCACATCTGCATGCAGGTGGAGAAAAGGACAAGTGTAGCAGGATGAGTACTGGCTTGAATAGGGTGAATGGGTGAGAAAGGAAGACTTTCTTTTTTGTTGTTGTTTTTTTAACCAACTCTATTTCCACGAACTACCCATGCAGCTGAAAGTAGCATGTTATTGATCAACAACCATATCAGTCTTTTCATTACTGCGAAACAGCCCAATACAAGATCCCCAAATTCGATATGCATGCAAAAGTTGTGTTAGGATCAGCGTTTGGTGTAAACAGAATACTATTTTACTGTTGTAGTGTCATTGGGCAAGACATCTTACCCACCTTGCTTTGTGTGAATGTGAATGAATGTGTATAAATGCTTGGTGGTGGTGGGAGGGGCCGTTTGGTGCACATTGGCAGCGCTAAGGGTATCATGAAAAGAGCTATAGCCTATAAATCCAAGCCATTATTATTATTATCACTAGATATTGTAGACCTAGAAGATCTAGAAGTTAAGAAGGTAAGAAGTTAAGTTACTGGAGGTCGGCTAAGACGAGACGCTATTCAGGTTGTGATAAATGAATACATTTTATAAAGAAGGTATGACTTTACAGAGACATTGAAACGTGTAGCTTTTCACAGGGTTATTGTTTTTATAATTCACTGAAAAGCTGTTTCTGTTGGTGTAACCAAGAACATCCACTGCAGCTAAATGATTTCTGCTACTACTGGTTACACTGGTGTTGTAGTGGCATCTGCCTTTTCTGACAACAGTGTGTAAGTCAAATGTTTTCTGAAATGCTTCTCTCATCTAGGATGAAACCAGGTTTGCTTTGGGGGGGGGGTTGAAAGCAGTCACTTTACAAACCAAAAATTTTAACTGGGAAACCACAAGAAAGTGCGGTCATAAGAGGGAGCATCAAACATCAGTCTTCACTCGTCTCTCTTCTCTCCCTCCATCCTTCTGTCCTTCCCACAGGCAGCTCTTGTCTGCCCCCCAGGGTCTCTTCAAGGCATCCATTAAGTCAGAGAGTGATAAATTCTCACGCTTAAGACTGGCAGGAGGCACAGCTGGAAGGATGGAGGCCCTTCTTTTGTATCAAGGCACAATGTAAAAAAAACAAAATCTACATGTTTCTACAAGCTGCTACTATATGATACCGCTAGCAGTACATCTAGGATATCATGAACTCAACATTAACAGCGCTAACTAATCTACTGCAGAAACTAAACACCATGATAGATAGATAGATAGATAGATAGATAGATAGATAGATAGATAGATAGAGATAGATAGATAGATAGATAGATAGATAGATAGATAGATAGATAGATAGATAGATAGATAGATAGATAGATAGATAGATAGATAGATAGATAGATATAGATAGATAGATAGATAGATAGATAGATAGATAGATAGATAGATAGATAGATAGATAGATAGATAGATAGATAGATAGATAGATAGATAGATAGATAGATAGATAGATAGATAATTTGGTCATTTGGGTTATCTGTTGTTGTTAATCTGATGTTTAGCAGTAACAGCCCTCTAAGACTGTTGCTGCCATTGCAGGCTACACAGTTAATCTTGTTCTGACAATACCAGCAAAATATCAACAAGACAAACTCTAGTAGGCTACACGTAAAGATGATTGAAGATGTGTGCAGAGTGGAAAAGCTTCATTAGGAGCACTGGTTTCTCTGATACTTGCAACCAGAGGCAAAGAGTGGAGCTTCTCTCCACTCTTCTTCAAGTTGTCCTAAAATTAATACAGCAGATAAGAATTTTGACACAGGGATAAAAATAAAAGCGCCTCTCTCCTAAGAAATTATCTCTCAGCAGATGAGTGTGACTTAATACATCCTCATTTACACACAGCCATATGAATTCACACATACAGTACATGGCTGGTGTTCACACACAAACCTCCAAGAATCCAACACAACTTATTAGAAAGCACACATGGACTCACCAACATCCAAAAAAAAAAAAAAAACCAAGAAAACATTCACTATGTCAAACCAGGCAGATAAACACAAAAGTAACCTATGAAAATCCAAGAGTACACCAAATAAAAAAGCTTGCTGCAAATTGAGCTGAGCTACACGGAGGATAATAAGGAGAGCAAAGAGGAAGGATGGCTGGAGGGGAAGAGGAAGAGCACATTAAGTAGCTAATCATTGCTGTGCATTTTGTCAGGATGCAGATTCGATGAGCAGCCTGAAAAATCGTAAAACCTGTATTATAGCATGCA
This sequence comes from Trachurus japonicus, assembly GCF_045865225.1. Classification (NCBI taxonomy): domain Eukaryota; kingdom Metazoa; phylum Chordata; class Actinopteri; order Carangiformes; family Carangidae; genus Trachurus; species Trachurus japonicus. The sequence goes on from NC_140910.1 coordinate 22,588,732, forward strand.
AAACTGGAAAACAAATGGTTGGTCTATAACCTACCGATAGATTATGTCTCTGTCCTTTGTTTCCCTGTGATCTGTTACCATGCATGTTACCATGCAGTCATCATAATACAACAAATCATACATACGAAATGTAGCAAAAGGTGCTGAATGACATGAACCAAGGGGTGATGTAATGAAATGACATTGAATGGTGACAACAAAAACATCTTACGCTCAGGATCACATGATCTGTGATGCCACCAGAGCTGGAAAAGGAAAACTCAGACATAAGACACTGGTAATATCATTATTCTGTCTACTATTGATACTGTAACTATAACAATATTGATTATTAGCACATATTCAGAAGGGCTTAGGGAACATTTTACATGGTCATGTTTAAGGTCTGATTGATTTTGGGATTAGCCTATGGCAGCTCAGTGTAGCTAGCTGACAGCATCAAGGTCAGCCAGGCCTCAACTGCTGTAACGCCACTTACAGTCAGAAGGACAGAAAGACTGGTATTTTTGGTTTAGGCTTATTATAAAAAGCAGAGCATCAGTGGTTAAATGTAGCAAAGTTGAGCTCATTTCAACCAAACTAAAAGTGTATAATTCAAACAAGTTTGTGTAAGGCTGTTACTTTTTGATTAAAGTGAACTGCAACCATTATTGATTCTGGTTATTTCAGAGATGTGTTTCTTAAATTGTTGCAGGATAAACTGTTTAAACAAATGAAAAACAAACAAACAAACATTAATTATACTCTGGAATCAACAAAACACCCAAATTATCAGTAGTACCAGTCACATAGTGGGTGAAACAACAGCAGTCGTCTTTTGACAGTCTGGCTCAGAGTCTCGTCTGTAAATCAGAGCCATCAGATCTTTATGCTTCATTCAGCACACAGATGCTCTGCTGCTGTCGGCTGCTAATTCAGCTGCGACCACATTACTCTCTTCCTTAATAAGGTTTCCCCAGTGTCTGCCGTACCAAGCCTCAGCCTGCATCGAGCAATGCTTTGCAATGTGTGTGTAAATGCATGTGTTTGTGTGTGTATGCATTTGTAAAAAGCTTTTTGTGGTGTACACTGGTGCTGCTGAAGCAACAGTGGGTTGTGTGTGTGCTTGCTAAACACTGCCATTGTATGTTTGCTTGAGGATCAGGCTCAGTTGAGAGTGCGAAGGCCAATACTTGATGTGAAGGTTAGCATTTTGAATTACAAGTGTGTGTATACAGTACTAGTATTTATCCATATTTAAATGTAGGTTACATGTTTGAATTCAATTCGATTCAATTATGAAAGCAGGGAATATGTGTAACTGTGTTATAGTGGGAGGAGGAGCTCTTCTCATTAGGAGCTTTTTAAAAAGCTAATTGGCTGAGCCAGTAAAGGTCAGGGGGCCCAGCAGGGAACAGACTAATGGTCCAGGACTCCACACTCTGCTTTAACCTTTTGAAGACGAAATATATTTTTCTTACTGAGCTACAGTTTCAAGTTCTAGTCTGTCCATGGTTTTCAGAAGGATATGTACCATTTGTTTTTCTTTTACACTTATTGGAAAATGAAAAGCCGGAGGTTTTGTGGTTGTGAAGATGACTTGTATCTATATTTGAACTGTCAGCTCTGCGCCACAAAGAAACATGATTTCGTTTAGAGATGGTTTCCTCTTTTGTTTAATTCATTGTTCCTGCTTGCTGCTGGTCTTGTCTCTTTAGTCATTCATATTCCCTCAGCGCTGCTGTTCTGAGGTTCTGCAGCTGTTCACATGCAGCCTCATTGTAAAAGCAAAGTCACTCATTTCAAACGCCGAAAAACAGATTTGTGTAAATCAAAAGCGTTTCGCCGAGTCAGCTGGACAAGGCCAAGTATGGATTAATTGCCCAGCTGAAGGTCACATTGACGCTGTCCTAAACAGAGCCGGGGAAGAAGGAAACACACCACAGCTGTAGCTTTACTGAGCCAACAACACTGAAATCACAAAACTGACTGGAGTTTTTTTTTTTCTTTATTGAAAAGAGTAAAAAAAAAAAAAAAGTCAAAAGGTAACAAGATAAAGTATAAAGCCACACTAGCTGCTCTCTAACACTGTATTAAGTTACAGTGCTGCTTTGGCCTATATGCTAATTCTAATGTATGCATAAGAATAAGTAAAAATGATTTGCCTTTCTATAAAGCACTGTGCTTTCTCCACTGAAGTAAACAATGTGGGGGAGAAAAAACTCTACTAACAATCACATGACATGAATTGAAATAAAATCTAAAATAAATGATCAAATATTCTAGAAAATAAAATCTCTCAAATACCATTTGTTATAATTTACATTACATCATTTCTCTAATGCTCATTCATACAGCCTCTTGAAATGATTTAACCATGTCCACAACAACAACATGACATGTATAAGAAAATTAAACCATTCAACACATCTCAGACATCTTGAGAAGAAAATAATATCAAATTTGCTCAGGTCATTTCAGGAATGAGGAAGCAGCGTGCCAATGTTCAGCAGGCTGAGTGGAGAAACAGGAACACCTGGACAATGGAACCAAACACAGAGTTACTGTCAATGAAAAATGACTATTATGACTTTTCATTAAGGTAAGGTAGCTTTATTTGTCCCGGAGGGGTAATTTGTTCTGGGCCCATAGTGCCTCTCGGTTGCATATTGTCATATTGTGACTGACAGCTTGGTTGAGATTAATCACTTTCATTTCTGTGCCACAGTTGCCCCCGGCTAAAAGTGAGATGCCTCCATTGTGAGTTGGATCTGAACCTACAGTAGATCTGACGCAGCACCAGTGCACCTTTTTAAAACTTCAACCACTAGGGGTCAGCAGAATCAAAATTCACAGCACAGTTTTTTTTTCCAAAATAAAAAAAAAACCCAACACAAAGGTAACCCATTCAACGGTCTTTTTCAGTTCTGCTCCATTCGCTGCAGAGACTCCACACAATGTTGTCTCTGAGCAGCAGGTCAACAACAAACTGAGGACTGAGCCTTTCGCAGGTATTAAAATGTGCTGAGCAGTCAAACTTAGCTGTAGGCACATCAAGAGAGATATAAGCCAATCACAGCGAGGGACAAGTGCAGAGTTTGCATTTGGGTGTAAAATTATTTTTCTGGGGCCAGTTCCTGCAGTGTCAGGTTTTACGGGGGAACCCACCATACGATTTCTGAGGTTATACTTGACAGACAAAACCCAGAAGAGGAAGGATTGCCATTAACTACAGCCATTAACCTGTTAAATGAATATTCATTAACATTAACTGCAGGCAAGCTGCATGTTGAGTGCATGTCATCACATACATTTTCAGAACATACACATAAACATGATCAGTCATGCTCTAATCCCAGTGTCAGTAATGCTACAGTTTGCAAAAAGCAATTTGTAGATATATCTACCTTGGCCCACTCTTGTTTTGCTTTTTTCATTACCACTGGTGGAAGTGGACGAGTGGTGGAGCAGCAATGTATCGATGTCAGGACAAATGCAATGAAAGCAGCTTGTTGGGTCAAATAGCTCTGGTAACAGGTCTAATTGAATCTGTGTCAGGTTCTCAGTACAGGTACATCCACCACTGCAAGCAGCAGGATGGAAATCAATACGCCCTCTCTGCATCCATGGATACACTCTAATTTCATTGAAGGTTTTTTTTTCTGTGTATGGTGGAGAGAGAGCGAGCGAGACGGAGTGAATGTGTGCACATGTGCAGGTTAATGAAGGTCATTGTATAATTCTATTAGAAAATGGCTGCGTGTGCCAGAGAGAGGAGCAGCCTGCGTGTGTTCATTAGGACTTTGGTTCCACAATGTTATTATTTTACAATTTGAAGGAAATGATTTCTAATCTTACAAAAGAATAAATGGGTGGATTTGAAGAAAATCACAATTTTTATACTTTTCACAACTCGTGCAAATGGTGCATTTTAATCCTCTCATGTATGTATGTGTGTGTGTGTGTGTGCCTACCCCAAGTGAAGCTCTGGATTTGGGCCAGGTCCGGGGTGTGCTGCATCAGGGTCTTCAGGATTGGGGGTGGCCTGACCAACAAGGGGGTAGCGACCTTTGCCTGGTGCTGCTCCTCGTCTCGTGTTGGGAAGAAGGAGCTGGAGAAAATGCTGGACAGACCCGTTTGGAGAGTCTTGCGCAGTGGCTGAAAGCAGAGGAGACTTTTCTTTAATGGACAAAAAAAAAAGACCATCACTTTATTAGTGTGCTTTTAACACTAAATCTCAAGTGATTATGAATTCTCACTTCAGTATCAGTTTTACAGGAAACAGGGGTCGTCTTGGTCTGGATCAGGTCAGCGGGAGCGGGAAGACGGCTGGAAGTGGGACTCGAAGGAGGATATTGATTGGTCAAGGCCTGGCCCAGTTCACTACAGCTGAGGCTTTCATTAGCATCCAGCAGGGCTCTGAACGGGTTGTTATGCGTAACCTGAACAAAGCATAATAACAAGACTTCAACAGTTCTGTCTAGCATACCCAGAGCTATAATTCAGAAGTTGGTTAAACATACACAATTCAGCCTAAATCCTCTTAAGGAAAATCTCCAGGCACTAAAATGGTCAGAATGGCCTTTTTTTTGGTATCAAACTGAATAGCTAAATGTCTGCTCACTGTTTCAATTTATCACATCAAGTTTTGGCTTTTCCAAAATACTTAGTTCATCCATTGCTATGACACAGGTGTTGAGTGAACAAAAAAAAAACTATAAGCAGCATGTCAAACTTACATTTATCACACACACACACACACAGACACAATCAAATCAGTGGTGATGTGGCTGTGGGAGGAATCGGTGCCATGTGGTCGTACCTGGATACCGTCAATGAACTCCAGAGCGGGTGGTCCTTCCTCCTCTTCCTAAAAATACCAACAAACAGCCCATGTGCTTCAGACGTCACAAACAAATGAACAAACTGTACATGATCTTTATTTGGATTCAAATTAAATTTCATCTATTGGTCCATAAATCTACTTACAGCAAATCCTGTAAGCACATAAGTTATCAATATGACAATAATAAACATCTACTGTACATCGTAACTTGGCTTCAGAGTCCTGTCATTTTTTTATTTTTAAGTATATTTTTTGGCTTTTTTGCCTTTATTTGATAGTACATAGTGAGATAGACAGGAAAGGGGGAGGCAGAGAGAGGGGGAATGACATGCAGGAAGGGTCTGCCCGATGCGGGATTCGAACCGGGGACGCCTGCGTTGAGGACTGTAACCTCTACATGGGGCGGCCGCTTTAACCACTGCACCACGCACCGCCCCGGAGTCCTGTCATTTTTGTCCAAACAGGAGACATTCATTTCCTCATCACAACAGTTTCATGACAAAATTAACTGAAACTAATATATAGCTGCATCATTTCCTGCAGCTGTTTATATTGGAGTCGGGCTGCCTCCACCAAATTAACGACTGCCTCTATTACCGTCAGATGAAACTCACACTTCAGGGAAAAGAGCCACGCTTATGAACTGTGAGTCTTTTTCAATTAAGCTGCTTAATTTAATTTATAGATTGTATAGATAAACAACAAAAGAGACAGAGTGAAGAGTTGACAGACTCATTAGACGACAGTGAAAAATAGCTCAGGTTTACCTATTACAAGCACACATTAAAGTAATCATTCAGAGCACAATGTACCAAATGTTGAGTTACAAATAGGAAAAGCCTCTGACCCGTTTCTTTCAAAGCAGGGAGTTTGTGAGAATCATGTTGAAGAGCACAGTCAGCATAAGCTGTTGAAACGGTGTTAAAGTCTGGAAAAAACCATCGGCTCAAGTTTAATTCAAGTTCCACATTTACCAGGTAGCTTTCAAGTTAGCTCCACTCTGGATCTCCAGGATCAAATCCTCTCATCACAGAGGCATTACAGAGAGGAGCAAACCTCACCTGGTCTGTGTAAAGCTCCCTGATGTCTAACTTCAGAAGTGGCAACACAGTGAGGACTGCACTATCTATAAACACTGTGTCTGATACAGATACAGATTCACAGGGTTTTACTGTTGCCTTGCTCCGTTCTCATAAGCCAGTAACCATCAATCAAACAGCCCACTGAGTGTCTGCCATGTTATTTAATGGCCAACAACAACCTTCCTTCCAACAGTGTGACTATACATTAAACAGCATTGAACTGCCCCACTCTTCCTCCTGCTAAATGATGTGTGTGTTTGATCTGAATGTGTGCACTGTGTGTGCATGCCAATGTGTGTGTTGAGGACGCTTGTCTCTGCAGCGGGCCTGCAGCACTGACAGTATGGCTGGAAAGATAAGAGCTATGAGCAGAGGAGAACAAAAGCCTGGTTACAGCAACATTAAAAGACTGGTCAAGAAAAATGGAGCGAGAGAGCGACTGAGAGAGGGGGACAAGGGGAGTGCACAGACAGATAAGACACAACTGAGACATAAAGCTGCAAAAACCGCCACAAACATCCAAGTAACCCACTGCTGACACCAATATCTTGTGTGGACCCTTGAAGACGTGGACAGACGACATTTACATCAAAGCAGAACTGGCCTGAAGGGTGTGTGTGTGTCAGGATTACCTTCTGTTCAGGAAGGGTTTCTGGCTGACCGATGGAGATGTCTTCCAACTCGGGAAGGTCAACTTTTCCCTCTCCCAGGTAGAGAGTCACTGGATTGTCCAGCACACACAGCTGAGGAGACAATGAGACCGGCGAATTAACTCATGACCTAAATCAAAAATATCAATGCTAGACCTAACTGATCATTACTGCTCTTCATTATATGGTTTATAACTCATAGTGATTCAGCACTGAGTGACTAATGTTTAAAACAGTGCTGGTGGTACAGTAGATATTTAACATATTTAATCATGTGCAACCTCTTAAAAGTTTATTTATGGTTAGAATACAAAAAAGGTTTTGTGTGCGTGTTTTGGCTCACAGCTGTACAAGCTCCGGGGCTGCAGGGTGTCCCGTGTCCCTGGCTCAGCAGGTGACTGTGGACGTAGATGTCTTCACTGGTGTATGTGTCACACAGGTAGAGCTGCAGCACGTCTCCAGTGTAACAATCCAGAGCTCCCACCAAGGGGCGATCAGAGCACAACTTCTGGAAATGAGCTGTGGCGATGGGAGTCCAGTAGCCCTGCAAGATGAATGGTGTCAGCACCGAGCAACGTCTTGACAGCTTTATTTCATTCACATATGTAAGGGTAAACTGTGTGCAGCTAGAACAAGCCAGAAAACAATATAAAGATACAACTTTACAGTAAATACATTTCTTCTGGGACAATTAAATGATCATGATCATAGGCAGGGTCCATCTGCAAGTTTCTCATTTTTTAATCATTATGATCGCCCTCGTCAAAAGTCTACTAGAAGCAGTTTCTAAAATAAGTCGGTTAAGAGATGACATATACTGGGGAAATCTACAGGATGAGCTCAGGCATTAAATAACACAAAGTTCAATACTGTGTGAAGTACCAAACAGTGTCCAAGGTGGATACATCTGATATCTTGAATTTAATAAGGCAGAAGGTGCATGAAGGCTCACAAGTGTCAGTGACTGGATCATCTTTCAGACTCACATTGTTGGGTTTAATCCCAGAGAGTGAGGCTGGAACAGCCTGTGCTGGAAGAGCCAGAAAACACGACCTGGGAAACAGAGAGATGTAGACGGCTCAGAAAAAGAAACACACACAGTGACCAGCTGGTACTGGAACAACCTGTGTGGATAAAGTGCTTCAGTGTTTGTGATGGCCCTACTTAAGGAACTTGAGGTCGGCGCTCGGCACAGTGGATGTATCGCCGTAGTCGACGTAGTACACCACAACTTCATCGGGGCTGATGATCTGATGGATCACCACCCGGTAGAACCACATTCCTCTGGGCGACACGCAGCAGAGCTGACCCGGCCGGATGTACTGTTTAGGGAGGTGGTAACGCTCTGACACCCAGGGAGATTTGTAACATCGCCTATAACAGAAGAGGAAAAGTCAAAAATTAGGTGAGACCCAATGTACAGAAGCCTCAGGAATCACAAAATAACATGTCTGCCAGCCATCCTTTATGAGTTTTGAGCAGTCCGTGCTTCAATTTCCCAGATTCTGTCAAGTCGGTGTAAATACTGTATATCTTTCAGACTATCCAGAAAATGTTGCTATGTCTTAAGTATATGTTATTTTGCTTCTGGTTGTATTGAAGATTAAATAACAGGTCGGTGGACATTAGGGATTTCATTCACTTCTTTTCTACTTATTGTGTTTAAAAAAAATCTCATACAGAACTTCAACAATCAGTTAAAAAAACATTTCATTGTTACACAATAAATACATGGTCTATCACTTATTCCTCAAGCTGATTGATTAAGTCTACATGGTTTTATGCATTATTTCACTGTTCAGACTGTTCAGTTCTGAAGGGCATCCTTATAAAGTTGCTGGCCCAACAGACGGCAGGCCAACCACAGATTAAGCGTATATTATGTTATTATTCTTGAACTAAGCTGACATTAAGACTTCCACCACCTCAATTCAAACATCATGTTGTCCATATCTTGTGCCTCCTCGCCATGGCTGACTCGGATGTAGAAATGTCCTGGCGTTTCCACCGTTTCCACCAGAACCTGCAGCAGCTCTCGAGCCCTGCGGCGTGTTGGCTTTCTGAGACGTTGACTCCGCACGGCATCCGGGGGCACAGCAGGCCTGCTGTGCACCTGAATGGCCGTGTACATCTCCTTCACCACCTACAGTCATTTAGAGAAAACACCTAAGTAAAAATGGATTTCAGGACACAGCTTTCAGTGCTAACAAACAATAAATCCGGCCTCTTCCTAAAAAAATGTTTGCATTAGCTTCACATCTTATAGTCTAATAACCTGACTTTTTTCTTTTTTCCTTTTACTTTTCATCTTTATCTAAAAGACAGTCCTGGCAACGTAAAGTGATGAAAAATATGTGGCCTTACCATTTCTTGGTTCTCGGAAATGTCCGAGGTGTCCACCTCCATATTCTCCTTATTCTCCTCATTCTCATCCGCTGTACTATCATCGTCTTCCTCTTCGTCCAGTTTGTCTTCCCAAGCAGACTGTCGAGTGTTGAAATAGTAGCTCTTAAATGGCAACCTCGCACCACTACCAAACATCCCAGATTCCCTGGAGTCTACAAAATGAATAAAAAATAAATTCCACATTTAAACACAACTGTTTCACAAGAACTTTCCATTGTGTGACATGTCACGACTATCATAAGAAGCTAGGAGTTGATGAATAGAGAATGAAAAAATATATAAAGTAACATTACAACATCAATCTGTGATAACACTGTGTGGAACAAACAAATCAACTGTCCATGTCCGTGATATTTCCATCCCCACTTTATTCCAAATGTTTGTCAAAGTGTGATGATTCACAAGAAAGGTAATGTGTACATTGTGTATAAAACTGAGGTGCTTGTTGGACAGCTTGGAAAACCTCTTTACCACACTTTTCCAACATGAAATGAAGCACTGACACCCACTTCAAGCTGTGACTAGTCGGCTGTGCAGGGTTGAAAAAGGAGACAAGGCTTTTACTTCTGTCTCTAACTCTCTTCTGTCATGTTTCTCCTAGAGAGACTGGAGATGGACTGCATACATATCACGTCTCCACTCTCTCACTCACTGCATCATACAGTGTGGTTCATGAGATCAGGTATTTTGATTTCCAATGTGGTCAGACGGCACAAACCAGACCGCCCTTTACTGATGGTACTTGAATAAATGCGCATACACACCTGACCGTGCAGCGTCACCGTCCTGTACGTCCATGACTATCCAGAGGTGAGTGTCGTTATCACTTCCAGGTTTCAGGTGGAAAGTGTCACTCATAGCACCAACAAGCTCAGTGACGGAGACGAAGCCGCTCTGTTGCAGTGGCAGCTCCTCACCAAAAAGCCTCTAAAGAACCAGAGACACACAGCTCAGCTTCCCAACGACATCACAAACAGTAAGGTGTCCAAAAAGCAAGATGCCAATGCCTTTTATTTTTCTGGGTCTAGAAAGATGCAAATTTGCTATTGGCTAGCTCTGGTGAAATTACATGCAGCTGTGCACTGTCCCTGTAAAACGATGAAAATAAAAAATAAGATGAATCCTGCATGACTGTGTGTCTTTCTTACCTTATACTCAGCAGGTAAATCGTGCACCGATAATCCACCACCACTCTGAGATACAACCTGCAGAGTCATGAGCATATACACCATTTTATTATTATGTCATCTGAAACCACTTGGTCGATTCTTAGTTTGAAAGATTAAGTCTATCTCACAGTTAGTTACTACAACACAGTTCACCAGTTAATTTCAATGACCCCAATCATACGCTATATGACCTTCTCTTAATAGGCTTTCAGGTAATTCTTGATATGAAAGCAAAGCATATTACCTGTAATCAGTCACTAGTGACATTAAGATACCTGCTTATGGACTAGCGGGGAGTCTGACCTTTCGCAGCTTGTCCTTCAGCTCCAGACTAATGGTCCCAGCTACTCCGTTCTCCAGGATCTGCTGCTGTAGCCTCTCCTCCAGCTGATGGGGAATTTAAGAAGAGAGATAACTGAATTTAAACTTGTGGACAGTAAATTATTGGTGACACAACATTTTTTGTTGTATTTCCATTCTTGTATGCCAAGAGTCCCAATAAATAATATTATGAATGCTTAAATATAACATAAAAAAACATAATAGTTTTCTAGTTGCCATCTGATTCAACCCCTGCATCCAGTTTATGCAACAAGACCTGGGAGGAATAGAATACTGAACATTGTTATATTTCCTTGTGTCTTGTTTTAAGCAACCCATACATATTTTATGTGCAGCGAATATATTTCTTTGTTTTAAGTAAGCACAAACCTTAAGGACATGTTTCTGAAAGAGTTGATCTCCCTGGCAGAGCTTCTGTTCAGCTTCCTGGTTCTTTTGAGCCATGTTGGGCTTGTTACTGACGGCTGTCGACTCTTTCAGGACAGTGCCCAGGGTAGTCCCAGTAGAAGGCTGAACTTTAGCTGGAGAGAAAGCAAAACTTGCATTAAAAAAAAAAAAAATCATACAGGTCACACACAGTTTGGAGTGTGTGCCATTACTGTACTGTACCCATAAACCCACTAGCATTTGCACCTTGCACCTTGCACCTTGATTGCTCAAAAGAGAAATTAAAATTCAACCAAAAGACATTGGGTACGGTGTTTTAAAAGTATAAAAGCAGAGGTGCCCCAAGAGTATTGTTCTTCTAACCTACGTAACACACCTTGGGGTATTGTTGCTGTCTGAGCACTGGTACTGGGCCCTTTGAATACTGGACTGGGAGTTTTAGATGATGGTGGCTTTATAGGCCCAGTCCTCTTCAATGACAGGACTGAGCCCTGCCTCTCTTGCCGGATGGTGACAATGTCACGCGCTGCCTCCAGCATCTCTCCGATGGAGTAAAAGCCATAGCTGTTGACACGCAGGGGGCAGCCGAAGGAGCGCAGGAAGCTGGCCTCCAGGTCGGATAACCTGAGAGGACCCTGGGAGTGCAGCCACATAAATAGATGCAAACGGAAAAATTTACTATGGAGAGAACACACAGAGCGTTTTTTTTGTGTTTGTGTCTTTGACCTTAATCTATTTTATGTCTCAATGCAAAGCACTTTGGCTTCCCCTGTGTTTTTTTAAATGTGCTATATAAATAAAGTTAGTTGATTGATTGATTTAGTGAGAAACAATAAGTTGTGAAGTAGTCATACCTGAGAGAGCAGGAGACGGAGCTGAGCCCTGAGCTGGGCCGGGAGAAACGGAGGAGCCCAACTCCTACGATGAACGATAGTGGGAGACTGTTGATAGCGGCTGACCCCATATCTTTTGACTTTCTTGGCAACCTTAGAAACGCGCTGCCTGGCTACCATCTCCTCAATGTGCCGGGTGGAGTCATCACTAACAGCTGCAACAGTAGAAAAACAAATGTTCGACCTTGTTTGAAAGGCTCTGTCCATCAAAACAGTGGCAGATTTTAGTTGAATTCACACCAATGCACGTGCACAAATGGATAAAAATGACAGTACCTTTTAAGTAAAGGGTGCCATCCGGTCTTGTGTTTATAGACACCACGTCTGGCATCTCCCTCACCATATCCATGACGTTTCTGAAACCCAAGAGTTTCAGGGGCAGTGGATACCCTAACATTGTGGCATAGTCTCGCTTCAGCTGATCCGGGTCCAGGCCCAATTTGGCTGACATGAGCAAGGAGCGAACATCTATCTTCAGCTTTGACATGACCTCTTCCTGGTCCATTTTGCCTGCCTGTTGATATCTGGAGGAACAACGGGGACAAAATGTTAAGTTGTGTACATGCTGCACCCACCCTGCCAGGTGGTGCACAGTCACAGTGCCGTATGATGAAGAGGAGAAAGACAGAAAATCCCACCAAAACGCTGCAAGGGAATCTCCAACACTGGATTGCTTTGACTCAATATTGCCCTTACAAATGCACTTATCGAGACTTTTCAAAATCAGGAGTTCAAATTCACCAAAACGCGTTTGCATCCGGTTTGTTATTTTACAAACGTGTCTGCAGGTGATCGTTGCCTTTCAGCCATCTTTAACTGCTAGCTTGTCGTTGCACTGCAGCATGCTACTTCACACAAGGTTAAATCAAACATTTTTGAAGTAATACCGCAAGTAAAATGTTAAAATAGAGCAAAAATAACACTATACAAGTACTCACCACATGCACCGATACTGACGTAAGTTTCCGTTTGTTTGCCTCAACCGAAAAAGCGCGTCCGAAAATTCCAGGTCGCAATGGAGTGCGGTAATTGAAAAACGCCTAATTAATAAATGCACATAACACGTGGCATTACGGTAAGAACTCATTTCAAAATAAAAGAGACAAACATGTGCATTAATTTCAACCTGTATGGATGGAAAAAAAAAAAGGATTTCTTGGGGGGGAAATTAAACTGTTTATATTAAGTTTTTTCAATGAATGAAAAAAAATAAATAAAAATAACACAGAAAAAAGCAAACAAAAACTAAACAATTTTTAAAAAAAAAAATTATGTTTGCAAACTGAGAAAACTGGACTGATATTTATCGTGTAGGCTAGGCTATAAATAAAATAAATAAATCTGAGATGATGCCATTCATGGCCTGTGTCTAAATTCGGAAAAATAGAAGCCTCTCAGATTTGACCTACTTTTCATCTAAATTCAAGCTGTTGATTCAAACTGTGACTTTTTCCCACTACTCTCCCTCCGGGCACAGTCCAACAAGCACAGAAGTTCGTTACCAAGGTATTAGCACATTAGAATAACATAGAAGAGTCTTGGTTGTACAAATTATTGAATAAGATTATCTGCGTCTTCACACTGGCTCACTGCGCCATGTTGGCTCGCGCTCGATCTGCTATGGTCACAGACTGAAGCATTTCCGGTTCGCGTGCGGGGGTTTTCCTGTAGCAGCAGGTTCAACATACCCAGTGGTCAATGTGTGATGTGATCAGTAAGTATACAGTGTGCTACAGTAAATGTTGAAAAACTACGTAGGCCTACTTACAAGGCATTTTTTGATGTTGTTTCCAAATTAGGCATAGGCCTATTTGATTTAATTCACACATTTAATGGAAATACCTGAGTTCTTTGACAGCTGAATTAGTGGTCAATGTGGAAATATTGTAGCTAGGCCTAGTGTTAGGCTACAGTTTCATAACAGAGACACATCAAAAAGCTTGAATGATGTGATGATGATGATGATGTGCATACAAACAACCTCCAAAAGGAACTGACCTAATACAAATAGCCTACATTTCATTGAGTTTTTCTTTTTTAAAATGTACCATAATGAACCAGAGTCAAGGTGTCAGTACAAAAAGTATGTGGCTGAGTTCGGCAGCCATAAAAGAGTTTCACTTTCAGGTATTTTTCACAAATTGTACATGCAGCTCCACACAATTAATTGACTGTTTAATTAGGGTCTCTTTGGGAGGACAGTGTGTGTCTTTTCCTGTAAAAACAGAAAAGATTAGATAGGTGTTGGGAAAGGAGAAGCCTGAGTCTGCACATTCCCAAGGAAGAAACTGTGACTCCCTAGCTCCCATGACTCTGACGCACATGTCCACCAAAAGGGTTAGAACAGCTTTTAATTTCACGATTTGAACTCTATTAGACATGTTTTTTTGGTTTGTTTTTTTACAGCTCTTCTAGCCTTCTCTTTTTGATGTTTTTTTCTGTAATAGCCTATTTAAAGGCTTCCAAGCTTTAACACCTATTGAGTGAAGAGAGACGGCATTGCAATGGCATTAAAATAAAACAAAGTAGGCCTATTGCTGAAAAAAAAATCTAGCAATCCCTCTGTGTTTTGATTTTCAAAGGTAGTGAATGCCATGGTCACTGACCTAAAATTATTTGAGAACCAGAAAGGGTAGAGGATGACACTCCCACTGTCGTTCTACACTCCCACATTCAAACAGTCATTCTGATTCACTACCATGGAGTCTGCCTCATCATGACAGATGGTAACACCACTGCCTCCAGCAACACAGAGCGGAGGGAGCTGCACCGTTTCCCCTTTCTCTCTGCTTTTTTCAGAAAAGAAAATTACACAGGAAAATCCCAACAGCCATCACTAGTGTGCGCTTTACTCCAGAGCTTCCAGCCAGTATGGAAAAGTCTGCCAATGTCCACCCCAGTGATCTACCGAGACCCAGAATGAAGCCCAGGAAGGAGAGCGAGAGAGGAGCCACGCTGGCTGCCAGAGGTCACCGACAAAGGGCACCGAAGGCAGACCGGCACCCTGCAAGGAAAGAGAGACCACAGAGGGAGAAGCCCAACCGGACAAATGAGATTAAGGTGGGTCAGGACACAGAAGAGAAGCTGAGGCCTACGGTGGTGGACATAGACAGAGTGAGAGATGACGATGCCAAGGAGGAAAACCTGGGGCTCCTGGAAGCAGCGGAGCAGGAAGAGAGTGAGTTAAAGCAAGAAAAATCTCTTTATTTTTGCTCATGTTATGGAAGAGTTGTGTTTCTGCGCTTATGTAAAAGTTTTATTGCGTTCTTCATACTAAGCACGATGATTCTCTGCAGGTATGAAGCACAAGAACCTGGGAGTGTTTGAGTGTCTGCTGATGGCCTTCGTGCTGACTCTGATTCTCCTCTTCCTCCCTCTGTCCATCTGGTTTTGTTTCAAAGTACGAACTACACCACAGACCAAACGAGATCAAACACTGATCTACTGATCTACAGGAATTACATAAAAGATACGGTTGAAAACAACTAGACACATGCAGTTTGTGACGGGAGAAGGCTATCAAGGGAGGAGGTTTATGCTCAGCTGCAACAACCTCACATAATTTGATAGTGATTTATCTTCAAGCTGCTAAATAGTAACTATTTTAAGTGTGAGTTTAATCTGGCATGGAAGCTTTTGGTAACCAATCGTATCATTCAAGTGTCGTTCAAGATGTTCATAGCCAATTAATGATTAAAATATTATTCCCACTTGTTCCACCTCAGCAAGAAGTAAAATATTAGAGAAATTAATGCAGCCTAACATGAAAATCAGCACTTTCATTTCATAGCCATTGTTTGACTGATGTACTGCTTTCTGACTGTACTGTATTTTATTGTATCGTACAACGTGGCGATTTTCAATTCATGTGGACTGACTAAATGTCTGTTATTTATGACTGACAGATAGTGAGGGAACATGAGAGAGCTGTGGTCTTCAGACTGGGTCACCTGCTGCGTGGAAGAGCCAGAGGTCCAGGTCAGCGGAGTACTGTACTATAATCTTTTGCCCTCAACTGTGATTTAAAGCTGTACTTTTTGAAAGAAAATTTTATTTTGTTTACATTACAAATGTGCCAAATCAGCTGAATTGGCATTCTGAGTTAAGGCTTTGGTTGTTAAATGATCCTGCAAATACAAAGCCATGAAAAGTTTGGACAACCTGCAACCTGTCAACTAAACTTCAAATTATGTTATAGTAAAATAAATGAAATATTCTGCCTCTGATTCATTTTATATTCCATACAAAAGTCATGGGAAAATAATTAAAGATAAGGCAAATCACAATAATTTGTATGTTATAACTCTATCCTTCCTGATCTGTCCAGGCCTTCTCTTCTACCTCCCTTTCCTTGATGTTTGTCACAAGGTTGACATCCGACTGAAAATGTTGAAGGTTGCTCCTCACACGGTACAGAACATGAAAAAGACATATTCACAATCGGCTCCATACGTGAAAATGATTCATAATTACTTGAATGTTTACTGTAAATGAACTTTTGCAGGTGGTGACAAAGGACTTGATGAGGCCAGAGTTGGGCGCTGTGTGTTATTACCAGATAGAGAACGTGGCTCTGTGCAGCACAGCTCTGTCCAGTCTGACCACAGTGTTGCAGACCGTGGTTCAGGCAGCGGTCAGAGACGTTGTCGCACAACACACATTCAGCCACATGCTGCTGCACAGGAGAAACGTCGGCCAGCAGATACAAGCAGCTGTTGACTCCGTCGCTTGTCGCTGGGGCGTCCGGGTGGAGAGAGCAGACATGTAAGACTGATAAAGACAAGTTACTTGGTGGTCAAGTGCTTTAAAACACCCTCTATTGTGTTAAACATTCTTATCTGCATGTAAACCAGTTAGTGAATATTATTATTCACTGGGTGAGTCTGTATTAAACACTAATGCAAAGGAGTTGCAGGGATACCCCTGAGGTTGTGACAACACAACCTGGTATTAACTGCATTATGCAACAGAGAGGATAATTTTCGAAGAAATCTATTAAACAAAAAAAATATCTGATTTGTGAACCCCAAATGGACAGCACTGCTTCTGAAAAATGCATCACTTTCTGTTTGGAAAGGATTTTTCCTGTGCATGCAATGATTTTTCCAGGCAAACAGGAATGTTGAGATTTGTAGTTCCTGCTGACCAGGCTGGGTTGTGCTTGTGTTTGATTTTCTGTCAGAGACGAGCTCAGTTTTCCTGTGGAGTTACAGCAGAGCCTAGCTGCTGAGGCTGAGCTCAAGAGACAACAGCAGAGCAGAGTAAGTTACCATGATAGCTTTTTATGATTTTAATCTATGATTTTTTTTTATAACTTAATGCTCCTTTTTGAATGTCAAATGTTTATGGTTCATCAGTTTTTCCATCTATATTTTTTGTCCAAAGATAACCAAAGATTAAACAAACGCAGGAATTATTATCAGCATTATTTGCATAACCTTTCAGGAGAAAAGGTTTGAAGATAACTTGAACTACACATAAGATCGATACTAAACTTGAAATACAACGATTAAAGCTTAACATCTCTAACTTTGATGACTTCTGGTGCTACCATAAAAAAAGAAAGACAGGGGCCAATCTAAGTCTGAGCAACCGTCAAGCTGTTTTTCAAACCCGAAGTATGATTGCAGTTTAGCCTCTTGCTGTGAGTTAATGTCTGTGTAAACACAATTAATACGACAGCCCCTCTCTCCTCCAGGTAAAAGCAGCTGAGGGAGAGACAACGACCTGGGAAGGGTTCAGGGCCTCCTTCCGTCACCTTCATCCTGCCCTGGTTCTTCCAATCCCCCCAGATCTCCTCAGTTTGACCTCTGACCACTCATCTCTACCTCCTCCTCCTCCCCCTCCTGCTATGGAAGAAGAGGGAGCAATGACAGAGGAGGAGACAAAGACAGACTCGCCAATGATGTGACAGACTCTCAACAGACACAGTGTTAACTATTATAATCATTTTCATGACATGAAAACGTGAAAAGATCCAGGAGATTTTTATTGACACACTCCAAGCCATTTTTATTAAAGCAAACTCTTACTGCTTGTAATTCAGGAGATTTAAAGCTCCGAGTTCTCATTTCGAATTCACAAGAACTGAACATCTGTACTATTTTATATAATTTATGTAGTATATGATCACTTTGTGTAGCCACAAAAAATCTTGACCTATAAAATGTTAAATA
Organism: Trachurus japonicus; assembly: GCF_045865225.1. Lineage (NCBI taxonomy): Eukaryota > Metazoa > Chordata > Actinopteri > Carangiformes > Carangidae > Trachurus > Trachurus japonicus. Next base: position 22,606,662 of record NC_140910.1, read on the forward strand.
TAGTGTACAATTGTACTTTATATTACCTGTTTTATAATACAAAAATATATTCACGCTTCAGTCCAGAAATAAAGCTCTAGAGAAGAAAAACAACTTTTTAAATATAAAATAAACATCTTTAGGTTAAACAAAACCATAGTCAGACATAATATCAATGACAATGTCAGTGTTTCCCATTTTCATACAAAAAGCTATGCAATTTGAATAAGCACAAACCCTGACACTGGGAATATTATATGCTTGGGAGGCAGCACTGGTTAATAACCATTTTTAGTTTTCTCCAATACCATTATTTTTTATTTCTCATGTGCACTACATTCATTTGAAAGTCTGAGAGAAAATATGAACTGGTACCGTGTTCCTCTCTGGTCTTGTTACAACAGAGGATACACAATACATTAAATCCTACAAGTGATTTGAAAAGCAGTTCACACGACATTAATTGGACAGTCCCAAACACACAGAGTCAAAACATCCTGTAATTAGATGTCACCTCAGCGTTTCTTGGTCTTTTTGGTGCTGCTGGTAGGTTTGGTCTCAGGGGCTGTTTTCTTTGGAGGATCAGGGGGGGTCACTGCTGATGGGGAGGGTGGTGGTGTTTTCTTTTTCTCTGCAACACAAACAAAGGCATGTACTGCTTCTACACTTTAACACTGAATGTTATTTCTCTTTTTTCACTCTTTCTCAGATAAAAGTAATTAAACCTGGTGGTTCAGTCGCTACCTTCTCTACTTTGGGGCTCCAGACTGGGCTGAGCCTGTAGTTGTCTCTCTAGGTCCTGAATCTTTTCCAGTGCTGCCTGTAGTTCCTCCTCAGCTTTCAGGGCTCGCTCCTCAGCACTCTGGACGCGCAGCTCAGAATCACTGTCACACACACGAAGAGAAATCTAGATCTGCTGTGCATAGCCACAGATTTCTGCATTTCTAAGCAACCAATAAAAAACTTAGCTGAAGTAATTTTCACAGTGACTGAAGGAGATGGTGAATCAGATACATTAATTATTGCAGATGGATGTTCAACTGTGGGGGATAACTTCCCATTTAACTAAATGAATATAAATTGTTTTGTGCTGCTGCACAAAATAACTAACAGCCAGAAAGTGTCACACATTGATATTGTCAATGTTGTCGCTGTCTTCCACACAACATTAAGAAAGCAAACTTACTGCAGTTCCTGCTGCAGTAATCCTACTGTGGTCAGATCACTAAAAGCTCTCTGAGCTTTGTCTGTTGCCGGAGTCACGACCAGGTCATCAGTCTGACAAACAGAGACAGACAGACAGACAGACAGACAGACAGACAGACAGACAGACAGACAGACAGACAGACAGACAGGCTCAGTTCAGTACAAAGGGAAATAAATGCTAATGAGTATGTGTGATTTAATTGTCTGACCCCATTCAGGTGGACACTGCTCTCCCCCAGTCTTCTTTGAGAGATGTTTCCATCATAGCCGATCAGCTTCACCAGTGGTGTCTCACAAACCGTTGGCTCCCCCTGCAGGACAACAATAGCACTGTTCATTCGGTGGGGTTGATGACAAAAAAACAACAACCTGTGCAACAAGCCAGTTTCCCTGTAACCTTCACACCATGAATCTAAAATGTCTAATCTCCCTGTTCAGACAAGAGCTGATGCTTTATATATATTTTCCAGAGCACTTTCCTAGGTGCATTTCATGTATGGAGATGTATCAATACCAGAGACGTTCTAATGTCAATACCTCACAAACTTCTGGTTGCTGTGTTTCATGTCCTTCATCGGTGCTCTGTGAACGCACAAGTGCATCATCATGACCACAGTTATCCAACCCAAACAGAACTGGTCAGGGACTAAAATTAATTTACTGACTGTCATTATTCAACCAACATGGTATTTATTCATGGGCTAGGCCAGTTAATTATGTGCCCGTTATTGTTATATGTCACATAAGATAAATTATATTAGATATAATCAATTGAAAACTGGCATAAAGACACTGACAGAAGGTTAATAAATTCATTATTCGACTCGATAAAAGTGCTGCAGGATACAACCTTAACAGGTCAGTGCTTTGCTTAGTGACACTGGCATCAGGAAAGTGCTGATGCAGGAGTTTCAACCTCTTGCTACAGGAACAGCATCACTTCTTTATCAATGGCAATGATTCCTCGAACTTTTCACCAACTAGAAAATTTGAAGTGTGTGGTCACATCGAACCATGTTCAATTTTCTAAATTAATTTGTCAATGGTTACAGCTGGTTGATATTTTCACTCACTCCCCTCTGGTGTTAAAGTGACTCACATCTCTCGATTCTGCCTCGGTCTCCGTTTTGATCTCCGTTATCCCACTGTCTGTTGTCGGCTCTGCTGAAACCCTCTCGGTTGCCTACAAACACAGGTGCACACACACACACACACACACACACATATCATCATCAAAATCAGAAAGAAAGGATTTTGATCCTTAAAAAAGTGTATCTTCTAATCTATTGTCAGCTCTACCTCAACACATCTGCAGGAAATGTATTCTACTGATCATTAATCAGTATTTCACATAGGTTGTATTTGAGTTGATTTCTCACCAGAGTCTCCACGCTGTCTGCAGGAGAGACTGTGACATCACTCCTGGAAGTGGCAGCAGGCTGCATGACCGACAGCTCCACATGATGACCTTTGACCTTCGAGAGCAGGACTGTGCAGGTGTCCTTCCAGTCATCACACTCCCTCTGAGACCATACACATATACAAACAAGCACACACATTACAGTATGTAGGTTTGATCAACGGAGCTTGGCTTTAAAGGTTTGACTGTCAGTTTGTCTCCCCCTGGTGAAATGTTGGAATATGTGTTCATGCAGGAGTAAAAGAGCTGTAGTTCCACTTATGATAATGTTATTTGAAATGTACAAACATGCAGCCCTGCTGTGTGAGTAAAAGATTGTTGTTTACCTGCAGCTGTCTGTACATATTCTTCTCATTTTCACCCTCAGTTTGATGTTGGTTCTGCCAACTATCCTCCTCCAGAATCAGCTTGCAGAAGCTAGAGTCAGAAACAAACATTTCCAGACGAATTAATCCCCTTGTCTGTGCTGATCCTCTTCCACTCAGATACAGTATCTTATGAAACACTTCAATCACAATCTTCAATCTTAATACTTAAGCTGCCACTTCATTTCTCTATGTGTGTATGAGTGTGTGTGTACTGTATACTCTGAGGAGGCAATCACTGCACTCTGTAGATAAATTCAGTTGCTGGTGTGAGACAACAAAGTTTACTTATTTTACTCTGGTTGACGGGAGCTGCTTTAATAACTTTAATTTGCAACACGTGTAACAACCTCTGGTACCTGGTGATGTAATTGGAAAAATAGTCCAGTTTGTCAGCCAGGGTCTTTGCATCCTCATCCAGTGTCTGTGGTGAGATGTTTGTAATGTACTGGTGATCTAGTTCTTGTTCTTGGTCCTCGCTGTGGTCAGGTACTAGGAGGAGCAACAGGTCTAACATCCAGCAGGTCTGACCCATGTGAATAGAATTTACCTGGTAGGAAAGGAAACACACAAATTCAAACATTCAAGCAAATGAGAAAAAAAAAAAATTATATCTGCAGTATCGTGGTAGAGGTGCTCAGTCATAAACAGTTCTGTATGAAAACAGCAGCAATCATCACACTGTGGAGTTACAATCTGTGACTGCATTAATGTGAGACAAAGTGACGTTGGAAAAGATGAACAACGAATGAGAAAACAGAAAACACAGACATGCTAAAGAAGGCGATGGTACCTGGAATTGTGTGGAGTAAGTGACAGAGAAAATCCACTAGAGAAATGTGGTATAGAGCCACTGCTGCAGAAAGAGTTCAGGAAGTGACGCCGACAGTTTAACAACAAGGCACAGAAAGAGACAAGAGCTGGAAAGTGAAGAAAGACACATGGACCAGATCACCTTATATTTCCAACTCAGATATTATAATTAGGATAAAACTTTAATATCACAAACATTCCCAAAACATTTAGCAATTAAAAAGCATTTTTACGGATTCTCTTTTAGCAGTTGCTGAGGAGGACATTAGTGGTTTTTGGTCATTTATTTATTTGGTCATTTTTTGTGCAACTTTTGAGCACATTTCATGGGGCTGACATAGTTCTTCCACTTGATGTGAAAGCACTGGGATTTTTTCAGCATTTTCAGAATGTATGTAAACCTCGGTTGACAGTTTGACTGAACCTGGTTGGTACTAACCTCTTCACTGAGTCTCTGATTCTCACTGTCAGCGTAGTTGACCAGGCTGGTTATGAACTCCTGCACCTTGTCAAACACCATCTCGGTCTCTGTGCTGTATATAGAAACAAACACACAATAGTGCATGACAATGACAAAGTTTTGCTAATGATGACACTTGGAGTAAAGTCGGAATTAAGATTACTGTACATACGCAGAAAAAACAGACATGGTTTTGCATAAATAAGCAAATATGATTTGTGCTAAATATATGAGCCTTGTGTTCAAATGTATTTTGTTCAATAAGTTAGAGATGGATTACAGTTTACATTTAAAACGTTGCGAGATATTGATATTGAAAGAATTGTGCGACTCATTTATTGATAACTTTTACGTCCCAATGAAGGTAAAAAACTTACTATATGTCAGATTTGTTTTTGTCCCCTTTGTTCTCTGTCTCTGTGTGGGAGACATCCAGTAAGATTTCTTCAGCCAAACTCTGCCAATGGTGAAGTGCCTTTTCTAGCTTCAGCCAATCAGGGACTGGCGTCATTTCTGGCCGGCAAATCACTGCACCGAGCTCGGACACCCAGGACTCCATAAGGCAGAGCAGTGTCATGATGTGTCCGTGGATTCCTGAAAACAACAACACTTCAATCATTGTCATAAGGAACCCTCCACAGTAAGACCTGTTTAAAATAATCAAGAAAACACATTAGACGCATCTTTGAAGATGCTGTGACTTTGGCTCAGATTCGTGTCTCTATTGGTCCTCACCACTCTCTCCACTGACTCGTGTGTCCAGCTGTTTGAGCAGCTCAGATAAGACGCTGCTCAGCTGGATTTCAGGAGGTTCACCGTCAGGGGGAGGGTGTCGTCGGAACAGCTGACGGCTCTTATCCAGCCATCTTTCCTGGATGAGGCTAAGATCTCCCAGGCTCTGCTGGCAGCAAAGCAGCTTCTCACCTTGGTAACGTTCGCACTGGAGGGTTAACATCTGAAGATGAACCGAACACAGAGTAAGAGTGATCAGTGGTGGACAGACATAAGATAACAGAGACAGGCGACAGAGGTGAAACACAGCGGACAGGTAACAGAGTGGGACAGATAAAACGGATCAGATGTAACAAGTTCAAATAAGCATGAGAGATGAGGTGATTCGATAATGTGATTACATCAAAAAGTTAAGTCAGAAAGATTTCAGAGATGCTTCAGTTTGATGACAAAGGTGCAAGAAATATCAAGTAGATACAAATTAACAGCTGCCATGAAAAAGACAGTAACAGAAACAGTAAAGTGAAATGTGATGATCTTACATTTGACCACTCTTTTAAATCAGCATAAATCTTTGCCACTGAAGATTGCTCATGATTTGGGCCAGGACACCTTGAAATAGAGAGAGAAAGAGCTGAATCGAGAGAACAGATACACACAGACTAAAGTCTTCTACAAAATGCTCCCAACTGCTGTTTTAACTGTCTAACTGTGTTTACTATTCTCTGGTATCTCAATGTGTCCTAACTTGTTTTGTGTGGTGCAGAAGTTGAGCCACTTGGTGATGCCTTGCTGGATGGCACAGAGCTCTTCAAACTGAGCTTCCTCTGTCTTCTTCATCTGGGACATGAAGACAGTCAGCTCTTCTTTCCAGTAGTTACCATGCCCCTTGATCATTTTTAGGTCCTCTGTGTCCTAGAGCAGGATTGTCAAAGTCAAAGGCATAGTCAGGGTCAGGACATTTAACAAGAGTCATCTATGCTGTTGATTGTTTTTGCTTGTGTAGTGCAAAAAATGTTAGGAAGTAGGCCCTATGCTGTTACCCTTGAAATGAGGTAGAGGAGGCAGTGCTCTGCTGTCTTGAACCAGCTGTGCTCATACACATGCAGCTGTTTGACTATCCGCAGCTTTCTCACCTTGATCACCTGGCAATCACAAAAAAAACAAACATAGTGTAATTGTTTCTACTAAGCATCTTTGAGAGAAAGAAATGTCATCCTTATTCTTACAGTGATAAAAGTGTCAAAAAAATGTATCAACCATAAACAATCACATGAAATCTCTTATATAGCAGGGATGACCTTTTCACACCATCAGTTTAAACACTTTATATTGTCAGCTGAGACCTCCTCTCATTCCGTGTGATTTCACGTCCGAAGCCAGTAAATCTGTTATGAATCATGTTGCCTACACATGAGGTGACAGACACACACCTTGAGGGCGAGACAGACGGTGCGCTGGCTCCAGCAGTCTCTCTCCTCAGTCATCTGAAACAGCTGAGACTCTAGGCGACCTCTCTGCAGCTCATACAGCTCGTGGTAACCCTGGACCACACTGAGAAGAGCACATGGACCAAGTGAGAAGGAACACTATGTAGGTTTGTATTTTTGTACTGCATGCTACTGAATTTCTGCTGCACTTTTTGTCAATGTATTTCTTAAAAAATTGTCCTTTTGCTCTCCCATAACACTTAAATTTTCTTAAATTCTTACAATAAAGAATCTGTTATCTATTAGTGCATCACTCATTGCAGCCAGTTAAATAATGTTGATATAGTTTAGGCTGGTTAATTTTAAAATCAACTTGATGAAAATGAGATTTGGACTGAATGAACTCAAGTTGGGTTCAGTCCTGTGAGGAACTGACTCGGAGTTGGTGTGCGTCTGATCAAGCGCCTCGGCCAGCTGGCAGTGAGCGTGCTCCGCCTGCTGGGAAACAAACGCATCATGGTCTCTGATCTTGGACAGTTCCCTGCAAAGAGAACACACACACACACACACACACACACACCTAAGCACACATACATATTTCATATTTACACCTTCTAATGAGTGCTATCGTTTTCATTTCTTCTATTGATTATTTCCTCTTAAAACAGCCATCGCTCCATCAACCCCTTCCAGAGCTTAACAACTCCCAGTAATTTCTTTCATCATGACCCAGCTGAATGACCCTGACCAACGTACCTGCTGAGCTGCTGGATTGATGTCTTGATGTGGTTGATCTCCTCAGTGAGCCGGCGGTCCAGAGTCCGCTGTGCCACCAGCTCCGTGTGCAGGGTCTTCAGACGGCGGGGTATTCGCTCCAGCAGGGACTGGTAGCGCTGTCTGGACACACACAACACAAGAGCTGGGAATAGGAAAGAAGCTCCCTGTCCTCATTACTGGCAAAGATTCTTTGTAAATGTCAGACTTCAAACATGTTCAAGTAACTTTAACTTCATTAATACCCATGGGTAGATTTGTTTTGCAGCAGGAAGGTAACCCCAATTAAAAAGGACAAAACAAACACTAAACATCACAGGACAGAGATATGGACAGAAATCAAGCTCACTGATACACGCTCCATAAAAATACCAGTGCAACATAACTGTAGAACATTTTAAGAGCATGACACAGGGAGCTGTGAAGAGCTAAAAAAAGTTAAAATTAAAATACATAAATAATGAGCTTAACCTAATAAAAGGAGTAAAAAGTATGCTATAGCTTATTTAAAAGATAAACAGTAGCAGGGACAAAACTGCTTCTGTAGCGTATAAAAAAAAAGGGCTAATATGGTGTAAAGCTTCATCAACACGTGAGGAGGTTCTACCGGTTAATACCTTAATGTGCTGGTATCTAACCTGAGTTTGGCAAGCAGCTGTCCTCGCTCGACACAGCCCACGCTGACCTGCCTGATCAGCTCATGGAAAACAATGTTGTAGATGTTCTGCTCAATATGCACCAGCTCCAGCAGACCCTCCATCTGTAAGACAGTTCACTGCACAATGTACAGTTGGCTATGTTTCCATAAAAATCTGACTGCACTTTTTTTTCATATGTAAGTATGTTGTATGGGAGGACAGGAACATTACAAGCAGGAGGTAACACACTACAGTACACTCACACTCTGTAAACTGTGTTTTTCGACAAGGCAAGAAGTAATGCACACAACTAATCAAATCTCTATAAAAGCAGCAGAAAGCCCAATGAAGCACTGAGCACAACATGTTACTGCTGTTTGAGCTAATAAAGGACCTTTCATTATATTTTAATGGGGTTAAGTGTGCAGCCACTACCACAAGCACAAACACTGGGTTACTCTTCCTGATTACATGTTCACTTTTGATGTTGGGAGTGCGTCAGTCCTGCAAAACATTGTTTATATCGAGTTTTTTTTTTTTTTAAATATTTTTGGGGCTATTCACCAGGAAAACAGGAACAGACAGGAAATGGGGAGACAGAAAGAGGGGAATGACATGCAGTAAAGGGGCGCCAGAGGAATCAAACCGGGGCCCCTGCGGTGACGACTATAGCCTTAGTATATGGGGTGCCCCTATATCAAATTTTTATTCTGTATAACAACTGTTAACCAACTTCCTTACATACATGTGTAAGTCTAAGTCATTCTTTCAGATGTTACAGATCACACCTCGTACCTCAGCCATGGAGGTTATGTTTTCATAAGTGTATGTTTGTTAGCTGGTTGGTTTATTTCTTTGTTTATTAATCAGGAGAAATTTGGCAGTCTCTCAAGAAATTGTGTATGGATTTTGACGTAAAAGAAAACAAAAGAAGACATAACTATCGTGTTAAAATCTGAGAGTTTTGTTGCAGAAATAATAATCCAGATCTGCTGGAAGACAATGGATGCAGAGTCTGCATTTCATTAGAAGTTGTACCAACTCTCTGTACATGAGTGTAGCATAGACTGCACATCTGTAAGCCACACACGCCCAGGCTGTGTGCCTACCTGGGAGAGCTGAGTCAGCTCCTCACTCTGCTGATCCACTCCAGCCTTCTCCAGCATGTCGTCCATCATCCTCATCAGCAGGACCACTTCCAGTCTGCCACTGGGCTTCCTGGAAACACAGCATGAACACACATCTGTATTATGACACAATTTAGAGTTTTCCTCAAACATTCATCCTTTGTCTTACCAGTACTTTGGGTACCAAATGGTACACAGTTCTGTTACTTCCTACCATGTCCTGGTGAAGACTCCTGGATGAAGATTTATATGTAGGTTATATATTTCATTAATTTGTATTCTTTAACTCACAGTGAGGGAAAGACCCGTAGCTTCTGTTTGTCATCCTGCAGCTGTACAGTGAACGCACTGAGGAACAGATGCAACAAAAGAGTTGACACACAAACAATTTGACAATATGAGGGTACACATTTACGTAATTAAGTGGCTAAACATAATCAAGCAGACTCACTCGTCAAAGAACTCAAGGCTCTTCAGCCCTTTGTTTTTGATAATGTGATATTCTTCTGGGATCAGACTTTCTGAGATACTCAAATTCTGAAAGACAAGGTAGCTATGATTATCACACCATATATGATATGAAAGTAGATGTATGACAGTAAATATGAATTCAAACTCAGCACTTTTTAGTAAATCGCAGCGTTTTAACTGATTTGTGTTTGTCGTGTCTTGTATATTGTCAAATCTGATTGGTTTTGTTACATTGTAAAATATGACTTTTGATATTGTGTCACATATTCAGCTCAGTTACAACATGTTCTCTGGCACTTTTGCCACAAAAGGTTAAAAGACACAGCTTACCTGTGTGTCATCACCACTCCTCTCAGTCAGAGGTGGAAGGGGTGTCGTCTTCCCCTGGGTTTCTATAGCATCGCAAAGGAATGAAATATCCCTGTATAGACACCACACACAAACACACACCTTAATTTAACTGACTTCAGTGAGATCATAGTAGTTAGTTTGTCTTAACTAGATGTGCAGCTCTGAAGATAAAAAATAAAAATCAAACTGATTCAACCCTGTCCTGTACTAGTGTCAAGATAAAACAAAATATGTGACTTTCATTGACTTTTTATTGAAATCAAATCTAACTTTAGAGTGGTAGCAACATTGTTGGTGTTTTTGCGTCTATCTTGTTTGCCTGGCTCACCTGCCCGCTCCAGTCAGGGATGTTGGCTGCTCCAGAAAATATTTGTATTTCCTGCGTCCAAGTGGATGATGCCAGACTGCATCTGGCCGTCGGATACCACGACCCTGTGAAGTACAAAGTTGTCTAGTTAAGAACCCTGGTGTGAATTCACACAAACGTAACCACTTTCATGTAAAATGTACGTGATGCTTGAACGCACCTTGCAGTGCCGATTGTGTGCAGTGTGCCCCAGCATGCTCTTGTCGCAGACAGTGGATGTAAGGCTGGCCAGCAGTTCATCTGGGATGATGTGGTTGTTGACAGGAGGGGGCTGCGCATGTCTGCTCTCTGCTGAGACTTTCAAATCCAGTTCTGCTACAGAGAAAAATAAAATTAAGCTCAAACAAACTAGCAGATATACAACTCAGGCTGTGACTTTTTTTTATATTTCCACATACAGGTGTTTTGGAAAATGGACTTTTTATACACAAACCTAAATATCTGTAGCCTAAATATATCCAGGGTTTCTTTTGTCTAGTTTACAATTGGTTATAATCATTGCCTTCTATATTTCCCCCCATGATTGTAACTTATATTATTGTCTCTCTACTGTCTAAATAAACACTTATAATAAACATAGTGGCATGCAAAGGTTTGGTTTAGCTCATGTTGTGTACACGTGACGTCACCTCTGGTGTCCGGTGCCTGCTCCGGCCTCGATGAACTTGGCGCTGAAGTCGCTCTCATAGACGCAGACATACTGGACTCTCCGTGGAAATGTTACACTACAACTTCGGCTGGGGAAAAAAATACCCCCCAAACTGTGATATTTCCAGTAATAAAAGAGGAGAAGTTAGTTTGATTTGCCAGAACAGAGCCGTCTCTTTCCGCCGACCTCCTGCCTGTATCGACTTCCTGGACGCGTTGCCATAGAAACGCCTGGCTCTGGGCTCTGCTCAAGTTTAGTCTGTTTCCTCGTTAGTGAGTGTGAATGCTGAAGGCATGCTGTTTTGTTTTGTTTTGTTTTCCTTCGTGAATCCCCCTAAATGTTTTTGCACTTTTACTGCACTTAATTTTTCACCTATTAGCTATTATATCCTCATTGAGAGGATGTATTTTTCAATTGCTCAATAGCCTATTGTTATTCAAATCTTTATTATTATTATTCCGTATTCTGACTTCTTCTGTCGTTTTTTTTTTTTGCCTAGTTCCTTGTGCTATTTCAACATCTCAAAGCCTGCAGCTTTTTCAGATTCAGATTCAGAGTCAGATTCCCTTTATTGATCCCGTTTACAAACTCCTGAATAGTAGCTAAGAGAAAATCATTAACAAAAAGTATAAATAGGAATTGAACAGGATCAAGATTAAGAATAAAATAAGATAAAATAGAATAAGCATAAATACAAAATATAATAATAATAATAATTTACTACATTTAGGCCTACTTTGCAAATAAACATGATTATTTTTCTATTTCATATTATTTCATTCAGACTTTTCAGCTAAAGAGTCTTTCAGCATTGCTTCTCAGCATTAGCCTACTTCAGCATGCATTTTCTTCAGGAAATGCTTTTTCTAGTTTTTAGTGTTTCCACTTTTTTATGGCTTTTATATTTATACTGGTCGATCATCTTTCTTTCTTTCTTTCTTTCTTTCTTTCTTTCTTTCTTTCTTTTAACCGCGAAAATGCTGTTTCCCCATTTTTGTCCTGCACATTTGAACGCCTCACTGTGGTGTGTTTAGTTTCCTGTGCGGCGGACGGAGGCTGTTGCTGATGGTGCTCCAGCAGGAGAAGTGCGCATTAAGTGGATCAGGAGTTGACAACAGATGCGTCGCCGCGGAGAACAGAAGCAGGGAGCTCTCCGTGCATGACAAAACGTCAACACAACGAGCAGGATGATTTCCTGGCACTATTATGGATTTAATCAGCTATAATTTTAATTTATTTGCCTGCACCATCCTCATCTCATCACTATTTGTGATAAATGGTAAGTCAAGGCTGCTTTAACCATGTGGGTCTGAGTTTTCATTTGTTACTCTTTAATTTATCAAATTATAACCATGTGTTGTGCTTATATACTCACACTGTTGCACATAAAGCTGGAATAAAAATATATTTTACCTCTTCTAATGAAATAATTGTGACAATGTGATTTATCTTTGATAGATAAAGTCCTATATCTTCTCAAAACTAACTGGGACTCAATGTGTAATCATTGCACCTGGTCAAAGGTAATTACTGATGTGTATAAATAAGAATAAAAAGTGAAAATAAGAATCAATTCCAGCTTTGTGGACAACAGTGTCCTTGTAAAACTGTCTTTTTTTGTATTTGTTCAGCTTCAAACAAGACAGTTGGTGTTGAATCATAACTCCAGGATCATGCATCTCTCAAGCTTAAGTACAATACTAATTCAAACTCTTTTCTTTCGTTATTGCTTCATATAAACATTTAAAATAATCAAAGCAGTGCACAAGTTACTAGCCACTGTGTGTAAGGGGGTTGCATTTCAACCAGTCCATGCTTAGAATTTCAATCTCCAGGCGATGAGATGACATCATTGCCTATAGAGATCTTCATACATTGAAAAGCTGAAATGACTAAAAAGGGATCTAACCATGGGGAGGGGGGTGGGGGTGCGGGTGTATTGACCCATGAGGGAATTGGGGGGAATCATGGGGGTTGAGTTGTGTGGATAAGTGATGGGACAGAAAGGGGACATCTCTCTGACATGCACAATAACAACAGCTTCTTATCACCACAGAAACAAACACGCAGACAGATGCAGCAGCGACATGCATCAGTTCAGAGAAGATGTCAGATGCCCCACGTGTGTGCCGTTTGAGGGTCTCCAGATAGGACCCAAACAAAGACCCTTAGAAGTCATTTGCATATGAAAAAGCCTTACATGCTGTGGGAGGGGATGTGTGGTTGGTTGGTTCTGAAATAAGCAACAGGCCTGGATCTGTGCACTAAGGACTGAACTTTGCCTCAGAGAAACACTGGGAGATCAGTGAATTTAGCAGAACGCCAGTTTACAAGATACACTACCTCTAATCATTTCCTGAATCGTATATGTAGACAGCCATCAGAAGTTTATTTTTCCATGGTTATAAGCTTTAATTTCTAACATATACATGCCACACTGCTGCTGCAACATGTGGCTCTGCTCTGCTCTGTGGGTTAATGATTGATCCTTGTTGTAATGAGTGGTAATATACTGTAGGCATATGTTCAGGGCATTGCCACTGATACCCATGATCTCCATCACGCCCCTGGGGCATTTGGAGCATATACCTCTGTCACGCTGGGTCCAAGTCTAGACGTATATAAGCTGCTCCTGGAGAACTGTGCCTGCTGTCTGTGAAATTGATTGACCTCCAACCAATGACAGATGATTGGTGCTGCCTGCGGTTGGTGAAGATGGAAGAGCACCAAGTGTGATCGTGCTCTTCTCTGTGTCTTTATAGTCTGCACTCGGTCTGATTGGGCTCTTGAGGCATGATTACTGTGTGTGATTATTGCAGTAGCTACCTTTGTGGGCCCACAGCTTCATAATGATGTTAAATCTTTCTTGCACCCATCATGCAAAAACACACTTACACTCTCTCTCAAGTATTGGCATATCCACCCAATATCCATATATTACTTTCAAGGCGTTTAGAAATCTGGTGCAGGCTGATTATCATGTAACAGAAGCGACATTTGAAGCCTCCTTTTTGTGGCATCATGCCTCTGTGTCCCCTTATGCACATTCCAGGGATTACGTGGATCATTGCCTCTGAGCTGGTCCCATTTGTTCTGCCTGGGGTATGGCAGTTTTGAGATGCCTGGATGATAGCTATTTGTCTGTGATGTTTTCTTGCAAATGTAGGAGCTGTGGAGGGGGGGCAGGGGGACAGGTCTCAAGATGCTAGATTAGATTTTAACAGGAAGAGGGAGAGAAAAAGACATCATCATCATCATCATATAAAGATGATTGGTCCTCAGGTCAAAATGAATCTGTTACCTTTTACATTTTATTTGCCACACTTGTGTGTACATCTTTATGAAGTCTCAATGTACAGGCACATAATCAGTGCTGGAGTCAAGCAGATACAGAATTCATTTATGATATTGTCATAATGCGCTTTTACTTATTGAAACTTAAAGGGCGGTTTAATTGGGAAATACTGAATTTAGGAAATTAAAACTTTTTTTCTTAAATTGCTGTTGCTTCTTGATATTAGAAAAATTTGCAGTCAAAATTATAGATAGACCGAACCATATAGCCTGTCTTTAAAACCAAATGAATCAGCAAATTTATACAGATATTGATAAACAAATACTTCCTCTTATGAGAGAGGTTTGTCATCTTAAATTCTTCTTTCAAGTGTAGATCTCGTGGGCTGACTATTAAAGATATTGCACTATAATTATCTGCAAATATGTGATTAAATGTATGAGAAAGATGAAATTGAAATGACAAGAAACACTTAATTTATAGCAACAAATTGAAATGCATGTGAATTTTTATGAGCTTAAATTCACAGTTCTGTACATAATGTAAATGTGTATTAGTCTTTCAATGGAAAACAACTCACATGATTAAGTCGAACACAGTTGGAGAATGATTCCTCTTCATCCTCGTTGAAGTACTCATCCTGTGATTAGTATGGATATCATGTGCTGACTGAAGAGCAGAGCCCCAGCCATGTGGTCTGAACACCTGCTGATTAAAAACACACCGTAAAGTGTAAAGAAGCAAAAGCCTCTAATTGCTTTCTACTTACTTGAGTCTATTTCTATGGAAATAGATTGAGTGCTGAAGCAAAACAGTGGAATTGGTTACTATGGAAGCCAGGGATGATGCGTTGAAAGGCCCTTAATTGAGAGCGTGTCCTCTTGATGTATCTTTCTTTTTCATAAAATAATAATTTATCATTAGTCAGTTTTTCAGTATAGACAATATAACCTGATGTTGCAAAGCACTGTAGAGTACATGCCTTTATATATTATATATGTATATACAGTAGCATATTACAGATATTTGGATTAAAAGGATTGCAAACTCTGATTTTGTAGTAAAAAAGAAAAAAAAAAAGAATGATGTTCAACGATGTTAATATATAAATGTTATGTGTTCATAGGTGCATCTCCTGATAGGCTGCCACAAACTGTGGACCTGTGCTCTCCAAACCCGTGCCAAAACAGGGCCTTATGCAGAACCCACAGGGACGGCTACTCCTGCTTCTGTGTGCCGGGGTTCCAGGGGGCTCACTGTCAGGTCGATGTGAATGAGTGTATTTCACAGCCCTGCAGGAACGGAGCCACCTGTGTGGACAGAGTGGGCAGGTTCTCCTGTCTGTGTCCTCCCGGGTTTACTGGTGAGTGGGAAGAACCGTGCCTTAACTCCCAGGAGCATCTCAGGAGTGAGATGTTTCTGTCTGAAAAACAGCAGAAGGCTACGTCAACATATTCATGAGTTCAGTGCTTTAGTAGTAGTAATATGTTTTTTTGTTGTTGTTTGTTGATACTTTGGAGCACTTGAAAGTTTGACCTTTAAATTTAGTTGTACTAACTAAGTGCTGTAGGCCTACAATAACAATAAAGCTATTCTATTCTATTTCTATAAATGTAATTTACAAGAAAAAAACCTTTGTGTTTTAATATTAAAAAGACCACCTCAAACCACCGTATTGACGAAACTGATGGGATTATTATGCAGGTAGCATGATGGTGCAGTTTTAGTCACAGCATGAAGATCCTGGGTTGCTTGCCTATCTCTATAGGTGGCAGACATGTTGTTGTATTGGTGAACCACTTCCCTGCTGTCAGCTGGCACTGGGCTCAGAAGTGACCCTCAGAATAAGTGGGGAGAGTTAATGGATAGATGGACAATAATGTTTCTAAACTATTCCCATGTGTGATTTTAACATCTTTTATGTTTAGTAGGCCCACTCTCCAAATCTGCTTTAAACAGATTTAACTTGTTAAACCTCTAGCGACGCCCTTAGATAATGGATTGTAGCTGGGTGAGAGTGCAGGTATACATTAGAAAAGATACTATACGTATGTAGTGTGCTGTTTTTTTTTTAGGTTTGTCTGCCTTAGAGTGCAGAACATCTGCAGGTCCTTGTTGTGAGATAAAAGAGCAGTCAACACATGATCACAGCCAGTCCACATAAAAGCTGTTCTCATTTCTGTCCTCACTGTTCGTATCGTGCTGTCCTGCCCTCTGACATCTGTATCTCTTTGATGTCCACAGGGCTCGCTTGTGAGGTCCAGATTGATGAGTGTCAATCACAGCCATGTCTGAGTGGCGGCAGTTGCCGTGACTACCCCGGTGGCTTCACTTGCACCTGCCGGCCCGGTTTCCAAGGACACCGGTGCGAAATCAACATTGATGAGTGCCAACAGCAGCCATGCCAAAATGGGGCTCTGTGTAGAGACGGGGTGAATGAGTGAGTGGCCCAGCCCCCCAGTCGTTGAAAAGATGTAGCTTATTAACACAAATATACTGTAAATAATCACATTTCATAATCATAATCATAATTTTGTTGTGTGATTGTGTCAGATACAGCTGTGACTGCTCTCACACAGCCTTCACAGGCAAACACTGCGAGACCCCACTTCCTCCATGTCACTCTGAACCCTGCTTCAACAGCGCCATCTGCAAGGACGTCCAGGGTAATTACACCTGTGAATGCTGGCCAGGTAAATGACATGCATTGTTACACGGTTAACAGGGGAGATAATGTATTTCTGAGTTACAGATTTATGTTTTTCTTTTATATGTATATACAGATATAAATATATATCTCTTTAGTTGGAATGATATTCACATGTCACAGGATCTCATATACTTTTAACTGCTGTAATCCTACATTAAGTCATCTTTATACCACCTAATGATAAATAAATAAAGGGGGAAAGAAATGTATTTGTTTTGTATATAAAACTATAATCTCGGTGAATAACACTGTCTTATTTTGAAATTATTTGATCTCCCTGTTATTACTTTTGACTTGTCCCTCTAAATCTAACAAGCACTAGGCTTCATGCAAGATTGTTTTCTTTGCCAGGGTAAGGATATCAAGTGTTATAATTTTGAAATGATGAGAGATTAATTTCCAAAGAGAGAATAAAACAAAGCAAAGGCAGGCATATACTTATAACACATGCATTCAAATTTGTACACAATGTGCAGTATCATGTTACCCCGACTGTGCGAACACACCGATGATGACTCTAAACACAGTGGACTCTAACTCACTCTAATACATAGTCTATAGGACATCATATACTGTCAGTCATGTACATTATTCCCTTCTGCTTGCTCATTTCAGGGTTCGAGGGCCATCAGTGTGAGATAGACATCAGTGAGTGCAGCAGCAGCCCCTGCAGACACGGAGGCCGCTGCATTGAGAGGTCATGGCAGGCCCTGTATGGCAGTGAGCCCCTGCTTCCTGCGTACTATGACCCGCAGCATGCTGCAGGCTACATCTGCAGCTGTCCTCTGGGAACAACAGGTAATTCATTCAGAATAACCAAACTGAATTAATTATACACGGGTCTCTAACGATGGTTATACAGGAGCAGATAGTTTCCACCTTATTCCACAGTGTGTAGAGACTTTATATTGTTCACTCTGACATAGCTGCAAAAATCACAGATCAGTGAGATGAGAAGTTTCTGCCTGGAGCAACGGCAGCGTGAGAGGGTGAATCTAAATTTGGGAACGTTTTGCTTCTTCTATTTTGTAAAAATGGATGCTAAACATTACATGCACACACAGCCAGTTCCAGCTTTTGATGAGGTGAGAGCTGAGTTCATCCAAACAATAAACCACCTCATCTCTACAGGTATCTCGCCACGCTGAAAGGTATGATGTATTAGGTGATCTACAGACTTATTGTTAGGGGTTTTCATCATGTTCAAAATGAAAACAAAGTCAGTTTTAATTTAAATTTAATGTTTTGGTTAATGTACAGATAATCCATTGAGGGTATAATTTGTAACCTCAAAAAATAAGGTTACTTACTAACCTATAGTAACTAAGGTTACTATAAACTAACTGAATAACTCTATGGCAGCGTGAACTCCCAGGACAACTTCACCATCAGCATCGCTGTGACAGAAAATAGCTCAAAGAGACGGCTGTAAATTCTGCTGCTGACTATATACAGTAACTGTGGTGAACTGACCTCAGTCACATTTGACAGGTTCATTATTTTGGCGCCCCCGGGTGGTGGCAAAGAGCAAATTATAAATTGCAGAATTATTCTCAAGGATGGTCTTTAACAGCTTCTATGAGCCAAACCCCAAACTGTAAGAAAACCATGAAAGATTTAAAGACACAAATATAGGTAGTAGCTTGTATTTGAGCCTCATTGTGAGTCTGTTCTTTTGTTGTTGTTGTTTTATTTTTTTATCTTGGCCCTGTTATTGTTGTGTAATCACACCATTGTGAGAAGACTGTGGGACAAACAATTGCAAATTAGTACGTCTAAGCTTAGGTCTAAAGAAATATGGTCTACAGATAATGTACTTTGTATACAAGTGATTATATTCATGTATTCACAGTGCATCAGTGCCTATAGAGAAACCTGTTGTGTTACACAAACATGTTACATCAAATTATACAATACAGTCACAGAAGCAGAAAATTCCAGTTTCCCCTGCTTACACAAGACTTGATCTAGCGATGTAGGTAAGACTGTGAGCCTTCGCCTGCTGAGAGTTGTGTTCTAAAAATTGATTCCCTGCCAGTTGCAGTGGCACTGAGTCACTAAGGTGGCCAAATAGCATTAGTTTAATCCCCAGGATCTGGCTTTGCTGGTCTCCTGACTGGAGCTATTCAGCGCCGGCGTGGTTGTAGGGAAGTTGACAAGGAGCGGACCTCCACTGGCATGGCCTGTACACACACAGACTAATATGGTGCAGTTAGACCAGTTCGGGGCTGTTCTGGGGGAAAAAGTGACGGCATGATGTGGACACCTGCACCATGGATTTGGGGAATTTTGTTGCTCGGAACAGGTACAGTAACATCAGACCATGTTCTTGTCCGTCTAGATATGTAGTGTTGGTAATACATAACATGAATTCAGTTCCTGCTGCTCTTTATCCTCACATACTACCAATGTAAAACAGATAAATGACTTAATAGTTGACATTCAGTGTTTTTGTACACTGTGGTGTACGATACAACTTGTAGCTGTTGCTTTGTGAGGCAAACTGCCCACTCAGTGTTTTTATTTATGATTTTAAAACTGATTAGATAGCATCAACACAAACAAACAGAAAAACAGTGTTATGGAAATGATATATGATGGTAACTTAAAGTCTCTACTCCTGTTATGTAATACAGACGGAGCTGAACTACAGTGAACTAAAGTGAACTGTAATTGTTGGGTTGCGTCAGGTATCGTGACGGCACGCATGTCAGGATTGAACATGGTAGTTTAAACTATTCCAAAGGCCCGCAAAAGTAAAAAAACAAAACAAAAATAGGATCCATTATACACATAAGTAGCAGGCGTTTACAAAATATGGAACAAAATGGGGGGAAAAAAATCTTGGTACATGTCAGTGTCTACACTAGCAATCATCCAACTTACCCAAGTACATCAGTATGTATCCATGTTATTAATGGTAAACGAATTAGGACGGAAATAGACGGAGAAATGACAGTTATAACCTGTTTAGTGAGCAAAATGACCAATAACACATCATTTACTTCACATTTACTTCACAGCTTCAGTTTCATAGTTGAGCTAGATTTGTGTCTTCCCTTGTTAAAAAGACAAAATAGCTGATGTTATTATTTTCTTGTGTTGACAGGTTCCCTCTGTCAGGAGGTGATAGACCAGTGTGATCCCAGTCCCTGCCAGAACGGGGGCAGGTGTGAGAGCCATGTTGGAGGCTACGTTTGCCACTGCCTCCAACAGAGTCACGATGGCGCTCTTTACGGAGGTGTGAACTGTGATGTGAGGCTGGTGGGCTGTGAGGGACATGAATGCCAGAACCAAGGCTCCTGCTCTCCCTTCTTGCTGGATGGGACTCACGGCTACACCTGCTCCTGCTCAGCCGGGTACACCGGACCCCTCTGCAAGACCCCCACCACGTTCTCCTTCGAACGGAAAGGCTACCTGCTGCTTCAGAGTCCCCTTGTGGACACCGAGGTCTCTTGCAACATCACCCTCAGCTTTAAGACTGTTCTGCCCGGAGCGGTGTTGTTCCAGAGGAACAACAGGGGCCTGCTGCTGAGCCTGGAGCTGGAGGGGGGCCAGCTCCGTCTCACACTCAGGAAGGAGGCAGAAGCAGAGACTCCTATCCAGTTTCTGGAGCTCCCGCACGCTGTCACAGATGGACAGTGGCATTCTGTAGAGGCTGTACTTGGAAACATGATGCTCAGCCTGAAACTCTTGGATGAGGCTGGGAGCTGTGGGAGCCAGCCGTGCCACATGGTGGCCCCGCTCCAAAGCACCTTGGACGGGCTGGTGGCGTATCCTCAGAACACTTTTATTGGAGGAGTGCTTCAGGACTCAAATGGGCCCAGCGAGGCCTCCCCACCTCCAGCATTTATTGGCTGCATGCGGGATGTGTTTGTGGACTGGCAGCTCGTCGTCCCCGAGGAATGGCTGAGCGACTCTGCTGTTAATGTGTCCCCTGGCTGCAGCTACAGGGACCGCTGCCTGGATGTGCCTTGCCAAAACAGAGGACAGTGTGTCAACCTGTGGCAGACCTACCAGTGCTGGTGTCCAAGGCCTTATGAGGGGCACGACTGTGAGGAGGGTATGTACAGAGCTGTGAAACAACAGACTATATTATAAGTGGAGATAATGCAGGAAAGTCAAATAGCAACAATATAAAAAAATTGGTTGCAGATTTTGGTTTCTAAATCTATTAGTTCTGCCAAAAAGAAGTTTATTGCACAAACACAAATGGAAAGGTCACTCTCATCAAATTTCTTAATCTTCATTTGCTGATTTGTAACAGGATATAAGGGAGCAGAAATTAGGCCAATCAAAAGCCACAGCAAAGGACAGAGGCAGAGATCCTCTTATCTTACTGGATTAAGGATGTAAGGGTTTCTATTTTGGAAGTACACTGGGAAACATTACAGGAAGCTGCATGGCGTTCAGTCAGCTAACGGTAACCTCTGATCAATACATCGGACAGTGAGTGATACATACGTTGATTGAAAAGTGTTCAGGTTGTGTCCCACTGAGGATATCTAGAGCCTCTTAACTCTATCAAAGCAGATGACTGATCACCAGTACAGTGATGTGATCTTTGCATTCACATTAACCAAAATTGACACAAATGCACATCCTTTCTATTTATACATACATAGAAATTCCAACTTTTATGTAGCTTTTATATGACCTATCATTTTCTGCGTGACCTCTGTGCATTCTCATTGTCGTGTCTGCCTTATCATCAGGTGGCCAAACCACATTAGAAAGTGCTGACAGAGGACACAGATCATACGGCACATGAGGGCTGGTGGCTGCTTGAATGCTCTCTGTCTGTTCTCTGTGACTGTGCTCAGGACTTTAATGTAAACAGCTCATCTGTCCAGATATTCATTCATTTCTTTATTTCAGACCCAAGGGGATCCATATCGCCATAAAAGCACAATAAAAATAATAAAAGAAAGACAGAAAAAGAGTAAAAAAAAGAAAATAGATAGTTTCTGCAAACACCTAAATGTATCACAATGCTCTTGTAAATGTAAATATTTGAATTTTTATCCTCAGCACAGATGAGAATAAACTCTGAAATGGCATCAAAACAGTCTGTATCAACTAACAAAATGGATAGATTATATTGAAATACAAGGAGTGTGAGCTCTTTTTGTGCTTGGTTGACTTTTCATCTTGGTATTTTCACTTCAAAGGACTGCAAATAAATTGTATTATTAAACTTATTAAACTTCCTCAACACATGTTTGCCAAGATGAAAAGTTCAAGATGTTGAACACCCAGTCAACTCGTATTTCTTATTTTAATCTCCTGTTTTCCTCTTTT
The DNA here is from genome assembly GCF_045865225.1 of Trachurus japonicus. Classification (NCBI taxonomy): domain Eukaryota; kingdom Metazoa; phylum Chordata; class Actinopteri; order Carangiformes; family Carangidae; genus Trachurus; species Trachurus japonicus. The sequence goes on from NC_140910.1 coordinate 22,628,750, forward strand.
TGCAGAGCATGTGACTGCACGCTTTGGGAATGAGGACTCTCACAGTTACGCTGCGTTCACAGTCACCGATGACCTGGGCCCCGACTTCTCCATCTCCCTCTTCCTGCGTACACGGAGGCGCAATGGACTCCTCCTGGTGCTCGGCAACAGCAGCAGCCAGTACCTGCACGTGTGGCTGGAGGACGGCAGGGTCACGGTTCAGATGAACAACTTTGAGAGTCTGAGGGCAGAGAGCGCGGTCAACGACGGGGAGGTCCACTTTGTGAGCGTGGAGGTGGCGGGGGATCGCATGGCGCTGTACGTAGCTGCTCAGAAACAGGGAGATGTGGAGATCAGGACGGTCGATGTCCGAGCAGGTGATACCGTGTATGTGGGAGGTCTGTTGGAGAGCAAGGCCACTGCAGCGTTTGGAGGATATTTTAAAGGTTGTATCCAGGACCTGAGGATCAATGACACTAGACTGCAGTTCTTTGGGTTGGACGCCTCAGTGAGAACTTACCCTCTGCAGCTCATGGAGAACGTGACCAGTGGGTGCTCAGGGGACAACGCCTGCAGTGTGAGTAACGTGTTGTTTTGTTAATTGTTTGTTAACCTTTTATTTTGAGACTTAAGCTGCGTTTGCACCAGTCTTTTATTTTGATTTTGCTGTAGAATTGGATATTATGTGATGAGGAGAGGGGTGTCTATGGGGATTGAGTCTTTCTTGGAGCCATCTTCTAGTGACACTCCCAAATGGTGATGTGTTTGCGGCTTCATTTTTCAGCCTCTGAAGCTGCTGCTCTGTAAATCAGGCAGAGGCCGTGAAACATCAAGTGTAAGTAACCAACTGCATCAATTTGTCATCCTCAGAGAAACCCTTGTCTCAACGGGGGGATGTGTTACTCCAAGTGGGATGACTTCACCTGCACCTGCCCCCCCAGCACAGCAGGGCGGCACTGTGAAGATGTGAGGTGGTGCGAGCTGTCGCCGTGCCCCGCAGACTCAGAGTGCAAGATGCTGATCCAGGGATATGAATGTAAGTGAATCCAGTCAGATACATCAGAGGGAGTTTCAAATCCACGTCAGGTCACAAGACATTATGGTTACAGTTTTTGGGCAGGATTGCTGATATCTATATATCTATTTTTTATTTGACCTATGTTCATAGTGGTTTCTTATAATAATTAGATAAACAACATCTGTAGCTACTGTACAAGGAGCCTGTATGTATTAGTCATTGTTCTGGCATCCAGCCATTGACTTAAACTAGTTAAATGATCTATCTATCTACCTTCTACCAGCTGATAGTATAATTACTGTTGGATTGTGTTAAATAGACTAAAGTAAAAGGGTTATTGAAGTTCATATGTTCATATCATATTAGTTGCTGCAAAATAGTAATGAAAATGATACAGTAAGTATTAGTTAGTCATATCATCATATAGTCACATGTAACATTAACCAATAGAACTATGGGGTACAGTATGCTTAAGCCGTATACATTTTGTCAGTGTCTCCCAACAGTTCATTCTTTAAAGATACACTTCATGTCCACGTTCCCTTCTTTTTATGTTAGGTAAAATAACTTAAACCCAAACAAAGAGTCAGTTATACCTCTTCTATAAATATATTTGAGCTTGTTTGTGGAATTGGTTGTTGCAGAGTTAATTGGTCACCGTGTACAGCTCCACACACCTGACGATAAACCAGCCTCACTCTGCCCTCTCAGTTTACTGAATGTGCTCCATAAAGCAGGATTGGCCTGAGGCCAGCTTATCCTTTTTTTGCTGGGATTAGTGATGATTTACTGTGTCACCCCGTCTGTCCTGTAAGCCACCCCACGTTCAGCGATTAACTCACCGCAGAGCAAATACCTGCTCCTAACAGGAATTTACCATAAATGACCTTATGTAGTTGCTAAAAGGATTTCAGTGTTATCAAACCAGGAAAGGCTGTGCTGTAATGATGTCTGTTGTTTGTCAGTGTTTAAATTAGAAGGGTTAATACCCTTGTTGTTGCATAGTGGCAGATAATCAGGGCAGAGAAACCAGCTTTGCAAATGTGTAAACAAACAAAGCAACATGGTGGATATTTTCCTCTGATCTTCCAGGCTACTCCAATGCAACCTTCCTGAACGAAACCACCGTTCTGTCCTACCGGGGAAACGGACACATATCCCGCAACCTCACCAACCTGTCCCTGAACCTGCGCACACGGAGGCGTAATGCAGCGATCCTACATGCAGAAAGAGGCTCTGCATTCATCACACTCTCTGTCCAGGACAGCTTCCTCTTCATGGAGCTTCAGGGCAGCAGAGAGGAGGAGGAGGAGGAGGGGGAGGGGGAGGGGGGAGAGGAGGCCGTGCCTCCTGTCAGCCTGAGCAGCCGCAGGAGCGTCAGCGATGGAGAGTGGCACAGTGTCCATGTGTTCATGGCAGCGCCGTGGGCACAAACCTCCCGCTGGACACTGGTTGTGGATGAAGAGATCGAGGAAGCTCGCACTTCCAGGGCCCAGGGAGGCAACTTGGACTTCCTCAGGGAAGAGGTGGACATCTTCTTGGGCGGCCTGGCCCCTGACGCCGGCTGGCCCCTGACCGGATGCCTGAGCACGGTGGAGCTGGGTGGCATCGCCCTGCCGTACTTCAGCCCCTCTGACGTGAACCTGCCGCGCCTGCAGGAGGAGCAGTTCGTCCGGACGTCGCTGGAGCCTCCTCTCCCCGGCTGCAGCGGGGCGCCCGTGTGCGAGCCCAACCCCTGCCTGAACGGAGGCGAGTGCCAGGATCACTTCAACACCTACAACTGCAGCTGCGCCGAGGGCTGGGCCGGGAGGCGCTGCGACTTCTTCACCAACACCTGCGCTTCCGGCCCCTGCGTCCACGGCAACTGCAGCGTGAACGGGATGACCTACGAGTGCGCCTGTGACTTTGGCTACGCGGGTGTGGACTGCGAGGAGGAGGTGGACATGTGTGAGACCCACCTGTGTGCCCATGGAGGCACCTGCCTGCATGGGCCGGACAGGTACGCCTGCCTCTGCGCTGAGAACTACACCGGACCGCTCTGCAAGTAAGTGCAAGTGTTTTCTGGATCTAGTAGAAAACAGGAGAATAGAATAGAAATAAACAACAGACTCAGACCAGCAGCAGAGGAGGAAACAATCCCAATATGAATATTTAAAGCTTTGCAGATGACTTTGCCCTTCTAAGAACAGTTTTCAGAGCTTAGTTAGTTAGCAAACACAAAACACACAAATAAATGCTCCAAAATTGCACAGACAAGGGATCGGAGCACAACACAAAGACACTCCTTCGCCGTAAATGTCTCAGCATCTCTGCCTCTGTTCAGCATTTCAACCACACCTGCAGTGAGCGTCTCAGAAGCTGCATTTCTATTCTAGTGTCAGCCAGAAAGGGCCTCAGTCTGCTGCGGTGTCTCACTACACAAGGCTCTCTGGTTCAGCACCAGTTTTCTTCCCCCACCCCTGTCATCTACCGTTTGCCTCGGAGAACCAGCAGGGGAACGCCTCCAACCATTTATCCTGTAAACACGCAGGCTCTTGCATTTTTGCATCTCCTGCACGAGGAAAAAAACCCTTTGCAAGTGTCTCGCTAAGCAAGCCACGAGACAAGCTTCTCCTCGTCTCCCTTCACTGGGAACATCTAGGCTGTAAAGTTTTCATCAAAATGACTTTCTTTTTGTTTGTCTCTCTTGTTTGTGTGTGTCTTTCTACCTCCCATCTTGCCATCTGTTTCTCTCCAGTGAACGCATTGAAGAAATTCCGTGGTACATTGTTGTCAGAAAAGTGTAAGTTGTTTCTTTTTTTTCTCTCTCTCCCTCTATTTCTCTGGTGTTCGCGATTTGTTTCCTGTTAGATATTAGTCTCTCAAATGTCAGGTTCTGTGACTCCTCTTTCGTCTTTTTTTTTTTTTTTTTTGTTCGACAACATGCGACAAAATGCCAAGCAAAGCTAATATTAACGTCGCCTGTGACATTGTGTTTGTTTTGGATGGAGATAACCGCTGTGTCAGATGAGTGACAGCTCAGTTCAAAATGATTGAAACATCACCCACCAAAAATGTGCACTTTTCAAAATGAAAAAGCTCCTCTTGTTTTCTTTTTTTTGTAATTGTTGAGGGATGAATTTCAAATTACTACCAGATGCTGAACATTTTGGAACAGAGCTGCTGTGCTTCAGGCAAATACAAGGTTACAGAGGCCAAAGAGAAATGGTTGGTTTTTTCATTCCTGTACATGTGATTTGACATCCTGCTAGTGAATAGTTTCATGAGGTCTTTAATCTTATTATCCTGGTCACCTCCTAAACCTCTTTGTCTCCCCTGTGGAGAGCAGCGGGAGGCCGTACAATACGGTTCCTGTCTGCCTGATTCCCCTGCTTCCCCAAAGACGTCAAACTCCAGGGAACTCAACAATACTGAGTGTGCAGCCTCTAATGAAAACACAAGTGACACACGCATTCACCCGCTTATATGTCTGATTGTCCTTCACCAGACAGCCCAAGCTACCCGTTTCCCTGTGTGGCGATGAAACCAGAAACTACACCTGCTTCAACGGAGGCAACTGCACTGACCGAGAGCTGTCCTGTGACTGTCCCCCCGGCTTCGTCGGACACCGGTAGGAGAGAGAAATAATATGTCATTATTGTTAAATAGTAAATCAAATGGATCCAGTAGGGTCTGAGATATGAGGAGAAAATGCACTGTCATCCTGTGATTTGTCAGTGGAGCACAGGGTGAGCACGGGTTAGCTGTCATGCAGGTGGACATTGTGGCCAATATACAGTAACCTGAAGAAGTACATATAGAGCTTTATCAGACAGTAAATAATGATAAATCAGCGCATAAGGAGCATTTTACTGCTGTAACAGGTTGAAGCGGAGCTGGTTTTAACCACTTTATAAACTGTTCGAGACTTTTACTCTTGTGAAAGTAACTGCTAACCATCACTTAAGGCCTCAAATGGTTATTTAAACCAAACAATCTGAGGCATTTAGAGGGCAAATCTCGCATTGGTTTAACAGCTCATTAACATTTGAAGAATAAGACAAAGGGCCCAAAGTCGCCAGTATTCACTATCTATAAATATATATATATATATATATTTACCTTATTAGATTGAAGGTAAAATGTCAATCTGAAAGTAGTTATGATATACGTATGTCAGGTAAAAGTAGTAAAAAGTGCATCTGACATGTAGTAGAGACAGCATAAGGGGAAAATACTCAAGCGGTAGTGAAGTACTGACACAACCTCCTGCTGTATAAGTTTGTTATGGCTGATTTAACTATAGTAAGACTGGATGTGAACATATGGCTTTTATGAAGGGCGATACGTTCTCCCAACAGAACCATCTCTCTGACAGCTCCCTCAGATCAAAGCCTCCAAACCCAAGCCATAAAACCATCTGCTATATATAATGTGCTCAACGTGTCTCTGACCGAGCTGCGACTCTGTGTCCGTAGGTGCGAGCAGGAGGTGGACGAGTGCAAGTCCAACCCCTGTCTGAACGGAGGCTACTGCCGCAACCTCATCAACAAGTTTGTCTGCGTGTGCGACATGAGCTACGCCGGAGACCTCTGCCAGACGGACGTAAGCGACATTTACTTTTACGTGGCCGTGCTGCTGTGGCAGAACCTCTTCCAGCTGCTTTCCTACCTCATCCTCAGGCTGGACGACGAGCCAGAGGTGGACTGGGGAGGAAATGACTGAATGTGTGTGTATGTGTGCGTGTGTGTGAGGGACTGTTTTGACACTATGGGTGCAGAGAGGCATTGGTAGAGGTGATTCACTGTTGGAAGAGCCCTGTAGTTTTGTGTCCAGCACACAGCACAGCACATGTTAGGGGGTTTTGCTCTATAGTTGACGTGCAGTTAATGTTACCACAGAGCTGTTTCTGTGCCTTACAATGACACTTTGGTAATTAATAGCACCTTATTCAAAGTAGTTATTTTTATTTATCCATTTCATTTAATAATTAAAGTAGCTGTGGACCACACAGGCAGTCATCTTCTTGTAAAACCACCACATGCAAAACAGTTTAGGGCTGTAACAATTTAATTATGAGTCATTCTATAAAATGTGAAAAATGGCCATCACATGTTCTCTGTTTTATCCGAACAAGAATCTAAATAACTAAATATTGACAAAATTAATTGATCAGATATTTGTGTCAGTTGCAAAGCTGCAGGGCGCCTCCTCTGGTCTGAAGGGAAGGATGGTCTATGTTCAGTAAAAGCGAGGAACATTATAAAACCTGTGTTATTTATAATGTTTCTCATTGAGGATATCCTGTCAGTCTCGTCTGAACTGGGTTTTTTGGGAGCTCCGTGCCGATGAACGTGTGAACTATCAAAAACAGTCACAGAAGCACCTACGGGGGCTCGGAGACGACAAGATGTCTCTTTGTTCTCGATGTGCATTCAGAGCACTGTGGTGTCTGACTGACTGTCTGACTGACTGACTGACTGACTGAGTGCTGTGCGTTGTTTTTTTTTGTACCAAAGAAGTTTCTGTCTCTTAAACCTTCCTGTGTGAGGCGAAGATATTTTAAGCCTGAATTCTCTGCGGCTCTGCTCGAACGGCGCCCATCAACATTTCACCGTGCTGTTGTGGTCAACATCTCATGACGCTCTGAATCATTGCACTTGTCTGTTCCTCATGGTAGACCTGCATGTGTGTTTTTTTTTTTTTTGTCTGTCTCCTTGGTGTTGTTGTGTCACTGAACGATCCACGTACGATACATGTAATCTATCTTTGTCTTTTCCTCCATCATATTCTGTCCTCATGTCCTGTCTCTGTTTAAATCCTGTGTCTGTCTCTGTTGTTGTCAAATAAAAACAAAATCTTTCTTATCAGCCTTGATTTGTTGTCTGTCCTCTTTTCATCTCTTTGAACTAACGCTTCTCTTCCATAACAAAATATATTTGTTTCATTCCCATTTTCCTCCTATTTTCTCGTCGGTGCAGATTTGATGTGAAGCTTCTCTCACCGATCCTGTCATCGAAATCTTAACCATCTATCACTTTGTGTCAAGAAGTGGATCTGCTGACGCCCTTAGGCTACCGTGACACCAGCACACACATAATCTCTTTTAACAAGATGTAGCGTGAGTGTATCCCAGAATAGCCCAAGTTCATAGCTCAAGTTGCTATACATCCACGCAAGTTTATCTGAAGTAAACGCAAGGTTTTGTCAAATATCAGTGTTTCTTTATTGAGCTACAGTGAAGCGGAGGTAGAGAACAGGACCTGGACTGAAGCCTTGAAACGAGAAGACATTTTTGCACCAGGTGAAGGCTGTAGAGTCTGACTCCTCCCTCCATTACTGACAATCGAGATTTAAGGACCACGGTGAAAAGTGATCACATCAAGAAAAACCATTTAAAGATGATGATTAGGATTATTTAAAGATGTGCATTCCTTAAGTCTCGCCCTCATCACGGTGGCTGAACGATATGAAATACCTGCAGCCAGGCTTCGGAGGTTTTTATTTAACTATGTGTGCAACATTCAGGTATCCACAGACTTGTTTTGACCCAATGGTAAATATGTTATAGCACTTCTATCTCGTGCACCTGCTATCTCGCTGCCATCTCGTCTTTGTGCACATATGTGTGTGTGTGTGCATGTGTGTGTGTGTGCGTGTGTGTGTCCTTTGCAGGCACAGCTAGCCCTAATGGAAAGGAAAGAGGGGGAGGAAATGGGAAGCCATTTTTCAGCTCTGGCACTGATGTGGCCATCCTTTGAGAATGAGAGAAAGAGAGAAAGAGTGAGAGAGAGAGAGAGAGAGAAAGAGAGAGTGAAAGAGAGAGGGAAATGTGCTTCGCCAGCAAAAACAGCAGCATGATGCTGCTGAAGTGCAGTTTCAGCAGAGAACTGGTGACATTCACAGAAGTTCGGTCTGCTTCACAGAAACGTATGAGGGCAGCTTATCTGGCAGACACACACACACACACACACACACACACACACACACACACACACACACACATAGACACACATATACACACACACACACACACACACAGAACAGGTTGATAGTGCTGACAGCAAGGAAGCATACCTGCCATCCCTGTGTGTGTGTGTGTGTGTGTGTGTGTGTGTAGCTGCTGTGTTGTGGCTTCAGGGTGGCCTTGCCATGTACCTTAGAGACTGGTTAGTTAGACATCTCCGTGTCTGTGTGTGTGTGGCAGGCAGTGACTGATGGCGGGTCCTGGCTGCAGGCTGCTCCGGCTCGCTTGTGTCACACTCGCTCTGACAGCCAACTGCGCCGCGGTGACAGGTAAGCACTTTCCAGGAGTCAACAAAGAACCTGTAGAGAAGGAAAAAGAAAGCGTAATGTCTACAGCGCCGAGCGTTGAGCGCATGAGTTTATTTTTTGCCTCGGGATACGGATGGTTGTATTTTTATTAGAATAATGTTTCCGCGTTGATTGCTCAGTGTAAAGTTTGCTGACTTCTGAGATTTCTCTCCAGAGCCTTGTGTAACCTGACAAGCTCAGTGAGAAGCTTCAGTTATGGAGATACTAGTGTCAGCCAGAATTATAAGTGCTGTGGAACGATACTTACAGCTGTTGTGCTGTTGGTAACCTTGTACCAGCCACTCGCAGTGTCACCACCATCACACCTCCCACCACGACGACCGGTGTAAGTTTCATCTGCTGCTCCGTCTTCCTTGCTTCTGGTTTTTAATGAATGAATATTAACAATCACTCACCTGCTGCACTGGAGGCTTTGATTGGTCTCGATTCACTGGGTTTGACTGGTGAGGTCAGGAATCTGTGTTTGCATGCGGGGCGCTTGTGTTTCCGCTCGGTGGTGAGGCTGTTTGTGTGTTTTTGGTGTGTGAAGATCAAAGGGCCCCAAGGCTGTGAGTTAAAAATGAATCTTAGCAGGTTTCACAAGTCATTACAACGCCCTCAGACGCTTCATGTAAAACAGCTTTTCTTCCTGCTTGAAAAGAAGCATGTGTGTGTGTGTGTGTGTGTATGAGCTATTTTTGGTGTGAGTGTTTTGTTTTGTTGTTTTTTTCGGTGGTGTTATGTGCTGATGGGATCATCAGGCAGCATCTTGCCTATATATGTGTGTGTGTGTGTGTGTGTGTGTATGATCCTCCACAGATAGAGCGTGCTCCAGACAGCTCTCGGGTGGCTGCCGTGCTGGCGCCGTGTCTGGTTGGCTTGGCGATAGTGGTGATGGTGGGGCTGGCGCTGGCCGTAGCCAAACTGCGCGAGAGGCGGCAGACGGAGGGAGGTTTCAGTCCTCGGCAACTCGAGGCTCCTGGTGGTCGCAGCCCACCTGCCGAGCTGGGAAACACATCCATCAGCACTTTGGCAGCACGCGTGGAGCGCCTGGTGTAGTGTAAAGCAGTCAGGAGAGGAAGAAGTGTGTGTAAGAAGAAGAGTGTGTGACTGAGAGAGAGAAGAAAAAAAAATGTGTGAGAGAGACAGAAATAAACAGTGCACCCTGTCTGTGCGAAAACCTTTACACCAAAATGTTCTTGTAAAAGCGTCTGTTTCTCTTTCCCACCTCCCTTGCAGCTCACCTCGGAGGGCTTGACCTCTGACCTCTTGCTGTCCATCAGCCTGGTGTCTGTGGTGCTGCTGCTGGTTCTCATCCTGACCTCCGTCGGGCTGGTCGTGGCGATGAACCGCCGCGCCACCCACGGCACCTACAGCCCCAGCCGGCAGGAGAAGGAGGGGTCGCGGGTGGAGATGTGGAGCATCACTCAGCCGCCGCCGATGGAGAGACTGATATGAGTCACAGGAGGAGACTGTGTTTACATGCAGGTTCATTCTCTCATTATTGGAGTCGTTTAGAGGCTGAAAACCAAAAACACACACCTGATATCAGACGTATGATGATGACTCTCTGGATCCTGCATGTTCACATGGTCTTCACCTCACCGTGCCGCCATCTTAAACTGACTGTTCCCGCCTAAAGATCTCACGCTGGAAGACAGTGGGAGGTCTTTTCAGAATCCGCCTTTATTGTCACTATACAGAAGTACAGCGAAATTACAGCAATCAACCTGTCCGTACATATACAGCATACAATACATACAATAAGACAGACATAACAGGATGACTGGGCGATAAGAGGGGGGAGGAAAAGGGGAGAAACAAGTGTAAATGTGTAAATACGCGACCTGGCGATGTTTTGCACCTGCAGCTTCACCACCCGGCAGTACATCCATCTAAATGCAAAGATTTGTGCTCATCAGGTATCGAGACTGTCGCCTCTTTGTCTATATTTATAAAACTGATGGACCAGTCAGCACACACACACACACAAACACAGTCAAACATACACTCACATGGAAAAATTTGTCAAAACATTCCTTATTTAAATTCCTAAAATTCAATCCGTGTGTATTTATTATAGGAAAATGAATTGTCTCTTCTTCTTGTTCGTGTCTCACACTGTGTCTATACACTGAGTGTTGCTGCCTCTACTGATTTAATTTTTGTCCTCTTATAGTCAGCTCTCAGGATCAGTGGTACTACAGTAGTTGACTGGCTGGCTTATTTATTGTTAGTTACCAGAACTGTCTGTGATTAAGCTGTTATTTCCACTGTATATACTTTACTGATTATTTTATTCATAATTTTTAAACTGTGAATTTAATTTTGTACCTTTTAATTGTTGGCACTGCACAAAAAACAATCTGTTGAATAATTAAAGTGAATGTATTTGTGTTAATTTATTCAATGTCTACAAAGTGTTATAGCCTAGCCTATGTTTGCTTTTCACAATAAACCAAAACACTGATAATAAACACAGTATTAGTCAAGGATTCACTGTTGTGCACCGTTACCTCCCATCAAGTCTCCAGTCCTTCCAATCAGATCGCTTCGTTGGAAGTTCTCCACTTGGCCTGGTTTTGGTTTTGTGAACTGTAAATACAGACAAAAAAAAAAAAAACCCACATGGACTGTTTTGTTAATACAACACATTTTTGTTGTTATGCTGATACAGAATTTTAGTTCTGGTCAAAAACGAGTCCAGGGATGCATAAGAATGAAACAGTATAATTTATTTTCAGTTCACAGTGCATACATTACGTGCAGTTGTACCAAGTTACTCATCGATAGCACATTATATTGACCTCAGTTGTTTTAAGACAGTTGTTTCCTCTGCAGTGAAAACATGCAAGTGTGCACAGAATCAGAAAATCAGCAAATGGCATACAAAAGAGTTCATCATTACGATACCCAAACAAGAGACTGAAAATGAAAACTAAAACGTTGCTGACGTAACATTCAGTGTATTTGTACTGTACCTATACTGTACTGAAAATATCTTCTTTTTAACATGTGGTTCCAGGGAAGTGATGTTAATATTTTTGTAAAGTCGAAGGCTGCTACATAATCTTTCTCCCTCCTTTCATTACAACAATGTCAGGAGTCATGTATTTTCTATATATTTTCCAATAGCTTAGCTGTCACAAGCCTGCAGACGTTGAAATGCAAATCTGCTGACAATCATATCTTTGTCATAATACGACGTTAGTGTAAACGGGACCAGAGTTGTGGTTAAAATTTACAGTAGCCGGTTCACTAAAGAAATAGAAATACTTTTTTTCCTACATAAAACGCAAGGCAGATGACATTTAACTGTACAATACCCAATGCAAGGCAGAACGATGTTCATGTCCATCATTTTTGATCCAATGGAATTGCTAAATACTGAACTAATAATTCATACCAAAAGAAGAAAAAAAAAGAAAAACACAACTAAACAAAACAAAATCATAGCATACAACACATACAGGTACACACATGCAGATACAACAGTCAGCATTGTATCATGTACAAGCAAGCATCAGTCTCTGCTCATTGAAAGGTGTCAGATGCTCCTGAACGTGAATGGCTACATGGGACGTTGCGTTAAAATTCTCTCTTCTATTTAATTTCTCCAAAAATAAAATCTAAAACATTCAAATATTAGGTGTCATTTTTTGTTTTTTTACAACATACAACACCGATCATATATTATCCATGTAAAATATACTCAAGCCAGAAAAAATACACATCTATTCAGTTGAAAATAATCTTTCATCAATATGAAATCAACTAGAGAAACTCCTCTGAGGAATGTTTTTAAATACAGTTAGCTCAGAATGAGTGTTAAAGGTGTTTTAAAAAAGAGAGAGCGCAAAAAGAAGAAGAAGAAGAAAAAAAAATAGCACAAACTATACAAGTAATCACCTAACAGTACAGTCAAAGAAAGTACCTAATTTACAAAAGAGACAAAATAACCCAGAGAGATTCAGAAATCCTGTCTTACACACACAGGCAGGAAGATTCCCACCGACCACCGCAGCAAAGGAAAACACTGAGTGAGTCCAGCTGGACCGCAGCTGAAGCTCAGAACCAGAGCAGCTACAAAAACAATGCAAGTACCCGAGTTCAATTCAGGTCAGGTTCTCAGGTCCAAGTTTGGCTTTTTGTGTCTTTTTTTTTTAAATCATACGAAAACCAAATTCTTCAATGTCCCTTCCTGAGGTTTAAGGTGGTCTGAAAACATTGCATACTTGTTCCGTCTTTAATACTGTACCTTGTTGTGATTATACTGGATGGTACTCTGGCTGTATAAGGCACACCATACACTCCGTCTTTAACACCAAACGACACACCTCAGCTCACACAATTAAATAGACTCTTGATATTTATTTATTCAGGGGGAACAAGAGGTCAATTCCCACTAGAAATTAATTTAATTGTTATTATATTTCAAGTAGAATAATATAATGTGAAAAAACTGACCTTTCTGATCATTTTAAACATTTGCATAGTAAATAAGTTTTTTTTTTAAAGTGTTTGCAATATCTAAGGCCAGTACAAAGATTGTTCTGGAGTCTGTTTTTTTTTCTTTTTGGAATTATTACAAGGACTGATTCCTGGGCTTTTAGAAGCACGCCAAAGACTTTATGAGCAAATCGTTAACGCAGAGCAGCACTCAAAAAGTGGAGAAATAGCTGCTATTAAACTGCCACACCGACTGGCGTCTGGCATAAATCATAAGAACAACGAACCATAAATGTAATAATCCCAACACAAGCACATGAAAAAGCTTTTTTTTTTTTATTTAAATCTTTTCTTTTCTCTGGATTTGTGGCGACGCAGAGAATGATGGGAACCCACATTCTCTGGACATGGCGTTTCTCTCCACAGGAGAGTCTGTTATAGAAATCCTTTAGACTCTGTACACATTACATCCACGTAGCTTCTCTCTGAGGAGATCTGTATTGCTTCATTACAGTACAATCATCAACCACTGCATTACGTTACAGTGTGTGACTCTAGCCTAGAAGGACAGAGACTGCATTTCCTCATGTGAAACAGAAAGAAAGATAAAGACTGAGTTATATAATAAGTCTGGTGATGCTCAATAGTGGCAACAAAATCTATGAAAAGACCAAAACAATCACTTAATACTTAATAATAATCTATACTGTAGATGAAACCACTCAAATGCAGTATTTAGTCCTGTGTAAATGTGCTGCAGCCTTCTCTGAGACTGAAAATGGAAACTATGTTTAGTATTAGTGAGTCATATTCAAAAGTTTACATCATGAGTAGGAACAAATGTGCTCGGGGGCTGAGTGCCACAGACAGGGCAGGGAAGTCTGAAAGCAATGAGACAGAATAATGTATTGTTAGTTTTGGTCTTTCCATGGGATTTGCTGATAATAACCGAAACGTAGAGCACTGCCAGACATATCCTATAAAGTTCACCCTCTACACATCCACTCCAAACCTCACAAGCTCCGCAACGACTGGCCGCCATTTTTTTTTTTTTCCTTTTTCTTTTTTGTCTTAAGGTCGAGAGTGAGAAGTAGATGTGCTGAAAGTAGTAAAAGGCAGAAAATGAGAAGAGACAACATGAGGAGCAGAGTGGTGACGGTGGAAGAAGAGAAAGACGAGGAGATGAAACGAGGATACTGGCTTTTTAAAAAATAATCCATTTTGAACTTTTGAGTGTATTTGCATGTCGTCAGAGAGACAGAAGTGTCCTGAGGAACGTGGGGAGAGGGGAGAAAGAGAGGTTCCCTACGTACATACGTGCACATCGCATGATCTGGAATGCAATTAAAAACAGCAGCTTAAAGCACATCATATATTAACTACTCTATTCATCCAGATAAATACAGTGCTGTTTAAGTACTACTAACTGTTGCATTTAAGATCTGTCATTATTCTGATTACAAAGTACCTGTTATGGTATCTATAGATTAAGACACCAGAGTATCATCAACAAATCACATGTCCATTTAAGGCATGGTGATAAAAAATACATAATTACACAGTGTAGAATTAGTTTCAAAGGCCCGAGTGGACTCTGTGTCTGGAAACTCCTGCCTCACTTTGTTGTTCTCGCTCAGGTGATATTTTTTTTTTAGTACCAGGTCGCAATTACTGAGTATTATTTGTAAATCTACAAGTGCAAATTCAGTCCGGTCACGTGAAATGTTTGAAACACAGAATGGACGACTGACACAATGTGCTGAGGAGTGATGATCGTCCCTTCTTAATTCTGACTGAGCGTTTTTTCTCCAACTCCTTTTCTCCATTAACCGCTTGGCTACTTTACATGATCCCCAAAGAGTTTGTCGGGTGAGGCTTTGTAAAAGCTGAGAAATACAACACGCAATAGTTACGTCATCCAGCAATCTAGATGATCGCAAGCAGAAACACCACGATGAGGAGTAAACAAATCCTCTTGTGTCTTTCTTGTTTGTAATTGAGTTTATAGCGTTGTATTTTCTTCACACGACTGGGACAACAACACTCCAGAAACACAAAAAAAAATCCTAAAACTAACCCTACTTTGAGTTTTTGGAGTGTCCCTGTCTCCGTTTCTCACTCGTTGCAACTTCAGCAGCAGCACACCCAGTTCTCTTGAAGGAAAAGTACTTATTTTGTGTTGAATGTGAAAAATCTGCCACTGTAGTGAGATGACTTGAACCTGTTTCCTTCACAAAACAAAGTTTAATTTTACCAAAATGTTTGTGCAGACACCTTTTGTGGTTTTAAGGTTCTTTTTGTTTGCTTGAAGATCCAGATTCTTATGATTGGAAAGTTTACTTGTACTGGAAACAGGCTTTAATACTCCTGTTACAGTGGCTTTGTTTTCACAAAATACACAAAATAAGGATTTCATTATATAAATACAGAGATGGATGATGGATGGAGACTTCCTCAGCGCGCCAACTCATCTCCATCTCGTTCCTGTGTGACATCAGATTTGTTTGTGACTTTTCCTGACGACTACAGTAAGTGCTGTTAGAATAAAAACAACTTCTGAACTGACCGTGTCCTCTGAGTCTGCAGCTAATTGTTATAGAAGAATGAGAGTGAGTATATTTCATTTTTAACAGACTCTTAAGTCTCTGACGTCCCTTATTAGGACTCATCGGTGGCTTTGCCCTGGACCTGGTGGTGACTGTTGTTGCAGTGAACCTGTGAGAGCTGCAGGCTGGTGTGGAGGACGGAGCTGAGGCAACACATGGACTCAATCTCCTCCAGCAGACCTTGATCCTGCACCACAGCCGCCCCGGAGCCATTACCCTGCCCCAGACACAGGCCGAGCCCCAGGAGCCCCTCCTTGGACACCTCCTTCTCCCAGGGGACGGGCATAGCTGAGTGTCTGTGCTTCGACGGGCTGCCCTCGGCCTCCTGGTGGCCCCTGCTGCCCTGCCTCTGGAGGGCCTTCTCCTGGTACTGCTTCACCGTCTCCTTGGACAGCACCTTCCTCCTCAGGATGCCGGTGGAGGCGGTCTGGTTCTGGGTCTGAGAGGGCTCGGTGCTGGTTTGGGGGTCTGAGATGGTCCGAGACCGACCGGACCCGGCGGCGGGAGGGGAGTAGTCTGGGTGGGAAACGGCCGCCGAGGAACCGTAAGCGTCGTAAGAGAGAGAGGGAGACGGCAGCGTGGTCGCGAGTCTATGGGACTGTACAGGGGAGTAGGAGAAGCGGTGTCCCGGTTGTCGTCCTGAATGTAAATAGTGAGGGGCGGGGTCGGCGTTGTGCTGAGGGAGGCGTGGTTTGGAGACGTCGGCGGTCTGGTCTGGGGGTGCAGCAGCAGAGACGGCCGCTGGAGGAGCTGCTGCTGCTGCTGCTGCTGCTGCTGCTGCTGCTGCTGCTGCTGCTGGTTTCTTGGACACCTTCAGGCTGCTCTTGTTGGGCTGCCTGCGCGGGGAAGGTGGGAGGTGTTTCCCATGGACTGCGCTGTCGTCCTGGCCCAAGTTCCAGCCCTGATCTCCACCTCCACCACCACCATCACCACCTCCACCACTCTGATCTGCAGGTTTACACTCACTGGAAGGTGTCGGCTTGGTCTGCAATAAAAGAAACAAGAGCAACCTTGATGAAGAGACCCAGGTGTCTGCAAATCTCAGCGGGTGAAAACAGTATTTCATGTGCACCTCAACACCAGCTGCTGACCACATGCATGTGAGGAGTGTTTATAGATCAGTAGATATGCACGCCTGAAAATCAGACATTAAACATGATGGTAATGCCTCTTTGAGTGTCATTGTACTATTGTAACGAAGTCTCAATCTACCAAATGAAGTTCTCTAAATAAATACTACTAGTAAATATACTGACTATTGATTATGAGTCTTCTCTATGAGGCTTTTGGTTAAACCGGCCACACACACTAATTAATTTGAGTAATGATTTGTAAGTTATTATATCTAACACATTCAGAGCTGTGACAAACATGGCGGTAAAGCTAAACTCTCTGCTAATTCGCTATAAATCTCAAATCTTAATCTCAATTTTTCGCACAGAGTGTTCAGTTTTAAAGCACCAGAGTTATCCTTAAAAAGAAAATGGCAACCTATGTGAAGCTGATAAGAGACAAGAGTTCTAATGTGCTCACAAGTGATGAATTATGTAAAGCCAAATAAATTGGTTTATGCAGATTTCATGTCTATTTCTAACCATCTACCCTTCATCTATCAATGTAGCATCACATTAACTCTGTTTAAGGTTAGGTTATGTTAATAGGACTTATTATTCCCTCTTAAAATCTCATGCAGCCTTCCCATCTTACGCACCGGGGCCTTGAAATCTAAATCGTCCATGGACCTGAAGAAGTCCAGACTCTTGGCAGCACTAAGTTTGCCTTGCTCCAGTGTCGAGGTGTTCAGAGAGTCCAGTATTTCCTCCAGCAGATTCATCTGGCCTGAGTGGGAAGAGTCCATGTCGAGCTCCATTGAGTAGGAGTCGTCGCTGTCTTCGGTGTAGGAAGGAACGTCGCCGCTGTCCTCTGAGGAGATTCTGTGTTTTCAGAGGAGAAGCGACGCTGTTAAACATCGTATCATGTTTGGGAGTGAACGTCAAACATAACATTTAATATACACAGTGTGTCCACTTGGGGGCAGTGTTATCATGAGTAAAAAGATTGAGTCTGCTTGGAAATCCACTTTTCACCAGGCCATCAACTTTTTCTAGATAAAATGAATCAGCCAGTCACTAACCTTGACATACCTGACATGCACACTTCAAGCAACATGGGAACCGCTTCAGTGACAAACTACTGAGAGGCAACAGGTCAGAAAAGGGACCTACTTGCTTGCACTGTCCAGCTCGTCATCATCAGGTCCGTAGCCGAGGTCTCGAGGGCCCATGCTCATGGGAGACTTGCCGAAGTTTTGCTGTTAATGAGAAAAACACAGCGAGTGGATTCAGTTAGACAATAACACTGTGATAAAACAATACAAGTGGACTCAGGGGGAGCCGCAGCTTAGAGATACAATATGGAGTCTAGACAGAATGTGGTGTTCTGCTGAGGTACAGTTTTTCATAAAAAATACGACTTGGGACTGGGTAGAAAAAAAAGATGCAGGTCTGTGTTTGGTGGGTCCCCATAAGACAGGAGTACTAGCTCGTTTTAATGAGCCTCAACCCTCAGGGTTGAGACTAAATTTGTCAAATTTGAGTCTGGGGATAAAAATCTTTAATATCCCCTGCAGTGTTTTTATCAAACTTGGCATTATATGTGAACTACAAGCTACTTACGCACTGTGAGTTAAGATGAGGGCAACAGCAGAGATCATTTGTATTGCAGCACCAGTGCATGTGATTGTATTTGTCACTGCTGCGTGTTGAATGATCAGCGTGTACTGTAGTTGTCTGACACAGTTTAATAAGCCACCTGTGTACCATGTTTAATGGGCAGGTTAAAGAAGAGACAGAAGCTTTACAGAGCGGGGCAGGACTCTCCCCATGGGAGCCCAAATCTGCCCCAGGCCACTTATTAACATGCCTTCCACTACGACGCACATGTTCCTCCCTCACTGCGAGCGCATGTTCGTTTATGTTAATACTATCTTTCATTTTCTAATGTACACGCTTTACTTTTTGCCCATTTACCTTCTTCTACACTGACGCTCACCTCCTAAGTCTAATTTCTGCCGATATCTCAAATCATCCTTCTCTGTGTTGTGTGCACATGCAGGCACTATGAGGATACAATAAAGGATACATGATATCACTGCTAACAATCTGTGTGTGCACTGCAGTGTTTTTTTTTTACACTTACTTGGCTCCACCTCTCTTTCTCTCTGCGTGTTTCTCTGTAAACTCACGTTAGCCACATTATCAAAGCCCAGTACTGAGAAAAAGGCTCTTTACAACCCTAAAAGTGAGCGGAGCACAGGGGGTGTGTTTAAGAGGTGAGGATGCTAGTGTTTGTGTGCTTGCATTGCGGTTTTGGGTCGCAGGGAGAAAAAAAAATCACAGACGCAAAAGGTGAAAAATAGTGAGAAACATTTACGTAAAAAAAAACACAAAAAAAACTGAGCACAAGATAAGAAAAAAGAACAAAGGTAAGGAATGAAAGAGGGGAAGGAAATGTAGAGAGGTGAGGAAAGATTCCTCAAAGCCCCAAAGAATGATGGGAATGGTGCGGGAGGGGGTGGGGGTCAGTGTTGGACCCGTGAACCAAGCCGGTCTTGATTAGCCGACACAGTGCCAGCCAGACAGGCGGAATGTAACGTGTGGCTGGCCTGGCCTCATTTAGGGCCTGTGTTCGGCCAGGGAAGACACACACACACACACACACGCTCATACACACACTTTCTCTCACATACACACACAAGTCGAGTCACATACGCACCCTATTACAAAAAAACACAAAGAGTTAAAGTGCCATTTTCTCCATAAAAGTCAGCGGAGGAGATGTGTGCAGTAGCCACTTAAGCCTCTCAGCCATCGGGCTAAACACGAACACATGTGGTGGCACTGCTGATTGGCCAAGCTGTTCCCTTCCATGGTAGCTTGGAGCTATAATGAAAGAGATTTGAGAGGGGCTCAGGCCTGGGATCCCTAAACAGCCTTTAATGGATTCCTGTGTCAGGGCAGTAAATCTGGGGCCAGGCCGACATGCCAGCCAGCCAGAGCGGGCCGGCGGAGCGGAGATGCACCTGTGAGATACTTGAGGAGCGGAGGGTTAGGAAGGGGAGGGGAGGTGGGGCTGGAATACTTACAAAACATTACAAAACACACGCACACTGTATGTTTATGGTGCGTGCAGTAATTTAGCCTGTTCATTTGTGCGACAGGGCTGAGCGC
The DNA here is from genome assembly GCF_045865225.1 of Trachurus japonicus. Taxonomy (NCBI): domain Eukaryota; kingdom Metazoa; phylum Chordata; class Actinopteri; order Carangiformes; family Carangidae; genus Trachurus; species Trachurus japonicus. The sequence continues at coordinate 22,648,324 of NC_140910.1, forward strand.
AGGGAAGCGGGGGCCTCTCTCTGCGTTTAGGTGTTTATTAAAGCAAGGTGAACCCAAACACAACCAGACACAGGTCATGAAGCCTGGCCCTCTGATCTCGGTTACAGCTTTGGTGCCGTCTACCTGAGAGGAAGTTCCATAGGGAGCAGTAAATGGATGGTACCTCACTTCACGGCTTTATCAATTTGTCATTCCCTCTCTTCACTGTGACCCTTTAGTGCAGCAGTTAAGATTAAACTATTTACAACAACCGAGCATTTTACGATAGAAGCGCCAAATTTGGCGCAGGAGTGGGTTTATATCCTTTTTCTGCTTTTGCAAAACGGCCAGCATATTGTATTCATTTCACTGGTAATGTGAAGTACTAAGTACGCTTTTGTCAGTTACTTGAACATAATATCGCCGCTCCTCCAGAGCTGTCGAAACCAACAAGAAGCAGTTCAATTTGAGATCTAAAATTAGATGTACTGTATGTCAATGTTAAAGAAAAAAACAACAATAACAAAAATATAGACTCTTCAAATTCAGACATTCACAATGAGATATTCTCAACCAGAGCAAACAGGTTCTGTGTTGAAGCTGTGACAGCTCTGCCACCATCCCATAGCTCCCCAGGCCTGACAGGACAGTGGAAAGCATGAAATAGCAGAACAACAGATTATCATACTGCGCCTTCATTAGCTTCTCGCTGTCGGCTAATGCGAAGCTGAAAGGTGAAAATGAAAAAGCGGTTCTCTCTCCATGCCCCCACCCTCCTCCTCCCCCATCTCCCACCTTCTCCCTCCATCACTCAGTGACAGATGTCATTGTCTGGCTCTCGCCTCCTTCCTCTCCGCCACAAGTGCGACTGTACAGATACGCGGAGAGCGAGCGAGCGAGGGAGTCAGAGGAGGATACAGCAGAGGAGCAGGCGTCATGAAAATAATAAAAATGGTCAGGGTATTTCAGTAAAAACCAGCTCCATCCAGTATTTTGGAAGAGGTAGGGAAGCCTCCTGTGTTTCTTAAATCAGGGAAAAGATTTGACATCTCAGCTTCTCTTGCAAAGTGAACTCCTTTTTTTTTTTTTTTTTTAAACTCTGTGGGAAGCATTTCTTCATTATTTTTATGTTATTTTGTGATTATAGTACTTTGGCGTCTGTCTCCATGAGTATCTGGCTACAGAAGAAAAAGAAACCTGACTCCCTCCAGTTTCATTTTCACATATAAAAAACAAACAGATACCAGTCGTCACTTTTGGATTGAGAGTAAATGAGGGCAGAATGGTTAACATGACTAAATTATCTTTTATTCTAAGCGTTTAAACCCGGAGCCTCCAATGAGCAAAAGAATGAAATATATCTGAGGGACCTTGAAAAGAAAAAAGTCTTCAGATTTGATATAACAAATTACATTTCATTTCTGTGGTTATGAGGGGAAAATAGTCATCATCATTCATTTTAGTAGCTGCATTTGGAGAAACAAACTTTCCCCTCCTATTCCCTTCCTTCCCTGCATGACCGGTTATGCGGAACAACTATGCCTCTCTGTGACAGGGCCAAACGCTCGCGGACTTTAATAGCAAGTCTTACATTATACATTTCATATGGTATTTCTGAGTGGGCACTGATCTCACAGCTTGGCAGTGTATGTAAAGAGATGCCGGTAAAATGCAAACAAACCTTGGGGAGAGGCAGAGGCTTTGTAGAAGTATGGCCAAGTCTGTGTTTGCCTGTTTAAGAGCTGCTCACTCGAAAGGAGGAGGAGGAGGAGGAGGAGGGAGAGAGAGAGAGAGGGGGGGGATAGCGTTTGAGGCGAGATCCACAGCTTTTCTGTCCAACTGGCTGTTGCTGAAAGCCCACTTCCTCTTCGCTTAAAACATGAGCCATATAAAAGACGGAGAATGTGCATTATGCTCATTCTGTTAGACCAAACTGAACTCATCCAGTAAAATCACCAGGTGTCTTTCTGTGAATGGGCGCAGTGCAGTACTGTGACGGTGCCAGGAGATGGCACTTTGGTTTCAGCGAGGAGGCCGCTCTGTGTCTGAAGTGGGGAGAAACTGGGCAAAAGTGGAAACTACAAACGCATACAAATAAGCATGTAAACACACACGCGCACACACACACACACACATAGAGCTATGGACACAGACACTGTACTCTTAAGTTCTCTGGGCGCATCCTAACTATTGATTTAAAAATATTCATCTAAATATTAATCTTACCATGAATATTATGAGCATATCTGAACTATTTTCCATTTTAGAATGACATCAAAAACTATTATTATGACTTATAACAAACATGCATTGTATGCTCTATAATCTACAGTAAGTGAATATGTTGTGAAACTGTTATTAGCTATTCAGTTTACTCAGAAAGCATAGCTATTGCATTCTGTCCATATTATAGTATTTTAAATCATGCACTGAATATAATGCACACTCAATATCCACAGACTGCGTTATGAGCAATACTTCAAGTTAAGTGTTGTTGTATAAAAAATACATATTAGTAAGAGCATGTTTGAACTCAGAGACTCATGATAGTTGCTCATCCCGAAATCATCAACACACAAATGTGCATTTCCCTGAACACAACGCAGACACTTCACAAGTCATGTGTATAGTGTACATATGTGTCCACTGGCCATGAACATATGAGCTGTCTCCCACTGATGGAGCACACACAGATACCCACCCATGCATTCACACAAACACAGCATACACACATGCAGCATTTACACACACTGAAGTATCCATGTGACTTTGTTCCTCTGGTTTACATCTGTGTTAGCCCCCCCCCATATCACACGGAGCTTGTGTGGTGTTTTCCAGTCTGGCATCTCCTCTGCTTCACCAGGTGAAGAGTCCAGAGCCTGGGGCTGAGCCCGGCCACAAGCCTGCTGGCTGTCATTGTCCATAACACTGTCCCCACCTCTACCCTCCTCTGCTCTCTTAACAGCTGTCATTCTGCATGTTTGTGCACAAGGAGCACACACACACACACACTGAAATACATGCTCATGTACAAAAGGGCTGAGGCACAGACACACTTTCTATTTGCAGATGCTTACAGCGCAATACCACATAAAACGTGCGCAACACAAAATATCAAAAATCTTCCATACCGGATCTCAAAACACAAAGGTGGCATTCACACATAAAAAAAACAAAACAAAACAAAAAAAACATACAGGAACCAGAACAATGGCTGCTGTTTGTTGTATCAGACAAGAAGTCAGCGGTCCAATTCAGTCTTGTTTTTGTCAAACGAAAGGATTACTCCTACATTCTTAATCAACAAGCTCACCAAACACTACAAATCACCCACATTGCCGGATACGGCTGAAATATGTACGCATATGACGGCAGCACTTTCACTTTGGTACATGTGTTGGCTGATCAAATAGAATATGAATTTCATAACTCTGATTATTTTCTTTCTTTTTTTTTTTTTTGTTGCTATGATTAATTAAAGGAGCTTCTCCAGGATCATTCATTTCATTTCAAGGACAGAGTTAGAGGTGTTCGCTAAAAAATGATGAATGATGAAAATGTATCAGGATTTTTGTTTCCTGTCATGCTGTGGAGTGGAGAATGTCTTTAATCAGATCACATTTTTCGTAGCGTCTGATGACAGGATGTTTGTGAATTTATCAGGCAGATGAAGAGGCATTTGTTTGTCACTTGGTCAAAGGTATGAAGACACAAGGAGGACACAGGGAGGCGGTGCAGGGAAAGGACACAGTGCACAGGAATATGTCAGTGTGTGTCACCTGGTGTGTAAAAATCTTTTTTCTTTTTTTTTTACTGTAGGGAGCAGCTTTGTTCCCTTCTGTTTAAACAAGCAGGATCCCTGCTTTTGCTTTGATTTCATTTCATATAAGAAAAGTAGGATTTTTTTCTTATTATTTTAGGAGATTATATATTATTACTGTCCAGTGGGAACATATTCATACAAGTATGAATATGTGGACAGAGACAGGACCTTGGTTTGTGCAAAGAGAGGGACTGGGAAATGTTGCAAAGACTTGAGGAGTTAGAAATAAGGCAAAGCCAAGCAAAAGAGGTCTGTGTGTGGGCACGAGGAGAAGAGAAGCTATGAGGATAACAAGATAAAGGTGATTTTTTTTCCAGGTTACTTAACCTTTATTTAACCAGGTTAGTCCCACTGAGATCAATTTCTCGAGCAGGGAACACCTGGTCAAGACGGTTGCAGGCAGAAAAACAGAATAAAGATTTCATAGGAAGCAGTCTCAGGAAAAAAAACACAGTAAGGTGACAGACGGAGAGATAAGTGTGAGAACAATAGCTATCGTCTTTTTTAAATGTAACTGAAATATAAATATGTGCGCTGTTAACGGTTTGGTAAAAGTAAAGAGTAAAGTGCAGCAAAAAAAAAACAAGAATCCCCCAAAAAAAGACCCTTAATTTCATAATGTTCTTGCTAAATAAATTTCCAGTGGTATTTTTCCCCCTGCCATGTGCATTTTTAGTTTCTAACTAATGTGCTTTAATGTGTGTAATAAAGACAGGAAACCAAACCATTATGGTTATCCTGAAAAACAACCCAACAGTGGAAGCATCTCTACAGTTTCCTGACAACATTTGTTTTGGAACAAATGTTTTGAAGAGTTTCAATCTTTCAGGGGTTAGTGCACACTGACAGGCCATAAATTATCAAGGCTTTCTTGGCTTCTCCATTTTCAGTCTTGTTGACAGAAAAGAATCTTGGATCACCAGACTTTACAAAACACACAACACAGCAGGGTTTTCAGGGTGGGTTCCTTCTGTGTGTACGTATGTGCAGTATGGGCTGCGATGATATACTGAACTACCCTGATGTGGGTTAAGGACTATAAGCAGTTAGAAAGCCAATGTGGAAACGTAAGAATGAGAGCTGCTTAAGAAGAACTGATGGACTATATATAAACACAAACACATAAAAACCAGTGCTGTGGGACATGCACTGGTGTCCTGCGTGTGTGTGCGTGTGTGTGTGTGCGTCCCCCCTCCATCCCTCCCTCCAGTGGTCCCCAGGGACCCGTTACTGTGGCAATGAACAGGCCTTAGTGGCATGGACAGGGGTGTGAGCATGTGTATATCCTGAATGCAGTGCATGTGTGTTTGTGGGTGTGTGTGCACATCAATTGCATGTTAACTTTTAATCTGACTGTGTGTGTCTGTGTGTCTATGTGTCTATTTGTGTGTGTGTGTGTTGGCCCGTCTTTGTGTGTGCACTAGCTGCGGGGGGAGGGTGTCCGAGGAGGCCTTTAGAAAAGCCCTAATTGCCGTTCCTCTCCTCTCCCCGGCCGTCACACCTTCCTCTGCGCTAAGACTTTCCAGCCTCATCACACACACAGGAAACACAACGCTAATTAGAGACAGCACAACCTCTCCTAATCACACTCTTACATGACTGTGACTAAAATGTCAGTGTGTGCATGCAGGCATGTTTTTTTTTGTGTGTCTTTTTAGACAGAATCGAGAGTCCATTTGCCTTTTTTATTATTATTATATAGCAATAGGAGGTGAAAAAAGCTGCAGCTGCGATTACAGAGGTATAGATGTACACTAAGAGACATAGCTAGTATCCCCGAGGCTGTATGCATGTGTTTTGTACTGTACAGTGTGCAATTTTAATTACATAAAACTAAACTTCCAACACCAAGAAATATAAGTGAGCACATTCATTTACACTACACTGCAGTGTGTGTCTCATAATTTTCTAATGTTCTTAACTCTCCTGATGAATTTATTGATGAATGTGTATCTTGTGAGAGTGCGTGTACAGTACTTGCTCATCGTATGCCAGCTCTGCACACAACAAAGAGGAAAATGTGCTATCCAGTTATGGTGCACAAGCAAATTCTTCAGAGGAAATGCTGACCAGCAGATGAGTTGCCTCTACTGTCCGCGCTGTTCAGAGAAAAATACTGAATGTACATCATGAGTGTGTTGAAAGACAAAAATGCTTATCATTACATTTGGCGCCCTGACAAACTACTGTACTTCCAAGAGTTGCTACAAGAGAGAGAAAGAGAGAGAGGGAGGGAGAGAAAGAGGAGAGGGGTTGAGGTAAAAAAAAAAAAAGGAGAGAGAAAAAAGTGTGGGGATGGAGAGAGAGATGGGGAAATAGCTAAGAGAGTGCAGAAGTGGAAGAATGCATCCATGTCGGTCCAGTGAAAACAGCTCTGGCTTGATAAGTCAGTGTACATGTAGTTAACTAATTTACTGATGTGAGTCTGTGTGTGTGTGTGTGTGTGTGTGTGTGTGTGTGTGTGTGTGTGAGTCTGTGAGTGTGTGTGTATCATACCCGTCTCATCTTCTGCAGTCTCCTTGGAGACAGGCTCTTGGTGCTGGTGGGAGACCCTGCACAGACCGTCATCCCCTCTTCCTCTTCTTCCTGAGAGACAAGGGGGGGAAGAATGTAAATTTTTTTCAGCTGATTTGTGTTTTAAATGAATCTGGACTAAAAGATCAGATAGTTTGGGTGAATAATGAGCATTTGAATTTATGTGAATGAGCCAGACAACAGGACGTGAGGTGCATTTCTCCCTTATTCAAGTTAATCCATTTCAAATGAAAGAATTAGAGATTTTCAAGATGAATTCAAATGAAGATGCTTTTTTTTTTTTTACTGTGAATAAATCCTGTGAAAAGATGAAATGTAACATGTATTGTGTATCTACAGCCTGATGGAGCTTATTCCTCTGTGTCACTGAGCCAAAGTGTTATTCATAGATAATGACCTATAAACTGCGACATTTGGTGACATGTTCCTTCATTATGATGAACATGTAGTTTATCTCAGTCAGTCCCATATGCTGTTGCGTTACAGAGAACACTTACCAAATGTAAGGCTGAAATAGACAGCCCCCAAATATATTATTATACTGATTGATGTTTGATTATAACTACAGCATCATTTTGTTTTACAAAAACTACTGCTTTTTAAAACAATTTGAGCTGAATTTACAACTTTAAGTCCTAAGTAAGAACAGGTCTAACATATACAGTATATACATACATATAAATATATATTGTATATCAGCAGCCTTATACATCTGTCAGGTTACCCAGAGTAACCACATCTGATCAGTTTTGTTTCAGTGTGTTTATGCCTGGGGTCTTCGGGCAGACATCTGCAGCTGGAAGTATCACATTGTAAAAATGCTCTGCAGATTAATTGTGATCCTGAGAAACTTGAATTCATTTGTTTTCTGACTGCACAGGAAATCTGACTTCAAAACTGGATGGATTTCAGCACCTCATCTCTGCGTGTGTGAGTGCATGCGTGTTTGTGTGCACATGCACGATGCCGAACGCTGCGTGCTCCTCTTGTTCATCATCAGTGCCCTCTCTCCTCAGTTTCCCACTGACAGATCAAACTGCTATTGCCTTATCAAATCCATCAGGCTTATGGAAACATACACCTCGTTACATTAGCTTTGAGGAAATCACAGGCTCACTGATGAAATATGCAGACAATAAAAGAGAAAGAGGGGCTGGGGTTCGGATGACATGACAGGCCATAGCCAGAGGGGCGCTGGTTAAAAATGTACAGCTTGAACAAAGCGCTAAGCAGGCTTCAACAGTCATTAAAGGCCCCTGCGTCAGAATCACACACTCCATGTAAAGCAGCTTTCCTGTCTGCTTCTATGAGGGGGGTGTGTGTCTATCTGCGTGCCTCAGAACACAATTATGTGTGTGTGCATGTGTGTGTGTGTGTGTGTATGGATGCCGGCATGGGGGCGCGCATGTGTGTCAGAGAGGTGTGAAGGTCTGAGCTGCTCACCCTTGCTTTAAGTCTGCCCTTAAAGTCCCGGATGCCCCTCTTGGCATGACTCTTGGCCTAGGTGGAAGAAAAACAACACATCCACACACACATACACACAGACACATTTACACCCCCACACACACACACATGCACATACGCAGATTACTAATCAAAACATGTTGCATTAACATTCACTTCTGGTTTCATGTAACATCAAGAAATGCTTTGATCCCCGTGGCAAAAACACAGAGACAAAAGGTTGGATAAGAGAGCCTCGCACACTAACAGGAGGCGATAACATGAAAGGGCACCCTGACCACCTATTGTACAGCACATAACGATATGCTACTGCTCATCAAACACTGACTTGTCATGCACAATGCCTCCACTCGCTGCACAGCCAATTGCAACGGACACGTTTTTGCGTTAATTTTCATATATTCCAGCATAACGGTTCATTTTCTCTAAAGAAGCTGCAGAATGTCACGGAGGGTCTATTTCAATGGATTTTTTTTTTCTTTTTTAACAGACTTGAGGATTCAATTTAATGTAGGTACAGTATTGAACAAAGCACTGATGTGGCTGCCTATTAAGCAGTTTTGCAGAGGAGCGTACCTTTGTCACAGCCGTGTTGATGAGCGCCCCTCCTCTCTGGAACAGACACACACACTCATTTGTCAGACACTTTAAAAACCTTTTGAAGCAGTTTCCACACATATACACACACTCAAGCCAATTATTACCAGTTATTCTTACATTCATTATTCATATACAGAATATATACACAGGTAAGGGTGATAATGCAATGTCTACCTGCTTTTACTGGCATCATGACTATCATACCAAATGTGTTATTGTATTGACTCATACGACGGCTAACAGTGGAAGGGTGTTGGTTCTTTTCAACTAGTCATTTTACATACATTGGGAATACTGTGATGTACAATAGACTGCCAATCAATATTATCTCGTATGATCTACAACCACATCCGTCACCCAGGACCAGTTTTTAATATCAAATAAACCAAAACTCCCTCTGCAGCTCTGACAGCAGTATAAGAAAAAAAAGGCGAAATCAGGCAAAGTATCACATCGCTGAGCCATGATAAACTGCACCATTCATGGCATTCGGGAGTGTTTTTTTTTTTATTTAGAAGCAGAATAAAACAGCGATGGAAGGGACTGTGCGTGATTGATTTCTACTTTGAGTTGTGCAGACTGACATTACGGTGCCCAATATTTCTGTGTGCCTGTCTTCTTTTCTCACTCTGAGTTGCTGCATCTCTTCCTTTGGCGTCTCACTCTTCCTCTCTCTTCTCTGTTTGGTCTTTAGTGTAAGCACAAAGCGTCGGCTAAACGGCTAAACAGAGTAAATGGCAGACAGTGTTTCAGAAGTCGGCGGAGGGAGAGGAGGAGAGGGGCCGAGGTGAAGGCCCCTCTTATAGATCCCTGTCAGTCAGGAAATGTGAACTTTAACAAACCTTTGAAGAGCACTCTAGAGAACTAATTCAGCCTTAGCTGACGGCGTGGGGAGAGAGGGAGGGCGAGGGAGAGAGAGGGAGGGCGAAGAAGAGAAGCTCGGTGAGTGAGAGAGTGAGAGACAGAGAGAGATTGGGGGGTGGTGGAGGGTTGTGGGGTGGGAGTGGGGGGCTGTGACAGAGATGAAAAGAGGGAGAGAAATAAAGAGAGAAAGGAGAGGAGGAAAGCGACAGAAGGAGATGAAGAAGGAGGGAGCGATCTATGTTCTTGGGTCGGTTCAGCGGAGTAACGCCTGTGTTTGCTGCCAGATCAACATGTCATGTTGGAGGACGTCTTGTCACGTCAAATCACTTCTGTCTCCCTCCCTGTCTGTCTCCACTGTCCTGCTGCACGCGCCGCTTCACACACACCAAACTGCGCTCGAGCCGGATCTGTACATTCAGACAGCCCCCTTCATTCCAAAGGCAACACCAGGACTTCAAACGGAGTCGTGTCAATCACGCTTTCAATTAAATATAACTCAGGAATAAAATGAGCGAAAACATAAAAAAATAAAAATAAAAAAAGCCAGAGCCACAGATAAAAGCATTTAGGTGTGATGTGCACGACATTCTGTGAGTACCTTTACAGTGTGCATCCACTGCTGATAAGACCTTGAATTACCTAAAAGGAAGGAGAAAACAGGAAACATGAATTATCATCCTGCACTCAATACTGTAGCACAGTGTGAACGTTTTCAAAGCAAATGTAACTATGGATATTGCACTAGCTACACACAGTTACACATTTATTGAGCATTTTAAAATCTTTTTCTCTATTGATCAGGACAAACGTAGTGATCGTGTAATGAAACATGTTTGAAGGAAAATAAAACTAATTGCAACAATACATCTTTGGCCCTTATTTCCGTTTAAACTCTTTTCAGTAAACTTCGAAACTTATTTTCTTATTTCCCCCCTTTTGCCCTTTAACCAATAATGATGAAACTGATAAACTAAAACATTTACTGCTGCAAAATTACCTTGAAATAATGGACTTGAGAAAGGCAGAATGGAGGACTGTTTAGAGAACATAATTACAAATGACAGTGTGGGATTGGGTCAAGATCAGAATAGATAAAGCTAATAATATGATGGGTGTTTAGCTGCAGCATCTGGATGGCATTTCTTTCTTCTTGTCGTGTAAATATGACTCAGACCTGAGGTGTTACGATCAAAACAACCTAATTTGTCTAAGCACTCCTGTGGGATTCGTTCCACACTCAAACTTCTGATGTCTCGTGCCTCCACATGCAGCGATGCACGTTCCTGCCAACATATCATTAAGTCTTCTGTCAATCTTCTGTTGCCACAATCAGATTTGCATGTCACCCTTTGTATTAGTTCCAATAAGAGCTCAAGATGCACACACAGAATATTAAAAATATGTATTCCTCGAGAGCGTCACGGTGGCTTTAGCACAGCTGTGAGCAACTTTAAAGTGTATTAATAATCATTTAATTCTATTCTTCAAAGAACAATAAAGTTCATTGGTGCGTTTGCATTTAAAGCCCCTTATGTGGTCACAGGCATGTTTATGAGACATTTTGCAAAAGCCTTCAAAGTGACTGAAACAATAAGTGTTTAAGGAGCAGACATGTTTTCAAATTAACATTTTATAAAAATATATAGCACAGTAGATCATTTATCCAGTTTATCATTGTGTGACTCATTTAACTGGTGTACAGTTTTAAGAGAGGGTTATATTTTATTTTATTTGGGTTCACGTTTTCTTTATCTCACTGTAGTCCAATCATTTTTTTTTGCCGTTTGCATGAAATATGGCAAATAAATATAATGTGACTAATTGATAGACAGGTCCGGCAATACTCACTTCCACAGAAGCCCCCCTCTGTGATCTCCTCTTCAAACACGTCAGTGAAGCCACGGCCTGCGTTCAATTTGGCCAGCCGTCCGTCGATGAACTACAACCATAAATTACAATGTGCTTATTAAAGGAGGGAGGGAGGAAGGGGGGGGTATGTGTGTGTGGACACACTTAAACAGACACACACCCACATACACACAGATTCAAACACTCCAGCCACAGTGGGGTGTTATTAATCCTACCTGACGGAAACTACATCCTAAGATTAGGTGGGTTGCAGGTAATAGGGATTTGGTAATGTGGAGCAGATGAGGGATTAGGGCAGCAGACTACATGCTGCACACTGTCTGAGACATGAGGAAGTTTCATTTCCTCCCTTTGTAACATGGAGCGCATAAAACTCCATCTCATAAATATGGACCTAACAGCCAAGACAGCTACACATTTCATGAGCGCAAGTCACAAACGCACATAACGTTATGCCGGTTTGAACAAACAAGTGCACAAACATCGACAAATGTCCCAGCAAATCTCTGATGAACACAATACAATTACAACCTTTAAGAAATAATTTGAGAGTCTTTACAGGCCATGACCAACATGATGTAAATAATACTTTCATACACATGAAAACCTTTTTCTCTTAAGAGTTTTTGGACCATTACAAGATTCTGGTGGTGTGTCCTAAACACTCAGGGATCAGACCGTCCTGCTGCGTCTGCAAGAAACGACATGACCGACGAAATAAAAAAATATGATCTATCATATATCTTCCTGAATACTGAACATAAAGAAAATCTTTGAATTTCACCAAAACAATTACACGACTGTAGATCACTCAGTCACACAGCGGCTACACTGTTTTCTATTAACTAAATCCAACCACATTGACCCACAAGTCGTTGTTAGTTTCCTGTCCCATCGCTTACAATATCAGCAAATCACTGCATGGAGGGAAAACTTTCCACTGACATCTGTAGACTTTCTGATATATAAAAAAAAAAAGTTGTTTTCTTTTACTTTCAAGATGCAGGGGCTAAGGTCTAGTGAAGTTCTGCTAAACTAACTTTGTATAAGTTTGTGCGTATCTTTGTTTCCAACCTTAGACTTAGATCTGTCCTATTAATCCATTCAGGGCTTGTTTGTGTAAAGGTGGGAGGGGGAAGCAGCTAACAATCAGCACTAGTGTCATTTGGATTTATATGAAATTTATTATGACTGATGACTGCATTAATTAACGATCATCACCCTCTACCTTTCAAACACTTGTGTTTTTTATGAAAAACTACAAATGGTACAGTTTTCTTTTGAATACAGACACTTGACATCAACACATTGTCAGATTTTTTTTTTTTTTTTTTTAACAGTGGCAATCCTACACCCACCTCTGTGTCCAGGGTGTAACAACAGTGTAGGTTGTTTTAGGGCGCATGCCCACGGGGACAGGCTGCTAACTAGCGACCGACGCGGCCACCCGCTCCTCTGGTCAGGAGAAACTGGAAACTCATCATTAGATCATTTTAATGAGAGGTGAGACTGCAGGTTCCGACCACCGCTCCACAAGTTGGCTGGCCCAATTAGTGCAGATAATCAACCCAAATCATCACCTAGCCAAAGCACACACCCCCTCCCCCCTCCACACACACACACACACACACACACTCCACCCCCTCCCTCCTCCCCCTCTCTCCATCTCCCTCCACACAGCCCAGCCAGATTACCTGCCTCACCGTGGGTCTTAATTAGACATTACTCAACAATAGCAAACCGTAATCACCACACTCTCACACTCACACACACACACACGCATGCATGCAAACCAACACCAACGGCCCCTTGTGCACACTGGCATGTACGCAAACACTAGTACACAAAATGGGGGCTAATTTATCTTTGTTTTGAGTGTGAGACGTCAAAAAAACAAAAAACTATTCTCTCTCCAAGAAATAAAAATACATTTTAGGGTAGGACCAAGTCTGAAACAGTTTCATCCAAACAAACAGTGCAGCGGGAGATTGAAGAAATGAATGTGGTCAACATAACATATGTGAAGAACAAATTTACCCCATAAAGATCAACAAATCCTTCTGCTTTAATTGTGTTTTTTTGTTTTTTTAAACCAAACGAGCTGAGGCCTAACGACGTATGTAAATAAAGTCAAAGCAAGGAATGCAACTTCACACTCAGAGACAAATCCTGCTCCATCTCTTCATGTCTACATGTCATCTTGTTTCCTGTTGCAAACAGCAGAGAGGGAGAGTTATCCCATCTGGCTACCAGCATACTGACTCACTCTGGGGTGGGTCACAGTGGTCTACATTTATTTAAACTCTGGAATCATGGAGCCTGACGTTGGGATAAGGACACTACAGGGGTTAATTTAGAGAGATATACAAAGGGAGCCTTGAGGAAATGTCCTTTTTTTTTGGGTTGCAACCTTGGTCTTATTTGTGGAAATTGGGCTCATAAACTGCAGATGCTGAGGGATATACCAGATTCAAAGGTTTCTGAGTGGGAGTTGGATCTGGGTTTACAGTTTGCCGTCATCTTTCCTAGCGACGAGAGCACAGACATTCATCTTTGGTCAAGAGGAAGGAAGACAAGGGAGCAAATGACAACCACTGTTGGTGCTTGACATGCTGAAATACATGTAATATATGTAATACGTAATATAATCTACTATTAGCTCCAAATAAGCGACTGGATTTCTATGAGAAGACACAGGATGTACGTTCTGGGAGAAAGCAAATGAAGCTTGGAGTCCTGTGGGTTCAGTGGAGTGAAATCGCCACCACATGATCAGATTTTAAAATGAAATTATTTCCCTTCTTCCAGTTCTGCATTGATATTCACATGTACACCCAGACCCACGGGTTATAATTGATAGATGGGATTACAAAGAAATTGTCAGGCCCCTTGAAGACTCAATAAAAGAGTGTACAGCTTAGTCTTATCAGTAAGAGGAACAGTGTGTGTGTGTGTGTGTGTGTGTGCACTTGTGGGTGTGTAGGAGCTGAGGACGGTTGATAGGAAGCAGGTTAATGTCAACAGGTTTCCCTCCGCATTCTTGTGGCTGATCTCTCCCACTTGTTTAGCTCAGAGCTCAGATTGGCTGCTGGAGCGAACAGAGAAGGAAAAAGTCTGGGAACAAAAGTGTTTCACAGGGAGAAACTGAATTATTGTGCATGTGCAGTGTGCATGCGGATTAGAAAAAAAAGAAGCAAATATTAAGTACAAGATTAATTTAAGGCTCATTTAAATTTTACAATACGGCAGCTGTGTTTATCCAAAAATTACGGTGAGCAATTTGTTAAAATAATACCATTCAAAAAGGCTATGAGGAGTTATGTTCGGCCTTGAGGGTCACGTGACAGCACAATGGTCTTTTTGTACACCGGGCCATTCAACTTCCAAAGCTTTAATAATGTTTAGTGAATTTTCATCAACAGCTCCGTGCTGCTGCTTCTATAAAACTGAAATTACTTGTTGGGCGATCACGAAGCCAAAGAGCTGCTTTACAGGGCATGAGAACACAATCAGGAAATAAAGTATCTGTAGAAAGCAATTTCCTGCTGAGATGGTAACACCTCGAACTCACACAACACCTCCACATGACACATGTGCTTCCGTATGAGTGTAATGGATGTTGTGGCCCGACCAATCCAAATAATATGGTTTGAATTTGGCTCCGTTTTGACCTGGTAGACTGCTGGAGTACACTACAATATAAAATCCTAAACCTTGGCCATTGTGTGTGACTAAATAAATATTACATATGATTAAATATATTCTATTAGTCCAGTAATAGTGATTGACGGCTTGGTAACAAGAGACACAATCTGTCTGTTTACACAACCCGTGCTCCTAAACGACAAACACGATGCCCTGAGGTTCTCCTCTCTTAACAATCCCAGTGGGACTTAATGGCACAGGTTGTTCAATTTAGCTGGAGAAGAGGGAAAACACACAAACAAGCGAGTAAAATAATTAACCACCTGAAAGTTTTAGAAAGTGTGAATTTGTAAAAAGTTAATTCCTGCTCATATTGTAAAAAAACAACAACAAAAAAACACACAAGTTTGTTATAGTTACTGTGTGTGGTCAAGATGGTTTTTTTTGGGGTTTTTTTTTTAATTTTGGCGAATAGTAGCAAAACAGTAGCTCCACTTACAGCCCTATAAATATTGAGCAATTTACTGATACAGTCGTTAACGTAATAGGGTGAAAGGCTTAAAATAGAATAAGAGTTGGTGTAAAAATAATCAATAACAAAACAAGGAGCAGAAGGGCTGGAAAAAAAATACAGTACATCTCTAGTCCCAGAACATGTACTTATTTTTTATAAAGAATGTGCGTGTGTGGCCGGGTAAGACCAGTGTTGTTTGTGTGTTTGTGAATGAATATGGGTCATGGCCAGAGCAGAGCTGGAGCGGACCGCTGGCCTCCCTCACTTTAGTCAAAAGAGGAGTGGAGGAGATAAGCTCACCCCATCCCCCCCCGTGCTGGAGAGGAGGAGGAGGAGGAGGAGATAAGAAACCTGTTTCCCAATGCTACTGCTGAGGCAGGAGCCAGCCGGGAGGATGCTTTGAACTGATGCTTGCTATCTGCTCTGCCTGGGAAAAATTATAGACGGGGGCAGAGTGTCCAGAGAAACAAAAGGCTGATTGAGGGCCGCTGTGCAGTAACTCTCGGGGGTAAATCACAACTACTATCACGGGTCAGAGAGCGCAAAAGAAAAAAAATTCAAGGGGTGAGAGGAAATTTTCTTTGGAGCCAGAGGTGTCTCTACACTCAGCTAAGTTTAGTGTTGCTGAGGGGATTCGCAGGAAAAAAACATATTAAGTATACATGAGTGATTTTACCTCATGTAACCACACATGAATTAAGGATACCTGCTCACACACTCTGACACTCTCTCTCACACACACTCTCATTCTCTTCATATGCTGCACATAAACACACACGATACAGACTTGTATAATCACTCTGATGACAGAATGCAACTGTGGTTTTTGTACAGTGAGAAATACTTTTACCAGACCAGGGCTTATCGTGGACTTTGTTTGTACATTTGGTTTCGTTGAGCAAACAGAGAGACATTAAGATGAGTGTTGAGAGATAACAGCAGTAAACACTTTCTAGGGGTCAATAACCGTCCATAATCCCCAGGCCTCTCTCATCTCCATTCCCTCTCACTCTGAACAACTTAAGTGTCAAGATACTAAATACCAACTTTACCCAGTTGACAGTTTGCTGAGCACAACTGGTGCTGAGAGACATTTTTATTATTTGTATTTTTTTATCTATAAAAATGAAGACTTTCACCCCTCTAAATAAAAACCTGCCCTAAAAAATAAGCAACTTGAAAATAAAACTGACATTGATGGCAAAGAACAGAGTAACCTGCCATAAGCACTCTGTCATCTTGTCTCATTTGTGCTTGCCTATAGCTTACAGGACAGAGCTCTGCATCAATGTCAATGTGCCCATGTTAAGTGACAGCAGATGTTCATAGGAAGTAATTATGGTGAATAGATGAACTAAGGTCCTGTTTGTTCACATGGAGTCAAAAAATATCACCAGGATTTTATTACGTTGTCAATGGTCAGATCGATTTTACTACAAAAATGAGAAGTTGATACACACACACACACACACACACACACACAGACAGACAGATGTTGGTACCTGTTTGAAGAGCTGCAGGTTGACAGCCATGGACAGGAAGCTCCTCATGGTGCTCGAGCGATGGTTCGCAAAGCTCTCCTCACAGAATGTGATTGGCTCCCCCTGTAGAGTCCATGGAGACATTATTGGCAAAAATTAAAATAAACAATTATTTCTAATTAATTTTGGCTCAACTTTCTTTGTACCAATCTGTTTTTCCACCATGTTTACATAGTTCAGAAATGAGCCACAGGAAGGAAGGCAGATGCGTTTGGTGTCTTGAAAGGCAGGGGGTCTAAACTAAAAAAAAAAAAAAATGTGGCTTATAATATAATTCATAGCACTACGACGCTCACATCGTGTCGTTTTTTTTTATTATGCACTGTGAAAAGTCTTCTATCACAAAGAAGTATTTCAACTGATTTCTTCATTAGCAAGCCTAAGTGAGCCTGAAACAGAAAGTTACTCTAAAAGAGAGACAGGAAGGAAAGAGGAAGGAAGGAGGAGGAGGAGGAGGAGGAGGATGAGAAAGAATATAAGTTAAAGAAAGAAAAAAAACACACAAAACAGTTTCTTATAAAACAGTTCCCCCGGCAGAGTGCACACGATCTCCCGCGGACCAGAAGACAGTGTCCCAGTAAACTCCCCAGTACTCCACACTAACACATTATCACATTATTACTATTTCTTACATCATGTCTGTCGGCCTGTGAGCTATAGACACGGAGGATGACAACAGAAGCACTGCAGGCCAATCACACACAGCCCCACGGTCATTTCCAATTCATGTTTTCTCATAATTAACATAATTCTCACATATTTCAATGATGCTCTAAATTTTTTCTTTTTCTTTTTTTTTCCCTTTCTGTAAAACAATGCGCTTTGTCTGTTCCAGGCTACAAGCGCAGCGTGGCACATAAAAACAACTTAACAACCAACAGAGACTAACCCCATTTTCAGGGATGATACCAGTGGCCCAAATTACATCACAGCGATACTGCTCCACTTACATCACTAAAAGTTTTTAAGGGCGTATTCTCGCGTAAAAGCCGAGTTGAAAGTAGCTTCAGTTGTAGTTTTAATCAGCTTTGCAGTCTCCATCTGGCTACTACAGCCTCAGACCAAAGCTCAGTAGCACTCTGGGAATAACAACTAACTCTCTGCTCCTTAAAAAACTTTTAAATTCAGTCTTTAAGAGCAGGTTTGTGCGCATAGCTATACTCAATATCCACAATTAAGTTTATATCTATCTATCACCTAAAGCCTGTGGTTCACACCAAATGTGACCGACTGCACTGCTCATCTACAACATTAATTTAATCTATTTTAACTGGGTTTACCAAGGTCACATTGTGTTTAACCACTGAAATTACACTGTGAGTCTCACTCACCTGCAATGTTTTAACACAGTTTACTGAGGATCGCTAGAGGCTGAGTCATTTTACAGTAAAAGGTGAGTGATAAATGAGCATTATTTCTTAACTTCGCCCAAGGCTGCTGTCATCAGTATCGCTGCGCTGGCAAATCCGAGTGGTGAACTTCACCCCATTCGTGGCACATCCTGCACTAAAATGTGTGACTCAAGACTTGATTTTTTTATCACATTATTTATGTATGATACACACCGGACCAAAACGTATCTCACATTAGATACGTTGAACGACCAGACTGAGCAGCAGTTTCTCCGAGGATGAATGTTCTGATGTGGGAGGAAGTGAAGCAGTAAGTGTAAATCATTGAGTTTAAGACTTACGGGGATGTGGATGCTGCTAAATCTATGTGCTACTTACTACAGTCATTTTTGCTTTAAATTCATGTTCTACTATTCTATTCTGCTGCACATTCTGGTTAATGTGCAGGCGCTGCCATCAGGTTAACAAGTAAGTTATATTTGACAGCTTTTAATGAGGTCTCGATGAAATATTATGTAAATGAATGTAAAGTCATTGTTCCACATGGATTAGATAATTACACAGAATATTGGTATTAATTGGTGTTTAATTTGAGGGACAAAGAAAATTGAAAATTGAAGAATGAGATTCCAAATAGTCTTTAGAATAAATGTTGATCATTGTTGGTCATTCTTTAACTTTAACTTTATGTTTACTTACTAAAGTCAGTTTTTATTTTCTTCACTGTATATTTTGTGTGTTGCTGTAAGACCAAAACTGTTTCGATAAATGATTTAAATGAACAGTTGGTTGCTGCATTGAAGTACTGTAGTCGGGCTTCCATTGCAGTTTTGCACAAACTCCTCCTTGCGATATAATCCCAATTAAATGTGATGGAACTGGCTCCTTTGAGCATGATACAGCAGGAGCTATCACTTGCAATGCAATGATGAAAAAACCCCAAAACGTTTTCAGTTAGATTTCGCTAAATACCGCTTTCTCGAATTGTCTTAACAAACACACCTGAAGTGCTAGTGTGTGTACATTTCGTTTCAAACAGCACGCTGCACCAGCAGTTTAATGAAAATTCACCTAGTAACACCTCTTTAAAATCAGTTCAACAAAAACTGAACAACCTGGAAGTGGGATTTACTGCAGAGGTGTTTTATAATCATACAGAAATATAATCACCCACTATATACATGAGAATATGCAATGCAGCGCGACCACCCCCACACCCAGGTTTTCACACCTGTTTGGGTGATATGAACTGGTTACCTGCCTACTCGAGTGGAACTTCGGCTAATTTTGCCTTAAATAGGTACCGAGCTCACAGCCGAGGAAGACACACACACCCACCTACCCAACTTGGCTCCATCGGTGGTGGTGAACACTAATTTAAATTGCTATTTCAGGTTCTTTCAGCAGACACACGTGTGTTTTTCTAGGCTGGTGAGAAGAACCCGGGGGAGCATCGACGTGAGCTCAAATTGATGACCTCAGAAATGCTGTTCTAATCAGCTGATTGCTTTTCAACGCATTATCATTTCCCGGCATTGTTTCATTTACAACTCAGCAAGATTCCCACTAAGCATCCACACCCCTCCTTCTGTCGAGGCATATGGGCCTGTGAACCACAATAACCAGCGGAGTGATATTTCACAAATATAAGAACACAGGGACTATGATCAGTATCTTCCTCATGAAGGCAGATCGGCAGCTATGTGTGTGCATGTATGTAAACTCTAAGGCTTTTATACACATCCCATCCAAAAAGAAAACTCGGTGTGAGCGTGACTGAATTGAGAATTTACTGCATGTTGTGTTCACACACAGAAAAAAAAAACACACACACACTGAGTCTCAGTGCTTGTGTCAGAGGGGAGGCAGTTTGTTCGTATACTGTCTGTGTACAGAAAAAAGAGAGACAGCATCAATAATGTAGCATCTTGACTCCGGTAGTCCACAAAGTCCAATTAATCTCAAAGCCAAAGGAACAAAGGGCTCGCTATTTGACAAACAGGACATGCTGTAGTTTGCTTTGCTCTGACTCAGACTTGATAAGCAGAAAAGATATAGAAAAGAAATGTTAGGGGGGCTTAGCAAAGGAGAGTAAAACACCAAAGGTGGCTAAAAGGGATCTTCAAAGGGAACGTCCTGACTCTTTTCAGTTCCTCTGACATTTCACTGCCTCAGACAGGCCCACCTTCGCTCTGCGCTCTGACTAAAAACACACCTTTTACCTTCAGTCAAAACTGCCCCAGTCTAACCAGATGCCAGTGAAATTTGACTCAGTTCTCACAAACTGAGGTCGCTGCTACAGTATGTGCTACACATTCAGAAGAGAAAATACTGATGTCTGTGAAAACTTATGGATAGAAATACAGTCTGTGGCCTTCATACTCAGTACAAGCCGTCTGGTTATTCAAGTGCATCCAATGAACATTTGCAAAATGTGCTGGTGCCTGTTTCTTGTGAAACAATATATTTCAGTGCTTCTAAGCAATATTAAGAACAGTTATTGAAACTTTATTTGCATGGTGGTGGAAATCAAAGACTCTGATATTAAAAAGTATTAATACCAACAATTGTAATATATACATTAACTGCATTGAGATGTGCCAATAGAAGACATTGACAAATTTCTTTTTTTTAAAATAAGGCATATGGGTCCTAATTTGAAAAAAGAGACACTATTATTGAAGATCATTGTAGTGATCAACGACACTGGATCCTTACGGGTTTATATCGGAGGGCGTCTCGGTAGGATCCAAACAGAGCGGCCTGCGCTCTCAGGAAGGCCCTCGCCACTCCACTTCCTGTTGCTGTGGACTGCTTCTTCAGCTTGCCCTTCAGAGAGGACACCTGGTGGAAGACATAAAGAGAGGATGTGGGGGAGAGAGGGAGAGACGGATAGATGGAGGGAGGGAGGGAATGGGAGAGAGAGAGAGATGGAGGGGTAAAAGTTAAATTATCACCTCTGAAATTGGTGGAGGAAACAGCTAGCCCATTCTGGGTGTGAAGTATCACATTTGCAGGTCATCTCAAAAAAGGAAAGAAAAGAAGGGGAAAAGCTTCAGCCTCTCCTCCGAGCTTATCTGTTGTGCTGCTGGGAGCACCTGCTGCTTTGCTAATTGAGCAGAGGACGGGGGGCGGCGAGAGGGAGGGGACAGAGGAGAGGAAATGGAAACTCGCATCCTCACTCTTTCCTCTTTCACCCTCTCTCTCTCTCCCCACGCTGCCACCCCCTCTTTCCCTACACAGCACCTTCTTGCTTTTTCACTCTTCCCTCCATCTCTACTACTGTACTTCCCTCCGCTTTCTTTCCAGTCCTCTTGTCCCCCCCCCCTCTCCCCCTGTTGGCTCTCCTGGACTCCCTCTCTAGAAAGGGGGGACTCTTGACATAAAACGTCTTTAATTATTTTTCCTCCTCTCTCCCGGCTCTGTCTCCAGGACTCCAGGCGCGAGTGGAGAAGCAGCAGCAGGCCCGAGCTTGTTTTAGGATGACAAAAGATTCACCCTGGCCACCGGGGGCCCTGGGGAGTCTGGGAAGGAAGTTGTCAAGAGGCTCTCCTCACCTGCTCAGCAGTAGCCTGGCTGCGTCGTGGCAGAGCGAGGAGGAGGCACAGATAGCGAGGGGACTGCCACTCTCTGTGTGGGCTGTGCCAGCTTCGCACAAAAGCATGATTGGGTTGCACAGGAGGTCTAAATTACTGTAATGTAGCTCGGTGTGGGCTGCTTGCAGTTGCACAGGCGTGAATGATGATCTTAAAAGAAAACCTATGAGCATAACCCTCAACCTCAATTAGCGAAAAAAAACAGATTAAAATGTAATTCCTCCCTGAATAACTTTGCAATGTTTTGCTTTATATCCTATACTGCACGTCAACATATAAATATGCAAAAATCAATGAGCTTTGCCTACAGGTCGGCGTCTGCAGCTGGTAAGGACTCCGTCTTGCTCATGGGCACGACAACTAACTAAAGTTTTCCAGGCCGTCTGCTTCACCACCGCTGCCTGAATATGGGGAGAGAAAACCGACTGCAGAGGAGATGTGTAGAAGTGTATGTGAAACAACCAGGAACAGGAGTAAATTAATGTTTTTGGTTAACAGTCTGACTATTAGATTTCACACTGCACTGCATATTTCACCAGTCCATTCAGTCACCTCTTAATAAAGTGTAATAGTTAGTGGTGTGTGTGCACCGGTGGCTCTGCAATCAGTGTATGTAGTGTGGGTGTGATATTCTAGTGTTATTCTTGCCTAGTTTGTCCACATCTGTGAAGCAACATGGGATATTTACTGCGTTTCTCAATATTATTAATTTGAATCCTGTTGTTAGTAGTAGCAGGGTTTGTAGGCAGGAACTAAGACAAGGAAGAAGAGATGAAAGCAGGAGGGGAAAAAAGAGAAAAAGACAGAGGCTGAGTCTGTCACTAAATGGCTCCAGTTCCTGTGTAATGTGATAGCATTTTGATCAGGTCTATTTCAATCAGAGGTGGCCAAATATGTCATGCTGTGAAGCCGCAGCGTTAGAAGGATATCACGGTCTGGCGGCTGCAATTAGCCTATCTGGGGAACTTCTGGGAGGAGAAGCAAAGTGTTAGCAGAGCTCATACAGAGGACAGGCAGAGAGAAGCAGAAGAGGCTGAGAGGGAAAGAAAGAAAGTGAGACAGAGAGAGTGGCAGTCTTAAACTGGGACAAAGACAAAATGAACAGCGTCGATTCCTCTCCCCTGGGCTTTCTCACTCTCCACAACGTCCCCGTGCTGCCATTGCAAATGCTCCCAGGCATCAAATAGAAAGTTTATCACAGTTAAATTAACAAGTGTCATCTCCATATTCACTCATTGTGCTAAATGCTTTTATGTTTATGTAAAGCCCTTTCTGGAATTAATATTTCATGTTTATGTGCATTTTCACTGATTTTTTTCATCCTTGTAAATCATTAAACTGTCTTTTTCGGGGGGAGAATCAAAGCGAACACAATGTCAGTCTAAGAGGGGGAGGCATACCCCAAAGACTGTCAGAGAAGACAGGATAGCAGAGTTTACTCTGCACACACAGTTCTGTACAGCAGCTTTGAACGGGTGAGAGCTCTGCAGTGGCAAACACTTTTTAATGAGGTGGGGACACAATCACTTGTGTTTTGCTTCCCAGTGTTTGAGAAAAATGGGTGATAAAGCGATAAGTTCGAAATTTCACATGTACTCACAAGTAAATTTAAGCATGATGAAAAATATTCTTCTCCAGTCACATTTTGTGATTAATTAATTTGTCACATATAACAAATATAGCAGCAGTGCATGACAAATACCAAAAAAAAAAACATTTTGCTAATAGAAAAGTGAGGCTCACTCTCCTCCTTCACAACTGAGACAAAAAAAATAAATGTATGTTTAGTAATTGGATTTTGAAAATGGCGCCTGCTACACCACAATCATCAGGTATGCCTCCACGGTAATAGCTCTGTCAAACTAATTAACTTGTACAGTTTGAGTGAAGCTAACGAGATGCGTACAGGCATCAGAGGAAGGCCAAGCTCTACAGGTGATAACCCTATTTGGCAGTGACATTTTTTAGTGTAAAGTCACAGTGGCGGTGATGAGATCAAAGGCAGAAAGTCCCCCATTGGGTCCAATTAGAACTATAGCATTGTACAGAGAAGGGGTGGCAGGAGGAGAGAGAGGAGTGGGTGGTTGGGGGAGAGGGAGAGGGAGGAAAAAAAAAAACTGTTGAGTTATGATATTCATAATCTATGCAGAGAGGCCTTTCCAGTACAGGTCTTCTCCCCATAGCTGTGATCTTTTCAATTTACATCAAGGGAAGATGGTCGGGGATGAAAGCAGGGCATCCAAGGCGCACAGCCCACAGAGGGCAGACATGGGGCCTCATTAAGGCCCGGCCCAGCCAGCCCCAAACAGGTTTTGAAGTACGTCACATAAAGAGCATGGGGTCAAAGGTCAGACATAGAACAGATCTCCATTTAACTCTCCAGCTGGAGATGGTAATTAGCAGGTGCAATGATGATCCCTGCCTGACTGTAAGGGATGATACCGATGTAGGTGACACCAGGCATCTGTGTGAATGTGTGAGTCTGTGTCTGTGCACACACTGCTTCATGCAATTGGTACCCAGACATCCATCATGGATCCCAATATCAAATTATATTCATTTGCAGAGTACACAGCTGTTGTACACAATATATAGTCCATTTATACCATCCCAAGATTTTGAAAAACAAAAAACAAACAATAGGAAACCAAACCTGACAAAATAAGCTTAGTTGTATCAAAATAAATTGTGCATGAGCATGAGCAAGCAGCCTTTCAATGCAAAGAGCTGATTTAAACACACAGACCCCACAACATGAAACCTGATCACTGCTCTTGGTTTATAACAAAACACAAAAACTAAAACCTGCCAAATCCTACCAGCTGGACTGACAATATTATATTTACTATTGAGTAAATAATAATAATTAAAGATATCAGGAAATGAAAAAAAAGTTATACACAAACTATGTGTAGCTTATATATTTAGATGTTTCCTCTAAATTCCACTAGAGCATAAAAAACCCTCCCAAATAACGACCCTGACACTTGTCTGTTGTTAAATAAATAAATAAATAAATAAAAAGTTGGGTTTTCTTCTCACAAAAAAAGAATGTTTTGTTTAAGATTCTGTCCAGGGAAAGAAAGCCATGGGGACGCAATTAAAGAACTACAAAGAAAAAAATAGTTATGAAAATCTCCCACTTTCTTTTGATGTGCTGCAGTCTGAACTGTACACACACACACGCACATACACGCACACGCACACACACATACACACACACACAGACGTTCACACAAACACACATACAAATGTGAACAAAGACACACAGAGAGCTGAGCATATATTCTGCACAAATGCACATACAGTATCTACGTGTGCACAGTGAGCATGCAGTTTTGGATCTAGAAAATTCATTCATTCGATTTAAAATAAAAATGAAATATTCTATGTTTTTTTTTCCAGTCTTAACGATAAAACTGCACAATTACGGGTACTTAAGTTGATGGGGTGGAGTCAAATACAGTCTCTTGTAACTAACCACATAATATCACTAACTAAAAGCCTGAGGTCTGCTTTTAAAAATAACTTCAGCGAATATTAAATTAGAAAAGTACTGGGATGAAATGAATATGTAAAAATAGAGAAAGACTGGAATAGATAGATTATAGTGAGATGTACAATTCTTAGTCATCCAGCATGTTGATCTGCTGTGAAGCACATGCAATACAATACATTAGTCAGGCAAAATGAAAACGAGCGAGACCAAAGGGGAGAAAAAGTCTGTGTGTGTGTTTTAATAGGGCTATCTCATTGCCATGAGATTCTCCCCGGTGTGAGGTTACTTTGTCAAGCTGACCTCTTATAGCAGCTGAGCGGCTGAGTTTTGCATACATAATTAACTACAGCTAAATGTCATCTCTCACTTCAATAACTAACGCAGTGGGTGATGCTGCTCTCCCTTTTTGACTTCTAATCTGGAGCGAACTGCCGGCAGAACGACTATGTGAAAATGAAGTGCAGCTTTTAAACTCCACATGAGTAAATGAAGGGCTGCTAATGCTGCGGAGAGAGAGAGAGAGTGTATGCACAGTTCAGCGCCATTTAAAACAATCGTAACCTGTCAAATAATGTTTTCAAATGAGCATATCTTTGAGAGAGTTTGCGGTGGGTAAAAGTAACGGATTTGACAACAACAGCAATAAAAGAAAAAAATCCGATACTTTGCTCGGAGCATGTTATTACTTACTCGCTGCAGCATCGAGACTGTTTCTGGTAAAGTACAGTATGTAACTGAGGTGGAGCAACAACATTCCCAGTGCTGAGCTACCATGTAGTTAGTACAGCATGTGAGGGGCTTTACTGTAGGTGGCTCCGCTACACTGGGAAGACACCAGTGAAATGAAACACACTTGGGCTGCATCGAAAAACTAGACATGGGGGAATCTGGTGGACAAACCAAAAATCTGTGAGTAGCAAAAGTTTACTTCTATGCGAGATCTGAGTGCCATTGATGTACATTCCTGGCCGACAGTGTGTAGGTGTTTCTGTGTGTGTATGTGTGTCTGTTCATCTGCGCATGTTGCTGCTGTCGGCTGTACTCTGTTGTAGATGATGATGTAGATGTTGTTTTCCGGGAGCGTCGGAAAACTGAACACCAAATTAAAGCCGCGATGTTTGATTAAGTGTGCCAGGTGATCTCAGGAGAGGCGCGCAGACACAACCTCAACCCCCTCATTCATTTGTAAACCTCCAAATGCAGGCTTGAAATACAGGAAGTAGGAGTGTACGCTGTAAATTCCCCCCTTGATTGGGAATACAAATGATCAAATGTACGAAGGCTTGGAATGTATGGGTACACGGTGTCAGCAAAGTAGCGGGAGGCAGAGAGGAGGAGAATAGAAGGAATTAGGCTGTGATCTGAAAGAGAGCATCTGAAAATAAAGATGTAAGCTGCATTGTAGCACCTCACCTTGAATATGTGGCACAGAAAGAATAATACATGAAAAAAAATCTTCCGTCATTGGTTGGAGATCAATTGCCGGGATCAAATACAAATCTGATTCAGTCACACACTGTTTGTTTTCTGAATTAACAGACTCCTAATTTGCTATTCTTGGATACTTATAATGACTAGCGCGGTAAACAGCTCCACCAACCAAAAGCCAATTATAACTTTATCAGCACAATCTCTGTGCGGAAGAGGAACTGTGGATCTCAGAAAAGAAACAAAAGTACCTTGATCTTCCAGGGAAAAACTACCGTTTTTTTGTTGTTGTTTTTTTTATTGACTATTTCTTTTCAGTGTGCTTGTCAACACATTGATTTTACTGACATAAGCACAGTTTCTCTGAGATTATTATGATTTATTAATGGCTAAAAAAAACTAGTGAAACTTTCAGTTCAAACTTAAAATATACAAAATCCTGTTAAAAAAGCACCACATAAAATCCATTTCTCTAATAATATCACAATGTTTGTTTAAAATTAACTCAAATAAAAAAAGAAACATAATTTTTTATACACAAATACCAAAATATAAAGACCAAAAGCACAGTTCATGTTCGACCTCTGATTCATGTGGCACTCCAATTTAAAAAGTGTCACAAGTTGTTCTCAAAAGATTGTTGCATCCTTTTTTGACCCGCGACCAATTACTCCTTTATTCAGATCCTTCCTTCTTCTTCTTTTTTTTTTTTTTTGCTAAACGGAACCGCTACTGGCATGGTAGCATTTGTAATAGTCAATAAATCTAAAATATTATGTGTGAAATTGTGGGAAAAGACCATTAAGGGGCGGGCACTGGTGGAGCCGGCGTAGGGGTCCTGTCTAAAAGAGGGCGGCTAATTCAGGACAACTGTGAACTCTGAACCTGCTAAAAGCACGGCCACTGGTCAGCCGGGCGACGTAATAGAGTCCACATGTGCTCACAGCCTGCGTTGCCATAATTAGACGGATCTCTTAAGGTTTGCTTAAATCAACATCAGAGTGCTTTGTTTTCCCTCTTAGTTAGACTTGAAATACGCAAAAAGGGGGGGAAAAAATTGCCCGTGGCCTTTACGTTTTAATCCATTACATACTTTAAAAAGCCCAGCATCACTTTGTATGAATATATAAAGTGAGAATAATCATTACTTCATGAGTCTCAGGGCTTCTGTTTCACACTGAATACAGCTTGAGTGTTAAGTAGCCAGTGTTACAGTGAGAATTAGAGAGAAATGAAGAGAGGTTTTAATAGCTCAGGAACAACACGCGGCACTTCAGCTCAGGCAGAGAATCTCTCAGCATTAATCAAGATTTCAGGCCTCTCTTTGACGACTGCACAATGCCTCAAACATCGCGGTGTGTGTAAACACAAACATCAAATGCCATGTGGCATGTCCTCATCACTAACAAGCAAACTAACAAGAGACCTGGAATTCCACTCAATTAGTACCTGCTCGCTTCCTTATTAATCTACTAGCCCCGGTGAAAAGATCAGAGGAGACAGGGAAAAAAATGAATAGGGGAAAAAAAAACAACAACAATTTGTTACAATAAATATATTAATGCCAGCGAAGCTTCCGTTTCAGGTTGTGTAATTTGACATGATATGCAGGCTATGTTCTGTCATTAGTCAGGAAAATGGTGAGTAGGGGATCAAAGCAAAAAGGCTCTGAGCCTGCCACTTAATTTATCACACGGCAAAGACAAAGGCTTTTCTCTCTGCTTCTGTCGCTTTTCAAAAGCCCTGACTCCTTTTTATGACAAACTCAGTTTGCAGTTTAATTTAGGACTTAAGTCCCTGGGTGCAGAAAAGCAAGCAGACAGGAAGTGAGAAGATGGTGCTGCAGCCAGACAGGCACACAGGCAAAGAAGCCTGAGAAGCAAACAGCGGGTGCAAGACGCGTCCAGGCTGGCGGTAAGTACTCTGTGAGAGAGAGAAGAACGCAGACAGGTGTCATGAAACTCACGCAGTCAGGCAGCCGATTGGATAGGCAGGCATACGGGCTAAAAAGTAAGAAGGAGACGGTAAAAGATGCAGGAGGGAGAGATCACACCATTGCAGGTAGGCATTCACACACACTTGCAGTGTGAGTAGGCTGAGCAGCGCTAAATCAGGAGAACCGGAGAAGTGTGAGAAGGTCTGGAGTCTGCTGGGCAGCGGATTGAATTATATACTGCTGTTAGGGCAGGAGTTCGGTAGGCGGTGGAACCTGAGCATATACTGCGAGCAGCGTGGGTAATAGTGCGTCCACAGGCTCAGCGGGGCCTCGGCGCCTCGCAGAGGAGCTTTAACACACACACCCAGAAAAAAACAGCTAAACAAACAGATCCCTGCGTTGACAAAGACAGGGAAGACGAGCGAGTGTGTTGCTCTGGATGTTTGTGTGTTTAAGCGTGTGTGCGAATGTGTGTAAATGTGCAAGTGACCCTGATGCCGTGGTGATGCTTCCTGTAGCACTGACCGGCGTCAGTGCTCCATTAATTAAAGGGATGATGCGCTGGCAGGTGGCTTCACGGCCCACACTGGTAATTGGCCCCCTTCTTCCCACTCTCTCCCCCTAGAAAATCACCCATCTCTGCCTTTTCTTTTCTTTTCTCTGCCTCGTTCCCTCCTCCTATCTCTCGTTCTCACAAACGTGCCAGTGGGCAGGCAGAAATGCAAGACTTTGTGAAATAATGATTAGAATGGATGGAGATGAAGGGAAAGGAGTTGCACATTTTCCCACAAGCCTCTGATGGTCGGGGAATGCTGTTCGCCTTCAAGCGTCATACGACGCGACGGGAGTTTACTTTAGACAGCCACAATATGAGGAGCCAGTGCAGCAGTCATTAATGATGTGGGGAGGGGACAGAGCTGTACTTTGACAAGTTTCTGCATGTGTGTGTGTTTGTCTGTGTGTTTTTTTTCTGCACATGTGTGTCTCTGTGTGTGTGTGTTTGAGAATGAGTGTGAGTATCTGAGTATGAGAGACATTGGAGGACAAGAAAATTGTATTTATGCAAGTGAGGCTTGAAGTGAAAGAGGAAAAAGGAGCCGTCTGTGTGTCATGTGTGATGAGACAATAAAGGTTGAGCAGCTCCGGAAGGTAAATGTCTCTCTGTGTGAGTGTGTGTGTGACTGAGTGTGTGTGAGTGTGTGTGTGTGTGTGTGTGAGTGTGTCTCTCACCACGTCACTTGGCAGGTTGTGCAGGTCATCAAAGGGGCTCTCCATGGTGTTGGTGTCCACGTTCAGAATGACCACATCCTCCAGTGATCGACTGCGTACTCTCTGAAAGAGGAAATGCATTATCAGCAACAGGAAACTCAACTAATATTCACCTGTGAATATTATTTTAACTTGTCAAATGGAGGTAGAAGTTTGTATATAATTTATAGAAATGTTTTTGTTTTGCATAATTTCAAATTGTAATTTTTTTTGTAGCACATTAAATTTATTTGATGTTTTTTTTTTTACAATAATTATTACACTGGTCAGTTGACGTGTGTTTGGCTTATGTTGTATAATGAGGTAAAAATGTAATTTTGTTAATAATCAAATCATGAAATTAAGTTAACATTTTGAAATCCTTAGTTTGTCCCCAAATGTGTTTCCCAGCAGACAAAGTCATTGAAGTCGTGAAGCGCCAGGAAGGAGAAAACACAGCGGTCACATTTAAAACCACACTGTCATCACAAATCCTTTACGATTAACAATGAAAAATGGCGTGTAGGAAAAAAAAAATATTAGAACATCTTTACTGTAACGCACAGACTCACAAAATGAAGAACGACGCTGAGAGGAAACGTTTGGATTGCACAAACAGTTTCCACTGCACCAAAAAACCTCATACATCAACAACAGCACAGTGATGCTGTGCTGTGCTGTGTGCATCCTGATGGCGACAAATTCAACAATTATTTCAGTGTGGTGCAGGATGCAGGCAGGTGTCGGGGGGTGGTGGTGGGGGGAGACAGCATAGTGTGTGAATTTCTAGTTTGTCACTTTTGTGACAGCCTGTGCAGTGGAGGCTCACATGCTGATCTGGACTAATTATGTAGTGGTGGAAAGGGGGTCTGTCACGGATGCAGAGTGTGATAAATACTGCCACTGCCGCAACTGTCAGACAAATATCACACACACACACACACACACACACACATGCATTATAACATATGCATTTGCACAATTATACACACACACACACACACACACACACACACACACACACTTACATACTAACACTTGAACACGAGCGCAAATATGCGCGTGCTTCCAACAAGCATTCACACACAACAGCAGTGCTAGTGACCCCCCAGCCAACACACACGGTTTAACAATGAAGTAGAAAAGCTCTTTGTTTGCAGATGCTTTTTCTGCCTTTCTCTCTCTGTCTTTTGTACTTGTGGTTAAGAATGCACACAAGCAAGAGAGAGAGAGAGAGAGAGAGAGAGAGAGAGAGAGAGAGATACAGAGGAAAAAACATATCCTGTCAGTTTTTTTGTTTTTTTTTGATTCAATGTGTTGGAGGTGCCACAAAACTGCTTTACAGAAATTTTAAATATTTCACACCACAATTAAGAGCACATTTCACCCGGAGCAGCATTGCTATAAGCAGTATATTTACAAAAAGATATTACCTAAATGTTTATTTTTCTTAAAGAAAGATCCACTGACCAGGACCCTGAAGTTTATTAAAAATTAGGAAACATCATAATTCAACTGTAGATGTACACACATAAATCAATTTACAAAACAGCTTGTATAATTATGCACATGTATGTACTGTATAGAGAATAATGATGCAAATGTATACATGCACATTCATATGCATACATACACATCCCCACAGATTAACGAACGTACCTCCAACAGGCTAAGATGAACTCCCACAAAGTATGGCATGGGGGCACTGTGGATGGAAAGAGGGAAACAAAGCTGTGAGCAATATCAATATCAGATGGCTACATGCAGTAAAGAAATGTTTTATGGAAGCTGCACGAGCACAGCACATTTCACACACACACACACGCACACATCTGAAAAAATAAAATCTTTGATGTTGTGGGTAGTCTTTCATTAACAGATTAGTCTGCAGACATACATTAAATCACTGTTCTGATTTTTAATTGTTCTTTAGCTAGTCACAACATGACCTGACTGTGATATCGCTTGTGATGGCATCTGTGATTAACATGTTACAGCCTGAATTATTCATTTGAAAAAGATAACTAAAAAATTAAACAGGTAAATCAAACACCAAATTTTGTATTGCTATTATTTGTAAAAGTAAAATCTCTTTCATCATTGTAGGAAATTAAAGGAGGAGTATCGTACTACAGTTGAAAACAATCAAAACTGTATATTTTAATTCAGTTGCACATGGGCAACAAAACTGACCACCCTCCACATGCTGTTTTAACCAAATCATATTTACGTATTATTTCCTCAACAACCACCATGACTCTCAAACCGGCTGAAACAACATTAATTTAACTGGTGTGTATATAGTATATAGGAGGACAAACCCAACACATACAGTAAGGTGTCACTGAACTTGTTTTTAAAGAGAAAAGTTGCCTGGTTCAAAAGAACTAACGCATTTCTGCTTCACTGTGCTACTAACAAGTAGTTTTGATTTTTCAGACACTGGATGGGTTTCCAAATGGTTTTGTCCATTTTGACTAATCTAAAACTGTAACATATATTTGCCTTACAGAAAAAATAATAACTGTTATAACTACAACTTTCTAATGATTTACAGTATATAATATTATCAATGGCAATAACTGCACTTGCAAGATATTTAATGGTGCTTTTCTCTTAACAAAATGGTAGATTCAGGAAGTATAGAAAAGACTTGGAACGCTAAAGAGAAAAGTAAAGGGTAAGAGTGTCAAAAGTTTTCATTTAATGCTAAAAAATATATACTTTGCATGGTTATTATCGTGTGATTTATATTCATCTTCATACTGAACATTAGTGGCGAGGAAAAGTTGAATCATAGAGTATGATTCCCATCCACCGAGATGAATAAAATCAACAAAAACAGTCAAATAATAGAAACCATTTTTATGATGAGGTTTACAGAGGCAGCAATAATCCAATCGCTTTGGGTCAATGTATTCCTGGCCTGAGTGATTCAGAGGCCACAGGCTTGTAATCAACTTACAGCAACGGCAAAACAAACAGCAGGCACTCACTGTACTGTAGCCGCTGTTGTCTCTGTTTACATTACTGACTTTCATGAACATTTACACCGAGACACATGCGCTTATACAGTACAGACCCGCAGAAAGACTGATGTATTTTACATATACACACACAGAGCATGTAATATTATTTAGTTATCCAATCAGTGCTTGGGGAACACTCCTGTGATTGAATAAGATAACGATGAGGCTTCACAGAGTGTTGAAAATCACATTTTACTGTCAGTGATGAATAGCTTCTCAAAGCTGATGTGTCCCTCATGGTGTAGGCCCTGTACTGTACAAGCTATCATCACTGATTCAACCACAAAAAGAAAAAAAAAAAAACACAGCTCCTTTTACACGAGCCGACTTCTCCACTCTGTGCTTTCTTTTAACATGTACAGATCTGAAGTTGACCTGAACGCACAGAGGTTCGCAGATGAGCTGTTACTTCTGCTCTCCATTCAGTTTCAATCAAGTCCATTCAGATTTGTAGGATTTGCGTTGGATGGGTGGTAATGAACCCCTGAGAGGGCTACGATGATGAGAGCGTGGAGCTAGCACTGGCATGAAATATGGAGCAAGGTGATCTGGGCTGTTCATTATGTTGAGGGGGCCGCGCAGGAGAAGGCGTACCGACGAGAGCAATCGTGAGAACGACTCCAAGAACGGGTGGGAGAACGTGTGAACATGTGCATCTGCAATATTACACCGAGGGCTTTAGCGGTAGAGCTCGGTGCATGAGTGTTGGAAGGTGGCTGGAAAATGACAGATATATGGAGGAAAAGAAGAGAGAAAGAAAGGTGTATACATTTGTTATGATGATCCTCATTGTTTCTGTGCATGTGTGTGTGTGTGTTTCCTTCACAGGTGGTCAGCCTTACCAGCAATAGTCCAGAAGATGCGGGGGCAGCACAGGGATGAAGATGTGCTGCCAGTACATGGGAAAGAGCAAAGCAGCTGCACCGTGGACACATGCAGTTAACTAGAGAAAAAGAACCAGACAAGACGACAAAGTCAGCACACAACTTTCCACGACAACAAAAACACCCTTCGGTGCTTCTGTACTTGATTGATTTCACTCCTAAGAACTCTGGAAAACTGAGGAAAGAATAAAATAAATTTGCATCAAATATACCGTTATTCCTTCTTCTCTTGCTTCTATTGCATTTCTACAACGTATTTAATAAGACCTTTACACTGCCAAGATCTATAGAGAAGAACAGCTCTTCTTCCATCCAAACAATATCCGGTTTAATATCCAGCTTTTTTTTAAAAACAAAACAAAAAAACAAGTTCACATGTCTGATCAAGCTGGTTGATGTTGTGATGCCTTTTACTGATGCACTGATGTACTTTGATTCCATTGAGTTATCACTGACAAGCATGTTGCGAGCCTTTAACCCTGCTCACTGACGAACAGCCCTCAGAAAACACACGGTACACTGACGTGCCTGGTGCTGCTGTGATGGTGATGAACACACGACCTGCGAGCTATTGTTGGGGAGGAAAGAGAAGAACTGAGACTGAGAGCTGGAGATCAACCAGCCGACAGGAGCCCGTCTTTAACCTCGTGACAGAAACACAGCGGAGGAGAGGAAGATCGATGAAGAGGTGAAGAGAAAAGTATAGAAAAGACTGACAACTCCTTTTACACACAGAGAGAACATGGAACCAGTGTTTCCTCTACATATATGGATTCAGTTGTGGTGTGTCATCGCTGCAATAACATCACCACTATTGCACATGCTGATCTGAATTTAAAAATGATCTAAAGTGGCGATTCTTGCCCCGTTTGAGCCCAAATACCATCGTGTTCATAATTAACTGCTTTTCCATTCAACGTCAAAGTAAGAATTGTGCTGCGACCTGCACAAAAGCAACAAAGGCAGCCCAAAACAGTGCTGACAGTAACCATAAAAATCAAAATTACCCCAACTACTATGACTAGGAAATTAAAGAGAAAATATGGAATAATTAACCTCTTTTTTTTTAACAAATAATGAGAAGCAATCACATGAAGATGACGTTCCCTTTCAAAGAAGCTCTCTACATTGTCAAACCCAGCATTACACATAAAATTAAAGTCATTGTCTCACAGTGTCTTAAAGCAAAGCATCCCCCTCTTGACATCCCATCTCATGAAAACCCAGCTATAGTAATGACCTGCAACACACACACGCGCACACACACACAGACAAGGCAGGAGAAAGAGGCTTTAGCTCATCCCCCAGATTAAAATAACATGATTAAATATGGAAAGAGAACAGAGGTCTGAGGGGCTCCTGCGGGACTTCATTAGGGCAAATTGCCAAAGAATGAAACATGAGTTAGCCAAGAGAGACTGCGGGCTAGGCCAATACCGCCGGGACCCCGGAGCAGCAGCCGCTGTTATACTGCTGCAGCTTCACAGTCAATGTGTGAAGCGGACACACACTATCACACACACAAGCGCAACTACCAGGAGACCCCCTGCTCGCTGACACACACAGTGTCACAATTGACCGGCCAAAAGTGGGCGAGTTTGGCGGCTGAAAACCACTGCCAGAGAAAAAGAAAAAGCGAGAGCCCCACCCCCTTCGCAATCCACCCAAACATCAAGCCTGGACATCTGAAAGGCTCACGACAAAAAAAGTCTAAGAGCGTGTGTGTGTGTGTGTATTTGTATGTGTCCATGTGCCTCCCTCCCTGCATGTTTAACTGCATCCATTTTTCATATCGGCCAGAAAAAAAAAGCAAAGATCTTTTCTTTTCTTTTTTTTATTGTCTCAGTGCAATCTCTCATACACCCAGTCCCACAATAGTTAGGACTTAATCAACATTTAATTGGTGTCTTGCTCTGTGTATCTGCATATGCATATTTACACTGCCTGCCGTCTTCAAATAAAACACAACAATGCCACGCTCCTGTCAGGATTAATTCCCTGGCAAACAGTTTGTTTTTATTGTTAATTCTGAAAATAAATCAATGCTATGAATATTAATGTGTGAAAGTGAAGCACTTGGTGGAAGAGCTACTATCAAAACCAACACACCCTTCTCTCCCCTTTTCCAAAGCAGTGACGGTAACAGGCCATTAAATTGTGATGAAGAGAGGTCAGAAAAGCGGCTCTGGGTATACATACACACATACGTACACACATCACGCACGTGCATGCACACACACACACACACACACAGTGGAGAGCCAACAGGCGAGTGTATTCCTCCTCTGGGAGTGTGAGACAAGCCCCAGCCATTCTCTGGTACCAGGAGGTAATGGCACAGAACACCTCGCTAACCAACTCCAATTATCTCCACCAGGCCTCAAGGTGAGTCCCCCAACTGGCATGATTTACTCTCAGGTTGAAAGGGAAAACAGGAGTCTCTCTGTTTCTCTTCTTCTCAGGCTGGGTGGCTGGCTTCAGGGAGTTGGCCGAGAGGGAGGGAGGAGGGGGGGGGGCATACTGAAACTAAGATAATGATTTATAAAGCAAATCTAGATTTCTGTTTTCTTTTATTTCCTATCTCCAAAGCGATGGAAGTGGCAGTGTGCCTGAGATAAGGTAACTTGGAGGGAACTGCAGAGGAATAGTTCACATATTTGCTTCTCTAATTCAGCTTAATACAAATCCCTGTGTCCTTGTTAAGGCTTTAGAACGAATGAGGCAAAAAGTAAAAAGGAAGATAAATTGGAAAAAAGAGAAATTGTACTCCTCTTTTTTTTCTTCATTTAGAGGGGGGCTTCACATGAGAGTGGGTCATGAGAGGCTAAGGCTGATAAAATATTTGCCAGGCTGATAAATAATAGATGAGTGGAGCCAAATGGCTTACACGCTCCACAAAAGACCTGGGTGCTTAATATTCCATTCAATGGAGAATCACAGATACAGTCCCCAAGAACAAATACAGGATTAGGTGCTGGGTCCAGTCCTCGGGGACCAGGGCTCTGCCTGGTAATGAGGGGCTGCCTGCCTCTCACACTGGGCGTGTGTGCGTGGGTGTGTGTGTGTGTGTGTGCGTGTGTGTGTTGCCCCTTCCTCTGAGAGAAGCTAACCGATTATACAGCGACAGCCTGCTTCAAAAAACAGTCAAGGTCTTTGGTTCTGCCCTGAGAGCTTTCTTAGCGCGCCGTATCTGAGACAGAAAGTGTCCATATACTAACACTGGTTTTCCCAGATCCATTCAACGCCACTAAAGGAAGAAGAGACGGAGAGAGAAAGATGGAGAGGCTTCAAGAGATGAAGAGGAGGAGGTCAAAGTGGGAGAAGAAGGAAGAAGTAAAGAGAAAATAAAATCTGCATTGCAAGTAGGTAGAAATAAAGCTCAGCTCAGAGGTCACACACCAGGTTTGTCAATAACGTGGTCTGAGTGTGAGTCAGAGGTTGTGTTTCAATTACAGACAACACACCAACAGTACACAGTGTGTGCTGCATATTCAATGTCTGTTTCTTATTGCTCTTGCAGTTAGTATACATATTGTATATAAACTGTTGGATGTCAGTCAAAGACACATTAAAACGCTTCTCCACAGATTTCAGACTTAGTTTCTTCTCCTTCGTTTTCTCTCCTGTGTTCACTAAACTCTTTTTCCCACCATTTACAATTTAGTTTAATATTTTCCAGCTGTGAGCAGCTACTCCGTTTCCTTTGTGCATTGCATTGTGGGATAATAATGGCCTCCGACAGCACACTGTTTTCAGTTTGCACACTTGTTTGAAAGAGTACCTAACTGTATCACTTTTACACAGTGAGTTAAACATTTGGAAGATGAATATTAAGCAGGAATACAGCTAATTTGATTTTTGTACAAGTAATTTGACCAAATTATGACAGAAAGTTAAAACAGTTCTAATTATACAGTATGTGGGCAGCCACCAAACTGATCTCCATATTCAGATGAGCTTGTCCTTCTACGTTTCTGAATGACAGCACGGCCTTACAGTACAACAATGACGTTTTCTTAAAGCACCAGACCTGCCACACACCTCAGATCTTCTCAACATTGCGACTATTAAGAGCTCTGCAGACTCTGTCAGCGAGCAGTGTGTTTCCACCCACTGACTCTTTCCTTTTTACCTGAGCAACTGGACATGTTGAAGTGAAACGCCAGACAGAAAAGAGCAACAGCTACTGTTGGGGCCTTCACACACCACTTTCACTTATTATTTTACATACGTTTTACATAAAGACAGAGAGAGAGAGAATATAACCTGCATTTATTCCCTCTGCCGGCAGTTTCTTCTCAGATGTAGAAACTTTTTTACATGTGTTATCTGACAAGTGAGAGCGGAGTGCGAGACAAATAGCCGCTGCTGTAGGCAACAGAATTCGATTTGACAGGAGGAATGGTATCAGCAGAGTTGTTCTTGACCTCCTCACACCAGACTCAAACACTCATTTCCCCTCCACAAGCCTTTCCTCCCAACTCCGTCCCTTGCACACTCTCCAAATTCTCGTTCACTGGTCTCGTTTTCATCCCAATCCTTCATTTCTTATTCTGTTTTCTCTTCGCCTCCCCTCTCTCCTCCTGCCGTCCTTCTGCCCGTCGCCACCGCTCCCTCATTCCTCCTGTTTGTTTACCGCCGAGTTAGCCTTTCCCTCTCCCTCCCCTGCGCCGAATAAGTCGCCAATTACCTGCGCTCTGCTTTTCCCTCT
Organism: Trachurus japonicus; assembly: GCF_045865225.1. Taxonomy (NCBI): domain Eukaryota; kingdom Metazoa; phylum Chordata; class Actinopteri; order Carangiformes; family Carangidae; genus Trachurus; species Trachurus japonicus. The sequence continues at coordinate 22,686,841 of NC_140910.1, forward strand.
GTTGACAAACACCGATGTCAGGCCCGGCGCAATGCAGGTGTGCCACAAACAAGTAGGTGGAGAGACGGGGCACAGAGGACAACCCAGGGTAACAGCTAACGCCAGGCCTCCCACGCATGCACACAGAGTCGCCGACTCTTTCACAGAAAGACATAACGGCATAAGGCACCAACACCTGTGAGCGCACGAGACACGCACAAACAGATGCATGCAAAAAATAACAACAAAAAAAGACACACGAACACCCACAACATGCGCATGTGCACATACACGGCCACGGTGGCACAACACAAACGTTAAGTCAGACACATGGCATGGGGCTGAGATGAGTCTATTGAGGGGGGGAAAGAGGGGAGGAAGAGGAGGAGGAGGAGGAGGAGAGAGGAGGGGGGGGTGTCCCGATGTTCTGTGGATGCCCAACAACAGAGAGACACATTAAGACACCCAGGAAGAAGGAGGTAAAGGCAGGGAGAGAGAGAAAGAGAAAGAGAGGTGCAGAGTGCAGAGTGAGTGAGAGACAGATGGACAGAAAAATAATATGTCAGCGAGCAGGAATAACTAAGACAGAGAGAAATAGAGAGAAGAAGTCGGGGGAAAGAGAGGCAGAGGAACAACAGAGGAAAAGGCAGGAAACAGAGAGACAGCTGGCACTCTAGGGCACGGTGGATGGATAGCTCCTTGTTAGCATAGGCCTGACAGGCTGATGAGAGCGCTGCTGTCAGCTGGTGCCGGGGCCGAGCTGTGTGAGTTTGGGCAGGGCAGAGGCTGGGCTCGAGAGCTGGGGGGCCTCGGCAGATGAAAGACATGGAGGGCGGTGGGGCGATTGGTGGTGGTGGGGGTGGGGGTGGGGTGGGGGGCCTCCCAACTGACTAGTTAGAGGAAGGGCCGATGCAGCCCTATTATACGGCCCTGTGACAAGGCTGCACGCTCGGCTGGCTCCCGCCCCCTGCGCCACCGCCGACCGACCGGCCCTTCTTTTAAAACAGTGGTACCATTCACCTCTGGTCACGAAACAGCAATAAGTCAACTGACGCATTGTTGTAAGATCATGATTTATTCCTTTGCTGTTGGCTGCTCGCGAGACGCGCCGGCCATGTACCGACAGACTGACACAGTGGGTTCACCGGGGGCTTTAACACAGGCAGCACCTAGAGCAGGCAGAATAAATGCAGTATATCTATGTGTATGTGTGTTATGTGTGTGTGTTTCACTGTCTCTCTCTTTCTCTCTCTGCTCTTTCCTTTCTCTGTTTCTCTCTGCTTGGCTGAGAGGCTGGACAGGCGGAGGTGGTGAAAAGCAGCTGGATGGTACTAACGATGTTACTAACAATACCTTTTCTCATACATCCTCTATCTGTGGCAGGCAAACTATAGAAATATTACCTGTCTATCCAGCGACTGCTAACACTCACTTTAGCAAACATTATGACAAACTCTGACGTTAATTATATATTTCGCATTCCTTTATGATATTTGATCACAAGACAGTGGTGTGGATAATGAGCTGCTCTCTTTTCAGTTAAGCACATATACATAGCCGGCTTCAAGAATCATGGCAGCCATTTCCACTTGAACTAAGAGGTCACTCGAATCCAACAGCGAAAAATAACGCATCACAGGAGCAGTAATAACACCAGGCCCGCTAGTAATCCCAGTGGAGATGTGAAAATACCTTTGTACTACAGTGCCTGACATATATCGCTACCAAACCAAAACACCTCTCCCCGAGGAAGATGGATGGATAGACAGATGAGTGGATGAAGGATTGCAGAGGATAAAAGGCTTACAGAGGTAAAGGTCTGACGTGGAAGCTCTTAAAATATCCTGTCGGCATATATTTGTTAAAAAAACAAGGCAAGATTTGTCTCCGAGCCGCAGAAAACTGTAAATCACAGACAAAATCACCTCCGCCCCCCTCTTCCCTTTCTAAAAAGAAAAACACCTTCACCCTTGAGTCTGATAATTTACATCGTGTAACCCTCGTGTCACAGCACAGTGTGCTGCCTCTACCCCGAGTGGAGGTGCTGCTGGTCTGAAAAGCTGAGGGGAGACAGGTGAAACTCTCTGAGGGCTGGGTAATTTTTTTTTACAGCTCATGCTGATTATAGCTCCTATGGGATACCTTGGTACAACCCCCCCCCCCACCACCACTACCCCTCCAGAACCCATCACCACCACGGGCCCCTCCGGCTGCTCAGTGTTGTGCAGCCTTGTAGATACAGAGGCAGGACGGGCTTCACTACAGATACAGATAGGGCTTGGATGACATCACTTCCCTCTTCCATCTCATCTGTCATAAACATTTGGCTGTGCCTCATCAGTCTCAAAGATAACAGGGGAGGAGGGGGGGATGAGGAACAGAGGGAGGAAGAGGGGAGAGAGACAGAGCGATTTCCTCCCTCATGCAGACAGAAGTGACTTTAAATTATGTGAACGAGCTAAGACACGTAATAACGGATAATTTAAGGCTTTGTGGCCATTAATATGTTGCGGTTACAAGACAAACAGTCAAATATAATCCAGGCTTCAGTGTGGATTTCACAGCTTGTCAGAGCTCGGCGAAGACAGCGCGGCTGTCTTGACTGCAGGATGCCAGCGTGGGGAGAGGAGGAGGAGGAGGAGGGGTGGGGTTGTGGTGCTGGTGGCGACAGATCAGTTCAACTCTCTTCTGTACAAGTAGCATCGCCATGTCAGATAAATATTCTCATCGTGCTACTTAGGGTTTTGATATCCTGCTGGAATATTGATGAAGAGTATCGTGTTCAATCTAGGAAACAGTCCCAACATTTGAGCTATAGACTTTTTTTGGCAGAGCACTTCGATCTCTGGATTTGACATGAAGCCAAAAGATCGCAACTGTGACTCTCTGACTGTAAATTAGCAACATTTTCTCATATTATGACTTTCTCTTTGGGTAGCGTGCAACTAATCCACAGCATCGAACGTGGCAAACGGAGAACACAAAGCATACTGTAACATTTCGTGACTGAAAGCTTCATCTAAACTTGAATGAAAAGTGTTAGGAAACTTACACCAACAATGTTTTGACATTAGTCATCCTTCAAGTAGTTGGGATGTTTTAACTGTTTTCTAACCCATTTTCCCTCTTGTGTGTGACAGGGCAGAGCTGATAGGTGACTGCGGCGGAGAGAATGGACTCACAGTGCTAAGCTTGCTTGAGGTAATGATGATGCGCCGTTCGTGCAGCATACTGGCGTAGAGCTGGAGCATGTTGTTGACGTCCACAGCCACAAAGTACTCTGTCAGGTTCCTCTGGAGATAGACAGGAACAGAAGGATATTGCAGGTACATAATAAACTGTCTTTGCTTGCAGTAAAGTGTCAGTGCTACAGACGGCGAGAGTGCCACAGTGTGCCATAACGAGAGACAAGCAGTGCTGGCTGGGAAAAGGACTTGGACTTCTCCCTCGGCACATATTGCTGCACGGTAAAAAAAAAAAAAAAGTAAGTGGACAAGAAGTTCATATTTAAATGACATTTATCCCTTCCATCCACATGTTATAGTCATGTTTAGAAAACTGACACCGTATCAATCATTGCTGCTTAGAACTGCCAGGCTTGGTTACTGTTTTCCTCTGGTGTCACTCGCCGTAAAGCGTAAAAAGATGACACGAGCTACGAAGACTTGGGAAGGCTTGGGATGATACGAGCTACGATTTAAATACTCAACAAAGAACATGTGTTCAGTTTGAATCCTCAAAATACCCATGGTGATCACTGAACTTCGACATTAAAAGTACAAGCACCACAGGAGATCAAACTGAAACAAGGGGATGATGCAATAATTTCAAAAGGTGACAAGTGTATCTGATTAAAAACGATTAGAGGCAGAGATTTCTAGAGGAGAGGGATCTCTCTTTGTCTCTTTCTGTCTCTCTTCTTTTTCTTTTTCCATGAATACTTACACTCTCAGGGATAGTTGGCAGTCCATTGATATCCGGGGCGATGAAGTAGGAGTGCTGCGAAAACACAAACATGCGGGAGAAAGAAGAGGGAAGGTCACAAGTGAAGCATACCACTCACACAGAAGAGAATAAGGCGAAGAGGGGGGGGAAAGGCCGTTCACTTTGTTCTATGATTTATGGCTCATCTTCAGCTCTGTCTATATGAATTGCTGAGCTGGTGTCTGAACTGTGGCAATGCTTTTATCAGGCCTACAGAACAGAGAAAGCTCAATAGCAGCTCAGCTCCCAATAGACACAGACTGGGGTGATGTCTCCGGTGGAAAACTGGAGTCTTTATTTAAGCATTAAAAAGGCTTGTGGAGCACCAAGACACAGACAAAAGTATACGTGCACTAACTGTGCACGTGTGCATCCACACAGACACACACTCAGGCATGCACACACAGGTTGTTTAGAGGATCACAGGGCTGCCTGTCTCACTTTGGGAGAGCAGGGCAGGTTCAGTGTTCAGATCAAAGGGGCCTGAGAGAGGTGCTGTTTGGAGACAGGTAGACAAACCACCAACTGAAACACACCATCGTGTCTCCGTCTCTCTCACACACACACACACACATAAACACACACTCTCGCTCCTGTATCCTTAGTACACCTGTGTTTTTCTGGGCCTTCACTCGACCATCTGTTGCAGGTCTTCTCTTGGATCCACTGTAGTGTGTGTAGAGTAAATTCTCTCACACTGCAAACACAGTATTTAAAGTAAGATATTACAATTTATTCATCTGCACAGGGTCCACACTTGTGACAAATACTGACTTGTTTTGCGGACTGTTGGACTAATAATGTCAGGCTCACACCCACAGTCTGTGCTTGCTCTAATATTAGAGACTTCATTTCATTTGTGGCCCCTTCGGGAGGAAGAATTATATCTGGCACCAGAAAGGTGGTTGTAAAAAGGTGCTGTACTCATGACCTAAGACTGAAAAGGAAACACTTTTTTCCCCCCAACTGTATATCTGCACTTCTGTGGCAAACTCTTCGGCCAGTATGCACTAAATAGAAAAACACAACTATTTGAAAACACATTTCAAATGCAAGCTCAATAACATTGTTCGATAGAGAACAATGTGGCAGTTATATTGTACATCACAAACAACATTTGACATCACAAATTATTACAGTAAGAACATGCAAATATTGAGACCTATTGTTAACCAGCCACCCTATCAAAAGTATCATCACCAAGAGAGAAAGATGTCTCTGATTATAGAGACACAAGACCACAAGAGGAGAGAGAAAGCCCCACCCATCACAGCCAGAGAGAAAATAACCAAAGCTTTAAAAAGAAAATAGATCATCTTATTGTCCTGAGAAAAGTAACAACAGTTTGTTTTCGTGCAACATGATACAGATTCAAAAAGTTGTATTTTATTCTGTGCCATTTTGAACAGCTGGGTCTACACTTGTCACGACTGATGTGTGTAAATTACTACAAAAGATGCTTTTGATCTGATCAGTACTGTTCTGGTGCCTAACAATGTTATATTAATCAGTCATCCAGTGGTGGGAACTTTTTCCCAATTGCTATAAATCCCATTGTCACCAATGAAAAGGCGAATGGTAATTAACCTTAAGTGAGCAAATGAATCACTAATTGAGATAATTAAAAAGAAATAAACATACAGTACAAGTGCTTTGTCTGTTGTTGACTTTGGATCATTTAGTTTAATGTAAAACAACCTAAATATTTCACTTCCTAAGTGCATATATTAATTGTGAAAATTGAAAAAGAAATTAACATGAATAAACAACTATTGTATTCCCAAATGAGGGTCATTGTTGTAGTCAGATGAAGCTGAGGAGATAAACATGGAACACAAACACTAAATCGCTGCCTTTTTTTTCTCTTAATTTCCTAGCCAAAAGATATACGTTCATGAGCGTTCGATTTGTAAACTCCTACACACACCGTTCTTTATGGTAGGTGTTATCGGGCAACCATAATTTATGCATATTTTAACCAAATGTGAAAATCTATCTACAAAAAAAAAACCAGACACACTATTGTTTTTTTGACACTTCAATGAAGTGAAGTCCTCCTCTAAATTTAGCTGCAACATGTGCACTGAAGGTGTAGAAAAAGTCCCGAATATGCATACAATGTAAGATTAAGGTCTTTTATATCTTGTTTCCAGAAGCAAAAGGCTAAATATACATGTTTTAATATACGTAGTTGATGTTAAGTTAAAAAATACGAATTCTTGGCAGATCAAAAATGTCAAAACTGAACCAACCAGTTGTTTTATTTACAAGGAGCTTTTTGCCCACAAGCAAGACGGAAGCAAAACCACCAGGTTTTTCTGCCCTGGAGTAATGTGCAGCTGGAAAATGTACCTAATGCTTTTAATTTGTATATTCTGAGGATTTTTCAAGAACGGTATCTTGGGTAAAATGCTTTGCCGACGATTTTTCTTCTTAAGGTATATTGCTCAACTTGTGTTTACACTGGAGCAGAGGAGCAGAGGTAGGCTAGCTAGCATTGCAGCTATCAGAACATTTAATACACATGTATCACAACATGAAATACTACAAGACATGATACATAATGAACCTCAGGGATTAGCTGTGTGGATTTTATAGTACACAAAGACTGAATAATTGACACTCTATTGGCTTTGTTTTCTTTAATCAAATTGTGTGGACAGACAGCAAGCGTTGTTAAAAATCCTGGTTTCAAAGTCATGTTTGCTAAACTTATTCGTAAACCCACTGCAAAGAAGACCAGGAACAGGATGATTAAAGGCTAAATAAACCCAACAAATAAATTATTGTAAAAAGATCAGGGACTCTGGGAAATACATGAGAGGCTAAGAGTTCCCCCTGTAACTGCCACACAAACAGTGAGGTGCACCGTACTGTTTAAATCTCTCGACATCTCCGTCTTTCTTTTCCTTCTGTTTGCTAAATAACGTTTCCTTCCCCGTTGGTCGACAAATTCGTGGCACTGTGATAATCACAAGCCGTGCTCCTCAACCCAACCCAGGCTTTCATTGGCTGTTTGCTTGCTTATCTGCCTTTTTTCTTGTTCTTTCAATCACATGTTTATACAAAAACACTGAAAGTGGGTTAACTGGAAAGGCATCAAGGAGATTTTTTGAGCACAATTGCGTTTGCTTTAAACATAAAGAGAGAGAGGGGGGGTGGGGGTGAAAACTTTTGATATTCAGAGAGAGAATATAGCAGAGTGGAATGGCATTAATCATTTACAAAGTTTGATTGTTTTCCAGAGGAGAAGAAACATACACCAAGGCCCAGGATAGTTTGTTTTTGTTATATTTAAAAAGATAGCGCAGCTTATTTGGCCAAATTGGAAAGCCGCGGCTCCCATGCGATTAGTACAGCAGCGGTTTCATATTTCACAGCAGCCTCCTTCCCTCCTCCCAACTCTGCTGTTCACTCATTCCCCTCCACTCACCGGCTCCTTGCTTTGCCGATCTCGCAGTACTTGCCCAGTGGCAATATACAACTGCTCATTCTTGCACAATGAGAGAGGGAGAGGGAGAGAGAGAGAGAGCAAAACAGGGTTCACACATGAAAGGGGACAATGATCCTTCTTCTTGGCTGCCATGATAAAACAAAAAACCACTCTTTTAGGGAATAATTCTGCTTCATCAATTAAATATCAAACCAGTGGCTTCTGCAGAAAAGAGATGAAGCTATCACCTCTGTTCTCCGGGGCTTCTTTTCCAATGAAGCTCGGAGATTCAGATGAAAAGGTTTAGTTCGCATTCGAGAGCTGATAAAATAAATAAATAAATAAAAAATACTGACACAAAGAAAGGATTATTCACAAGGAATCTACACTGACCTTGTTAACTCTCGTAGAGATCTATTGATTACCTCATATTAGTCATATTATGTTGTATATTCATCGGTGTAATTAGATGCGTATCTTTCAGAGACCTATGCCACGGAAAAGACCCAGAGTTGCTTCTTCAATTGGTAAAAAAAAAACGAGAAAAAAAAGACAGAGGCTAACAATGAAACTCTTTTGATCCCATTACGGTGTTGAGTTCGTATAGATACTACTGCACAACACACTGAGAGTGCACCAGCCCCATTGAAAACCATTAAATTCTACTTAAATAGGACAGGTTTATGGTAGGCAAAAGTGTTCAGGAGTGAGTGTTTTATGTACGAGCTGGAAACACACAAGGAGAGATTGTGTCAGAGTTAACGCAAACGCCGGCCGGCTTTGAGGGACCTGGGATCATTAAGCCATTTTGGTGTTTGATAAGCGGGAGACATGACGAATTGTGAAAGGAGCCTTCAAGTTTAAACATGTCCAGCTCCAGCTTATCACACAAAAACCTGTTAGCGCCACTTCTTGTTTCCAAACAGAGTGTCAGCGGTGGGCCCTCGGTGTCTCTCTGCTCCTGCCTAGTGCGGCGTCTTAACCTCTTCCTCCACTTTCTGTCTGCTCGGCTGCTCCCTCATCCATCTCCTCCATCTCAACCTCTTTCCTTTGTTGATCTCTCCCTGCTTCTGCCTGTCTGCCCTATTTCTTCTTTTTGTCTGTTTTCATGCCATCTTTGTCTCCTCCTCTCGTCTTTGTGTCAATTTTGTTTTAGTTCTCATTATCCCTCAATTTCTGTCTCCACTTTTTTTTTTTTTTTTTTTACGATTTCTCGTTTTGTCTTCAGTATCTTTTGCTCTACTTTTAAACTATTCCAGCCATCATCTCCTCTTCTTCTCAACAGTCTCCTTCCTGTTGCAACAACACACTCTTAGAGCGAGCAACCCACCTGGCCTTCTCTCCCTCTTTCCCTTTTTCTGCTCAAAGTTGTCTTGCCTCTGATAAGGAAGAATAGAAGATCTATACCTACCACACTCAGGTTGACTGGCGTGAAGGGCTTTGGCACAGGCAGATCATGGAGAGAATTCAGCATGTCATTCAAGTCATTTTCCTGAGGGGGGGGGGGAGAGAAACAAAAGAGAAAGAAACATAAAAACATAGGACACATGCATTTTATTTTTCTTGTGTTGTTGATGTCACCACTTATGTGTCAATCTTAGCAACAGTGTTGGGACAGGCGCTCGCTGCAGACCAGAGGGCAATCCTGCAGCGAGGCCTGAAGGGCTCCAAAACATCCGACTGACATATGTTTAACGAGCAATGCTGAGGTTAAAAGACGGCTGAGCGTAGGGCTGCAGACGCTTATTATCCGGCGGCGTTGATTTACGGCCGAGAGCGGGCTGTCATTAATTAAGCGAGGGGGTCTACGCTCTAAAGACAGGGGGCTTTAAGAAGCCGTCGGAGAGCCGTCGCTTGACCACAGAACAGGCCCCGAGATTATTCCTCCAGCATTTATGAGCTCCACGACAAGACTGTTATTTACACTCTCAGGCCACTAGCTGGAGAACCGGAGAAACTTTGCAACTTGTATTTAAACTCAACTCAACTAAACTACTGTGAACACAGAGGCTGGGCACTGTTTGTTTGAGCTTCTGTTGCCCTCTCAGAGAACTTTGTTTTGGTCTTGGCTACGAGCTGTTGCTTGTTTGAGGAAATGTGCATGTTGTTTGTGTGTGTGTGTGTGTGTGTGTGTGTGTGTGTGTGCGTGCTAGAGAGAGAAAAAGAAACCGAGGAGGAATGGGCGGCAATATACAGTAAAGAGAAGAAGGAGAAGGGGGGGTGGGGAGGAGGAGGGGGTGTTAGGGTGTGTGCAATCGAACAGCCTCCTGTCATGAGAGGCTCAATGCTCACACGCATGGTCAGCAACACGGCCTGGGGAAACAGTTCATTTACCCTTCGCCTTAAACCCTCATCGCTCTTCTGTCTTCCCTCGTCTGTCAACATCTCCCTCTCGCCTGGAACGGACAGCGGGGTAAATAGAAACCAAATCATGCACACTAACACTTCAGTCACCCAGGATTTCCAGCAATCTTTCTGTCTTTCTCTTCTTCACTCTTTTCCCCACACACAAACTGTCCTCTATTCTGCTCGTCTCTGTCTCTCTCTTTTTCTCTCTCTGTATATTCGATTATCCTGCTGAGTTCCTTTCAGTCACAGAAGTGCGTGTATGTTTATGCGATTGTCTTCTTTAGCAACACTCTTAGTCCTGATCATCGCTCTCTGAGGGTCTCTGAGGGAAGCAGTGACTACATGACAATTGAAAGCGGTCCCAAAGCTCTCTGCTCTCTCTCCCATTGCTCTGTCTTCCTCCCTCCTTCTTCCTCTCTCTTCAGTCTAAACATGGGAACATCACCTACACCCTCTGCGCTAGACGCTGCACATCTCCCCAGTTTGTTGCATATTTTACATTTCCCCTCCCTTTGCTAGTACAATGCAGTGAATAGTCAGGGGAAAAGACTTTTTGTGAGATGCGAGAAGCATTTGTGTGTATGTATATGTGTACGCCTGTGCGCGTGCGTGTGTGTGTGTTTTTTTTTTCTTAACGATTTGTTTTCCAGTAAATCATCAGGAATAACTTCCAGTGTCAGATCAGCGTTTGGTCTGTGAAATGTCAACATTGTTGCTGCTAACAACAGAAGCCAAGTCAAGCCCAAGACGGCGAACAAAACTTGCACACAAAAGACAACATGCAGCATGCAGAGGAGGAACAGAATGGAGGAAAATATCTTACCACAGAACCGTTTCAAAAACACAAAACTGTGTGCTTGTTTCTCAGTCAGATCATGCTGCCATGTCTAACTGTCATGAAAATGTCCTGGTAAGGCACTTAATGTACATAAAACACTTAATACGCATCAGCATCCGAATGAGATCGTTACCTGTTGTTTCGTTAGGTAGTCTGCCAGTGTATTTAGCAGCTTGTAGTAGATTTCAAACCATGGTAGATAACTGGAAGAGAGAGAGAAACAAAGTTAGATATACAAACTCTGTACAAGCAAAACTGGCATTATCATATACAATAAAAAATAAATAGGATGTGGTGAATCGAAGCAGTAGTTTTGATGTCATGCAGTTTTCACATCATCATAGTCAACAGATGAAAACCTCCTGTGTGACATTACCCAATCTTTGTCACAATGTCTATACATACTTTTACTATCTGACAGACAGTGTGAACGGTTTGACTTAATGTATGTGCTGGGTATTGTTAGTGACCTAATGCTTCAAACAACACTGACATATATATATTTATATTTATATATTGTGCTCTCTGGTGCAGCTGCTCTGAACCACAGAGTCATTGTTGCCCTGAAAGAAAAGAAGAAAAAAAAAAGAAGTAAATGCTATCTAGTCCTTATTTTGACATTCTTCGTAACCAGGGCGCTCTGCATGCTAGGAATTCCTGTCATGTCTGCTCTTTCAGCCAATTGGAGGGGAGGATAGGAGAAAAAAAACACAATAGATTTTAGATTCTTTAACAACAACAAAACACACACACACACACATACACACACCATAGCTTTCATGTGATGCGGAGGGATGCTATGGTTTACAAGCATGCTGCTCCCAGATGCACGGGCTTAACAAAAATGCAGCCCAAGATGCCTCCTGCCCCCCCCACCCCACCCTACCCCTCCTCCTCCTGCCCCTCTCTGTGCTTCTTTTTATGCCCTTCACATATCAAGAAAAAAATAATAATCTTTGCCTTATGTAATTAATGTAAAATAAATAAATTCATTAACAAGCTCAAAAATAATTTATACTGCAGTGTTTGTGCTAAAGCTAATCACTAAGAACACCCACCATAAGCTAAAAGCATCTGCAGCATGGCTTTCTTTACTAACTTGACATATTCTTGGCCAAGTCGACTTGCTTCTTCTTGGTGGAAGATGGCCAACATTTTCTTTTGGCATAAAAGCTGTGAGGGTTCAGTTCATTTAATGTTATGTAATCAAATAATAAAAACATGGTGTCCTATCAAGGTATTGGATTTTTATTTAGTTTGGGGGGTTTAAACATGCAGGTTTGAACATTGCATGAATAATGATTCTGGATAAGGACTTCTTAGCATTGCGATGAAATAAACAGAAACTCCCATTAATGTTTCATAAACTTGCTGAGATGCAAGGGTTGAAAAATAAATTAGTGGCCAAATGAGGCAGTCAATCAAAAGTGGACTTGCTCACTGATTTTGCTGCATATTTGTTGATATCAGTAAGTGAACACAGTTTTAAATACAAGTCATTAAAACTATAATTTCATTGAAATAAAAAAAGCAGTTACAATCTGTATTTCCATGGTTATATAATAATACTTTTGTAATGGCAGAGTTTTGTGTGTGTGTGTGTGAGTGAGTTTATCAGCCACAGAAGTCCTGCACGGGCAGTTAGCAGGAGACCGAGGAGTTTCCAGGGCATGGGTCACTGGCTGCTCTGTAGACTGGAATTAACAGACAACAAGAAAACAATAAAGTGAACCTAATGCAAATTTTCATATCGCTAAATCCGCAAGGGGCCAATGACAGGCCGGGTTCCCGGAGAAGTGCAGCCAAGCGCACCAATCAGAGAGGCTGAGTGACCATTAGTCTGAAACAATCAGCCTCTTAACATGCCAATATTTTGACGTCTGCATGAAGATTTACCGCAATCAGGTCACACTCGCAGGAGAAGCTAAATCAAACATGCGTATGTTAATTCACATGCTGACCGGATATCAACCTGAAGACCTATTTCTGCCACATCAAACGTCATACAACACAAATATCTGCATATGGGGTCTCTTTTTTTTTTTTTTTTTACATTTAACCATTACACAAAATAGCCCAGTCTGATATACACACTAAGGGGGAGAACAAAGCCTTTGTGTTATCTGACTCCTGTTCGTATTTAAAAAGCCAGGCTTCTGGGCATTAATCCTTCATTTTTCACAGTTGAAGGGGATGTAAATAGGACTCTGGCTGTCAGAGCAGCCGTCAGGCCTCACAGTTCTCACAGTCATTACACTCCTGCACCAAGGTGCTGTAAATCCTTTGTTTTAGAGGAAAATGCATGATCACTGTTGGAGGCAGCCAACCCCTGAATTATCAATATTCCTCTAACGTCTTCCTACAATATGAAGTGGATTTCTATTCTTTATTCAAATGCAATTGAGTGTATATAACTTAAAGATGTATTGTTTTGCCCCCACACCCCACTCCCACCCCCCACCCCCCCGCTCTGCTCTCTCTGTTGATGCAAAGTTAAAGTTTGGAAAGCTTAGAGAGATACTCCTACTCGTCACAGTTCATTGCTCAGATCTGTTTGTGCTTCGCAAATCCTCCGATAGAGAGGAGCATCCATCACTGGAGTGCTCAGTGCGTGGGGGCCCCGCAATCTCTCCTGCCATTTTAAACACACGTCTTCTCAAAGTGCCATGTACTCAAAGAATGAACCAGTTAATCTGCGGCCCACTCACAGTGTGCACTCTCTCCATCCTCGACTCAGACCACCTAACTGCACAGAAATATCTAACAGAAGACAGGGCCATGGAAGTGGAACTTCTAATTATGCTGTTATGAATTGGAGAGCACACAAACACCAATGTGGCTGAAATCTTAAAAAAAAAAAAGTGCTTTCATCAGCATTGTATATGTATGTATATGTATCCGTGATGTGAATCTAGAGTGAAATACAAACACAAATAATCCAGTAAATCTCCAAACACTGCGGACACACATTATGCCTTTAAACCTCAGTTTTATGAAACCTTAATACCGGAGCCCTTTTTGCCACCATAAAGAACCAATAAGGTGTTAAGCATGACATTTACTCCTGCTCCTTAGATGAGTCTTAAATTCCCTTTAATGCACAGGCACCTGTAACCGTAAGTCATCTTACACTTTGTAGACGGCTCAGTGGAAGATTTCATTACACCTTTACTTTCTCGGGTCAAGGGTTAAGTACAGGGGAGGAAGTGTCCTCCGGCAACCTAATAAGTGACCACTAACCAGGAGCTATGCAGTCCCTAAAATGCATCCTAGAGCTTCAGCCCTTTTTAATGAAACTGAGCAAATTCATATTTTTCATCTCTGAATTACTCACATGTTCAACAGAAAATCCTTCAAAGTGTGAGAGACAACAAGAAGACAGGAGAATAACCGTGTAAAATAGAGCGAGTTATAATTCTCTGGTTGTGTGTGTGTGTGTGTGTGTGTGTGTGTGTGTGTGTGTGTGTGTGTGTGTGTGTGTGTGTGTGTGTGTGTGTGTGTGTGTGTGTGTGTGTATGTGTATGCGCATGTGTGTGTGTGTGTTTTTTTTTTTCTTGGACGTTTTTCCTGGCCCTTTTGACCATGGCTTTAGCAATGAGACTATAAAGGGCTGTACACATAAAACTGTCCTACTCATTAAGGCACTTCCTCCCGTAAGCAGAGGTGACAATTTTATGGTCCCAGCACTTCAACAATCACACAGACGCAAACTGTTTTAATTACCTTTATTTTATATCCATGGCCAATGATAGATAAAAATTTATATAAACTAGTGCGCCTGGGCCTTGGTGCTGTTACTTTTAACGGGACAAATTTGAACAGATAATTCTTTAGATAAACAACTAACAAATTCTGTATTTCTGGTGTCCCTCTATGGTTACGCTTTTTATTTTTTATTTTTTAGCAGAGCGAATCTGTTGTAATTTCTTTAATATAGGGGCTGCATAACTAATAGGTTGTAATGATGGCAGCTTAAATAATTACAAACAATTAGAATAAACTTTTGACCAAGAACCTTCAACACATTTAATTTACTCATTACTTGCATTTCTTCAATGAGATATCTAAAAATTCACTTATTCTTTCCCTCCACAGTGGGGATATTTAAGATAAGAAGAGGATAAAGATCAGGGTAAAAACAAATAAATAAATAAATAAAGAAGAGAGAAGAAAGAAAATGTAACTGGGTAGCACACAAACAATTTCAAATTAAAAAAAACTTTCTATACGTTATTTTATTATAAACGAAGTAAGCCATGCAAACTACTCAGAATGCATAATGAATTTTATACATCATATGTCAAATGAATTAGCATGTCTAACTCAGCGAGAGGGACAGGGGAGCCTCTGCTAATTGGCAGCGAAGCTTCATGCATAATTATGGGCCAAGCGTCTTTGCTGTCGCACCGTGGCAGTAGCCGAATAACGAGGAGAAAAGAGAGAGAGAGGGAGGAAGAGAGAGAGACAGAGAGAGAGAGAGAAGGAGAGAGAGAGAGAGGGGGGAGAGAAAAAGAGAGAGAGAGAAAGAGAGAGAGAAAAGAAACACAAAGGCCATGGAAGCTGGCCGGGAAGGGTGGGTGGTGTGGGGAGGAGGGACACTGTTCTTCACAGCAGCTCATCAGGGCAGCGACAAACCCACGACTGTCCATCAACAGCCACACACACACACACACACACACACATTCAGACACACACACACACACACACATACAGAGGCGAGAGCAGCACTTACAGGAGTGCTGCTTTACAGTGGGATGAAGAAAAGGCTTTGTGTTCCTTTTCCAGTTTGGTGTTTGTTAAACTGCTTAATACAGTCATTAAAAATGGATTTATTTTGTACATTTTTCCTCAGTTTGGTCCAAAGTGCATAAGCCTGTCAACTGAGATTAGCACTGGAGAGCTCCTGCTTTGTAATGGTAAGGTAATTACATCTGTAAAAACATTGTGTCAACGTACAATTACATGGGAATTAAAGGATAATAGCTTTTGTTGGAGAGTAATTACGTGAAGAAAACGCAATTTTCCTGGGTTTGGTGTCCTCATTTATGTATCCTGTGATATGATAAATCCACCTATGAAATATCAAAAACTGCTAAACTTTTGGATAATTATAGGCACATCACTAACATATTTGTGTGGGCAGATGAGAATATAAATTTGTTATTCTGGCATAGAGCAGCTCAGTGTGAAGTGTGAGAATGAATGAAAATGTTGTCTAAAAAAATCTGTTTTCACTTCTAAGATCTGGTAAATTAATTTTTTTTCATCACTCTTGAGAAATAAATGCAGATATTTAAAAAACCTTGTTCTGACAGTGATTCATAGATAATTTGCAAAAAGGGCAGGACAGACCAAGTCTTGGTTATTTGAAAGAGTAAATAAAGACACTGGTGTTTGAACAAGACTTGTTTCAAATCATTCCCTTGATTCTGATTCAGGGAGTAAAATGAGAAAAAGCTTTATACTTAATAACATTTTGGACATATAAATGACTTTATTTTGGCATTTATCTCATTTATGAACATCAAATATGGTCATCCTTGTGAAAAATATTCTGTGTATGATGACTACAGTGAAACTAAATGATTGTGAATGAGCGTGTGTGTGTGTGTGTGTGTGTGTGTGTGTGTGTGTGTGTGTGTGTGTGTGTGTGTGTGTGTGTGTGTGTTACCTGAGCAGACATATGCAGACCCGGCAGCCTTGAGTGAGTCGACAGAAACCAAACCTCTGTTTGCTGTCGATGTCCGTCAGCACAAAGGTGAAGTTCTGCCCCACCTGACTCTGGGAAACCCTGGGACCATGCAGACACAAGGAACACACACAAAACACACACAAACACACAGTTTAACAAAATGACCAAACCACATCAAGTCTTAACAATCAACAGAATACAGTAGGCTGATGTAAATCTAGGAAATCTTGTAAAAATTTAAAATAGAATATCTCGAAACACATTTTGCTTTAACTACATCAGAAACGAACTCTTTTTAACAGTCGAGTCTCACCATGAGCTAAATCTCTAGTCAAGGTCCAAATCTGATGTCACATATTTCCAGTATGGCTGCTGCTTGAAAAACTGTAAAACGCTTTTCTAACCTCAATGTAAATTCCAGCAAAACTCAGTGCATCCCTACTCCACTAGATGGCAGCAGCTCAGCTTCAGTAAAAGACCGTTCAGTCCTCCTCTTCCACCATCCCTCTCTCTCTTTCTCTCTCCCTCTCTCTCTGTCTTTACAATGGGAATTTTAACATGTCATTTTCCATACTGCAAACAAGAACCCGTGACTTTTCAGAGAGCCGGTGGCCTGACTGGACCTGCGTTACAGAGTGTGTGTGTGTGTGTTACGCATACACTTCCTTATAGTCTGAATTCTTTCACACACATGCACTCGTAAACAGTGTATGACATATCAAGTGGGCTGGTCACTAATGACCTCATCATTAACATGTGTCCTCCATATTATTTATTGCATTCTTCATCTTTTTTTTAATTTTATGGATATTTTGCAGCTGTTTTGTGTTTCTTTTTTTTCTTAAAACATATGCACAAAAGATATGTATGTATTCTGTAAGAGTTTAAGAGCAGAAATGCGACTTCCAATCACAAACACACTTATCATTAAACTTTGACAGATATGAGATTGATGTGATATCAAAGAGGGAGGGCAATTAAAGTTCATGTGATGCACAACACACACCTAATATACCTCATCTCATTTCCTTTTTCAAATGTGTATGTGTTTGTGTAAGTGGAAGGAGAGCTAGCTGTACATATATTCATACTGTAAGTGTGTGTGTGTGTGTGTGTGTGTGTGTGTGTGTGTGTGTGTGTGTGTGTGTGTGTGTGTGTGTGTGTGTCTGTGTGTCTGTGTGTCTGTGTGTGTGGTGTGGTGTGTGAGAGAGAAAGTGAGCCAGTGTTAAAAAAACACGGAAGCAGAGAAGGAGAGGAATCGTACCTTTCCACGTCAAAGGGAAAGCAGAACTTTGGTATCGTCTGAAGGACCTCCTGAGAAACCAGAACAGAGAGAGACACACACACACCCTTTTAGAGAAACACACACACAATACACATCACAAGAAAAACAATAACTGTGTATTTCAATATAAAGATCTCCTGGGCTTCCACTAAGTGGGTGCTATCAACTGGCTAAACAAAATGAGGATTAATGTTAAACACTGCTGATAGCAATCTGACAAAGACTTCACATCCCAAACACTGCAGCCTAAATGCACTTAATCCAAATGAATGGGCAATATAAACCACTTCATTTGGCAGAACAGAGTGGAACGTCTCCCCTTTTTTTTTTTTTTTCCTTCAAGGATGGGGAGGGATCCTCGATCCACAGCTTGAATAATTAGCAGTTAATAAGTTCATCGATTATCTGGTGCCAAAAGGAGATGAAAAGATGAAGGGAGAGAGAGAAAGAAAGAGAAAAAGAGGGAGAGAGAGAGAAAGAGAGGGGAGGGGGGGGGGGGACACAACGCCAAGGCTATGGTGGCAGATTGTAGTGACAATGGGCTAAGCAGCTCTGAGGGGTTAAGAGGTATGAAGGGGGGGGGGCAAGCCTTCAGGGCTTTACCTCCCAACACTTCCCTTGTGGGTTGAAGGGGGGGGGGGGGGTGTAGGCGAGGGTCTGCATGCTCTTGAAGCGAGGTGGTGGGGGAGGAGGGGGAGCTGGGGCAGGGGGGGGGGGGGCACCTTTCCACCAGCGGCATATGGATTTAGACAGGGAGCAGGAACAGAGCGGAGCACCATATGGGTGAGCCGCTCCAGACCGGCCACAGCCACTGAGCCACTGGTCCCCGCTCTGTCTGTCGCTCTGTCTGTCTGTCGCTCTGTCTGTCTGTCTGTCTGTCGCTCTGTCTGTCTGTCGCTCTGTCGCTCTGTCTGTCTGTCGCTCTGTCTGTCTGTCGCTCTGTCTGTCGCTCTGTCTGTCGCTCTGTCTGTCGCTCTGTCTGTCGCTCCGTCTCCTCTTCTCTCTGGCTGCTAACCTGGCCCAGAATAGACGCCAGGCAGCCACCAGGTCTCTTTTTTTTTGCCGTCTGTCTTTCTGCTACCTCTCTCTCTCTGTCTCTCTCTCTGTCCTGGCCAGGCTCTGCCAAACTCACAGTCTAATCCTGGGGACTGGGTGTCTCTCTGCTACAGGCTCTGGCCTCTCCCTCTCTCTCTCTCTCTCTCTCTCTCTCTTCCTCTTTCGTTCGCCTGCCAAGCTCGGCCACTGAGCCCAAGGTCTGTCTCTTCTTTCTGACTGGAGACGTCCGAGTTGAGAGTGATGCTGCTGCTGCTGCTGCTGCTCCACCGTCTCTCTCTCTCTCCCTCCCTCCCTCCCTCCCTCCCTCCCTCCCCCAGAGACAGATCTGGACGACAGGTTGGGTGTCTGCTGCTGCTGCTGCTGCCGACTGTTGCTAAGACCTCGCCGTGGGGAGCAGTCACTGATTCCCCATGCCCCTCCCCTCTCAAAACTTGCTACCATTGCAACAGACAAGCAAGCAACAGCAACAATGAGCTATGACAGAGAGAGACAGGGTGGGGGGTGGGGGGTGAGGGTATATGTATGTGTGTGTGTGTGTGTGTGTGTGTGTGTGTGTGTGTGTGTGTGTGTGTGTGTGTGTGTGTGTGTGTGTGTGTGTGTGTGTGTGTTTGTGCGTGAGTGTCATGTGTATTTGTGCATTTGAGTGTATGATGTATGTGAGTTGATGCCTGCTTCAAGGACTTTGTGCGTTCAATGTGAGAGGGTGGTTAAGCATGTACATTTGTATGTGTTTGTATGTGTATGTGTGTTTGTGTGTGTGTGTGGGTGGCTGAGTTTGACTCGGCTATATGTTTGTGTGTATGTTCCCACATACGGAGTGTATGGGGAGGGGCCGGGGGGCGAGGCAGGGTGGGTGGGTGGGAGGGAAACGGTTGTTTTTACTTATGAGGATCTGTGATAAAATTGAGAACTCAACAAAGACGGAGGGCTTGGTGGCAGAGGAGGTCTCTGTGTCTCCTGTGTGTTCATGTGTGTGTGCGTGTAGATGTGTGTGTGTGTGTGACTGTGCCTTGGCGTGTGCGGCTGTAAAGCTGTCACACACATCAGAGCTGCCATCGCTGTATGCGTTTGCTACTATTATTAACCACTATGTACGCACACCAATATGTTCCTGAGAGCCCTCCCTGGCGCACTGCATATGGCACACAAACCCAAACAGACACACACACACACGCATACACGCACACACACACAGCCACTCGCTTTCCCTACAAATAAAAACATTTGACTTGCCAGATTTGAGAGTTGTCACAGCCCCGCCCACATCAGGTATCTGAATGTGAGTGACAGTCGAGGGGCTGCAGAGACTCTGATCTCGTACAGGACCAATGGGGGGTGATGTGTTTCTATGTGTGTATCATGTGTCACAGAAAAAGCAGACACGCTTATATATACATATATAAATATATATACATTCTAAGCACATACTGTATATACATATCAGCAGGGATACACGGCCTGTAGACAGTTTGAATCTACTGAGACTGAACAGCTGATCCATGTGACACAAATACTGGGGGGGAAAAAAATGATAGAAAATAGTCATTAAAATTAATCACAGCCTGAGGTGGCATCTTTAAAAGACTTATTATCTTATCCAAAAGCTTCATATGATCACTTCAAGATTACATAAAAACACATCGAAGAACTTCGTGTGAAAATCGTCATGCCAAAGAATTCAATTTCATATATATTTGACAAAAACTGGTCTTTTACGGTAGTGGGATGGAGCCCTGTCACTTAGAAACTGAAACTAATTTTAGCAGGCAGTAAATGTGTCAAAAGGTCATTTAAGCTATTTTAGGAAAAAACTAAATTTTCTTACTAAGTGCTACCTCCCCCTGCAGATAGCTTCAGTTTTAGAGACTATCAGTCCTGCCTCAGTCCTAACAACACAACACAAAAAAGTCAAACAGAGTTAAATCTAGTACAGAAGTGAAAAATGGTGTTTTATTAGTAGCATGTCTTTCTGGGATCTCCATTACTCCGGCTAATCCGCAGACTTCACTGTCAAAAGTTTTCATTGGGTCCATTTCTCTGGCAGAAAGTGGTTCCATATACAAACCAGACCACAGAGACTAATATCTCAAAGTATACAGTATATTTAAAAAAAAAAAAAAATAGATACCTCAAAATCTGGGCAAATAAAAACCAAATCTACCCACATGACTATATACCACTTGAGGTAAGTGAGCCTATGTGTTTTCTTTTTTTTTTGGTAATTTGAATGAATCAACCCTTTATACTGAGCTCCATAGTGTTACTGTTCCAACACCTCTTTCCGTTCAAACTAAATAATATAGACCTTGTGTGTGGTGTGCGTGTGTGTGTGTGTGTGTGTGTGTGTGTGTGTGTGTGTGTGTGGTGTGTGCGTGATATGAAACTCACAATCTTTCTTTCCCTCAGTTGTCAGTGTGTTTTCTATTCCCCCACATAATACCTGTGTTACTGCTAACTGTTTCTGCCGCTCTCTCTCTCTCCCCATGACTGGGCCCTATACCATGGGGATATCTAAACAGGAATGGCACAATGGGGGTGTTCTTCCCCAGTTTCTTACAGTACTGTAAGGACCCCACTACCTCCACCACACACGCACACACACATACACACACACACGTACTCCCCCTGCTTGCCATTTTCCCAAGACAAAAGAAAAAGAGGCAGCTAATATATTTGCAGCTTTGTGAGGAGGGATGGGGGGGATGGAGGGAGGGTGAGGAAGGAATCTGCTGCTAGGTTGGGCTTGGCAGACACTGGTGTATGTGTGAGTGTACTGTATGTGTGTGTGTGTGTGTGTGTGTGTGTGTGCTGTTTATCGTGAGTGGAGACAGGGGTATCACTCAGTGAGACAGAATGCTCCTGGTTCCCCCAGCGGACGATCCTGCTATCAGTGCACCACAACACTACAACAGCACACAGCAGCTCTGTGCAGCTTTGCACCATGCCCCAGCAGAATAGCATGATACGGCAAGGGAGAGCAACAAACTTCGCAGCAGCAGCAGCACAGGGGGCGACACTCTTGGTTTTCTACTCTTAAAAAAAAAAGAAATAGGGCCTAAACTTCACTTTTATTCCCGGTTCTTTTTAGAAGTAATTGTATCAGGTTAAGCTATATATGGCTGAGGCGTATACTGTATACGGCAGGCACTGGGGGGATCTGACACGTGATGGATCATACTGTGTGGGCTCAGCTTGACTGTTTCTAACACACATACACACGCACCTCCCCTCTTGGCCGTTCACCATCACTATAAAGGGAAAAAACAGCTTTTAAGATCATAGGAAAAAAATAACAAAGAAGGACAAAATGATGGTGACCAGTTAAAAAAAAAAGTGACCTTTATAAACGGATAAACTGGTTTTTAATTTTGGGTGTAAACTTCATATGAGCAATATATTCATTTTCCCATGTGCTTGTAAACGTAGAGGCGACAGATCGAAGAGTCTGGTGAGAAAATGTGGATGAAAAGAAAGGAGGGATGGGACGAGGATGGAGGAAAAAGGGCAAAATGCTAAAGATAGCAGAAAATAAACACAGGGAAATTAGAAGAGGGAAATACATAGAGGTATAGATGGACAGAGACTGGAAAGAGTGAATGTCACAGTGAAGGGGAGGGAGGGTGGAGAAGAAATTCAATGTATACAGAACAGCAGAAGGATGGAGGAAAGAAGGGAGGGAGGGAGGGAGAGAGAAAGCCCAGTTCATGCCCCTTCCCCATGCAGTGAGGACTCCTCCCTGGGGGGACTCAGACTTTAAGCCCCTGCCCTGCTTTATATTCCCCTGGCTACTGCAGCCAGATCAATCTAGCCAGCTACCCCAGTGTAACTCAACCTAGTTCAGTGCAGCCGGGCCCCCAGAGCCCTCTCTACACAGGATGTAGTTTTAGGAGGAATGGAGGCTGGTGTCGGGCAAATTTGTAAATGTACCACTGGTATACCAATATTAGAAGCAGACTTTTGAAAAAGGATTATATCAGTGTTTTTTTTGCATGTGTTAGCCAATTACTACAATTCACATGTACTTTACATTACTGTCAGCTGTTCTCAAAGCGCGCTGTACTGTTTTATATTTCGCTCTATAATCCATCACAATGTACATCATGTCTGCTTTTATATTTTTTGGTCAAAGTTAATTTATTATTTCCTGGTAATGCAATTATGAGTGCAGACGTATTTGAAAAGCCAGCGCTGCATTACCACACAGATTTAACATCATTCAGAATAATGGGGACAAGATGTGCACTGCAATGAATTACAGCAACTCAGGTCGCTGTAAGTAGATTTTTTTTAATGCATTTATATATATACTATATATATATACACACACACCGGATGGAAATGAATGGAAATCAATTAAGGCTGGAAAGGTAGTAAAATGCATTCAGCTAAAACCGAACACAACACAGAGTGCCTCACATCTGTGCATCTCCATGACTATTCAACTGTGAATTACAATCAGTTGTGGAGCAAAAGGCCCAAAAAATGTGAAAAAAAGAAAAGTCATCAAAGGACCAGGGCATCAGGTGATTTTGTTCTTTCTAGAGGTGAACAAACCCTTTCCAGAAATGTTAACTTTGAACTCGCTTTCTCTGCGACATCAAATTAAAGACACAACATTTCATGAGTGACATAGAATAAAGACTCAACCGTCATACTTTATCAATAGTTGCATGGTGGCAGTGGTTTTCTGTTGTATATGAGCCTTCAACCATTCAAAATTCCTTTTTTTACTATGATTATAGAAACCATGAAATAAACTGTATTTGTTTGGACATTGTGTATTCTTTACTATGAAAGAGAAAGCACCAGAAAAATGACACCATATGGATCCACCTTCACCTACACACACCAGTTAAACGCTAACATAACAGCTGAGTTTAAAGATTGCAGAGATTCATACACCTTGTTACAGAACACATTTGAAACAGTCCAGCTGGTTCCTGTTCACAACTCGTGTTTAAAATTCATTACCTCTTAGTTATATTAAATCATTACCATGATCCAACGTAATGGCAACACCGTGGTGCAGTTTTTATTGCTGTGTACTGGGTGGCTCACTTAAATACCGCACATTAATAATGTCACACTTCCCGGGGCATTTTTTCTCCAACTAGACATCTATATGAGAATATTTCCTCCACAGACGCCTCCTCTGTTTGATTCAAAGGTGCGCTTTAAGACTTTGAGGTTCTAGTTAACTGTTTGAAATGTTTAATAACTGCAAAGAAAGCCGGTTTTGTGCGAAAGCTATCTCATCCATATGTGTCAGCCAACAGCGTAAAGGCTTACAGTGGTTAGCAGCAGGCAGGGACCCTGGTTATCCAGCCAGCGCTTCAACGGTATAATGACATAGTCAGCAGGGCTACTAACACATCAGCGCTGGAAACCACAGTGTCTCCACTCACCCTTTCTTCACCTCTTCCTCGCGCACGCTCTTGTGCCCTCTTCATCACCTCCCCTCTTCCTTCGCCTCTCTCTCTCGTTCCCTCCACACACCCCCACCCCATCCTCCGTCCTCTTTCACCTCCCTCCTAAACCCCCTGTCGTCATCTTAGATTCCCCCCTTCCTGCATACCCCACCTTTTCCTCACCCTTACCAACACCCCTCGTCCCCCCACTCGCCCCCCTTTTCCCAATTAGTCTGTCTGTGTGCAGCTACCCAGCCGATCTCTGCCCATCCTGCCGGTGCTGGTTCGCTCACCCAGCCCCTCTGGCGAACATGACAAAGAGAGATCCTCAGTATTCAAACAGACACACTGCTTTCAAATGCCGAATGGCAGGGTCGACCTGGGTGCAGCTTTAAGCAAAATATTCAAATTCTCAGCCTTTCTTTTTTAAGAATTTGCATGGATATGCATTCATTTGCAATGTGTAAAGGCACAAGGACAGCTGAGCCTTGGTTATGAGAGGGGAATAAAATAAATAATGCAGAATAAAAATGTATGATGGTATGAAACCTTGATTGGGTAGACGGCTGGATTAAAACCAAGCTCAAAATGGATAAAAAACACAAAGTCACAGAGAAATGACTCGGATGCATTTTTTTTTTTTGGCACCAAGCAGCTGATGAACTGATGCACTTAAACAGGAAAAAGGGAGTGAGTTGGTGTGTGATCTATAACACAGTGTAAACAGCAAACTTCCTGAGCAACTTCCTGCTTGTTCAGTGACCTCCAAACTGCACCAGATACCGAAAGGTTACTGGATGCGATTCTTGAATGAGCAAGATGGACGGGAAAGAAGGAAGGAGTGTGAAAAAAAAAATACGAGGATGGAGAGAGAGAGAGATTGAGGGAAGGCAGGGAGAAAAACAGGAGGGTGAGATGGAGGAGAGATAGAAGATGCTGTGTATATGTGTGTGTGTTTTCCACTGGTGGAGTTTACAATCGTCAAGTTCCGGCTTCACTATCTGCTGAGAGAGTTCACCACTGTTACAGTATAGCAGTCTACCTGCACCTCATCAGTGGCAACTTCAGTCGTCTAAATTTCAAGACAAAAACTTCCTACAACATGTCAAGTTTGCGACAAGAGAAGGAAATACACTGGTCCTTGTTTACATTTCAGCTGCTAATGTAAAAGTGCCCACTGTTACCCTTGAGACTGGTGTTTTTATGTCTGTTCTACGTTGCACCGAGGTCCATGAGGAGGATGGATATTTCAGATGCCTGTTTGTGAAGCGTATTTGTGGAAATGACATCAAACTTAAATCTGAACCTGAGGGAATTTGAATATTTAAGTCTATAATAGAGCGTCTGCAATTAAATAAAAAATAAAAATAAAAACACCATTGATATTGCGAATCCTAAAATAAAAGTAACATTGGTTGTGACATGACGAGCAGTTTTTGTTCCGCTGAGGCAAACAAAGATAAATCATCAATCAGTTTCCATGCTTGTGTCTTTTATATGTTCAACTAACCAATAAATATGGAAAAAAGGCCCAAGAGATTAATCTCCTGTCATGTTATAGACTACAGCATATTAATCCAGTGCCGTAAGTATCAAACAATCTATATCTGCAACCACTGCATCCAATAATGTTTCCCAGCATACTATATCTTCCTGAACAATAATATTATGTTTCTATCCTCATGAAATAATTGCAGCCACAGTGTGTTGCATAAGTCATATAAGTGAAAACCCGCTGGACCATTAAAAGGCATGCACATCACAGTAAACCACATTTTGACAATGCAAATTCATTTTCAGAGAGTATGGCAGCTCATGCACTACATGTCACACTTGCTCTGCTGTTGATAGGAAATTTACAGAGTGGATTTACTCCCTGAAGTCGATGTGTCCGTGTCCGGGCAGGTGACCCTAACCTCTGAGCTTCTTCTTCTACAGTGGGGATCAAGATCCTGAATTCATTTTATAATTCATTAACACCAGAGTGATGCCTGCATAGATGACTATAATGTGTCAACTAGGACCATAAGGGTGAACATTTAAAGGGGAACTATGTAAGTCCGGTTGCTTTTCCACTGTTTTGCTAACCCTCCTCCCGGTCATGTGCATTTGTTTACAACAAAGCCGGCGAGAAATCAATCAATAGAGCGGCAGATAATGTTATATATCATAAACGATGTTATGATGTGTATATTTGTATAGTTTAAACTGTCATAAACAAGAGACTACGGGTTACGGGGTGCGTTTGTGTCGCGGTGTGCAGAGACGAGAGCAGGGACACCGGAGCAGCGGCCCCGATCTTGCAAGGTTGGTTTTCAACCTAGAGACGCAATATGTGACACACACGTGGAAGGCAGAGAGCCTCCATTCTCCATTGTAACAATTAAGCCATTTATTAAACCATCACAATTACTCCAAAGTGGTTTAATTAAGGTAAAAATGTAGCATACTATAGTTAAGCTACAAATCCTGCATAGTTCCTCTTATCGTGCGATCACAACAGCAGTAGGGAGGGAATCTTTAACCTTCATACCCTACATTTTACATATACTACCTTGCATTTTAAGGGCAGCTCTCTCTATAAAAGTGAAAATATCATGTGAAACACACATGCAGTTTTAAAAAATGCAGGGTAAGAGAGAGAACAAGACAAAAGAAAGGACAGAAAATCAGTGAGAGGGACAAAGACAGTGACAGACAGACAGAAACAGGGGAGAGAAGAGAAGCCAGATTTAGAGATGGGATGAAAAAAAAAACTACAGAATAGTGAGGAGAGAAGCAGAAGAACAATGGGCAGAGGCACAGCCTCCTCTGGCCGCTGCAGACCTCAGACCCTGCAGAGATTCCTTTCATTAGGCTTTAATAGTATGCTGCCGGCTTGCCATTCTGACCTGCGCTCTGTGCCGGTAATAAGAACGGCCTTCAGAGCCGGACCAAAGCAACAGAGCTGCTTGAGAGGGGGAAGATGGAGAGGGGGGGTTGGTGGTGGTGGTGGTGGAGTGAGGTGGAGGGGCACATGAGCCGATGAGGTTCACTTTCAAATTGACACGGGGGCGTTACATTTTCACATTCTCGCTCGCTCTGCCCAGACTGATAGGAGAGGGAGACGGGGGGAAAGAGGGAGTTTTGTCTTCCTGGATTTCTTTTTTTTTTTAAACCCCTCAACAAGTTTCTGTTCCCAGTGACCCCCTCTGATGCAGGGTGTCTCTGGTGAGGGAGGTTATTTTAGTTAACAACAGCCCCCTGTTACCAGAGCCTCTCTGCACGTGTAGAAGGTGGTTGATTGATCTTCTGGCCTCCTCAAGCATATGACAACACCTGACAGGTATATGTGTTCTTATATTCATATCTGTATGTGCCACCTCTACAGCTACAAAAAAACAAAAAAAACACTGTATGCTGGAAATAGTTGTCATTTTCAAATATGTACTCCAGGATCCTTAAGGACTTCACAGACGCCTAAACCAAGGACAAAATGAAGGCCGCAGCTTTGGTCTCCTGTGATCCACTTAACAGCACAGGTTTCCACTGGCTTCAACACCTTGTGTCTGTCCTCTTGATAGGAAATGTCACAGTGAAATTAACTGCCCAGAATCCACTGCATTTACCAGCAGTGTTGACTTTACCTAAGTTTAACAGCAGGGGGTTAAAATGCTCCAGTTCTTTTTTGCTTCTTCCCCTTTAACGCACATGTAGGATGATAATAATTTGTGTAATCCTCCGATGTCCCTCTCCTATCAGCTGTTAATGAGTCGCTTCCAACATTACATAGCACGACTCGAGGGTAGTATACATGCCATCCAGTGTATTGCACTCCCTTTTTTCCACATTCATTGGATGTATTTATGTTATGGGGTGAGGGGGCATATTGCATGGAGAATAAGTATGTGGCGTCAACAATAACAGTGTGCATTATTCCAGTGCTAATACCCTGTCCTGCTGATGTCCTTTCTACATATCACAGATGGGCTCAGACAGGGGAGAGCGGCAGTATTATGCCTCTGCCGAGATCTTCCACTGAATATATTACCATGTGATAGGGGGAGATGTCTCACTCCCTAACACACACACGCACACACACACACACAACATACACACACACACACACAACACACTTGTAGTGTTGGGCCAAGAGAGCTGCATATGCCCCAAACATACAAGCATGGGCTTCATTAATGAAGTGCCAGGAGGAGAGGGAGAGAGAGAGAGGGAGAGAGAGAGAGAGAGAGCGCATGCACACGTGTGTATGTGTGTGTGTGTGTGTGTGTGTGTGTGTGTGTGTGTGTGTGTGTGTGTGTTTGCGAAGCAGCCGGGGGGGATTTCCTTCTTTAAGCTTTCAGCTCCCACTGGGCTTAGCTCGACTGTATGAACCCTGATGTGGGCCTGCCTCTAACACATGGCGTCACACACTCACACACACGCACACACACACACACACACACACACACACACACACAAAGAATGTATACATTGAAGCTCAGCAGGGGAGCAGCAGTGCAACACCGGCTCCTAAACATTTGGCAGTGGACATCTCATTGACAGATGTACATGGAGTCTAGCAGAGAGAGGGTTAGGTCATCGCTGCTCCCTCCTCTGCCTCTCCCTCTCTCTCCTTTTTACACAACACCCTATTTGTTCTGCCCTTGCTTCTCTCTCTGTCTGTTTGCTGGTGGCTGCCGGTTGTGCCATGCATGAGGAAGGGGAGGGGGGTGTAACTGAGGAAAAATGCATGCAAATTGAGCCACATCGTTATATGTGTGATAACTCTGTTGGCAACAGCGGTATGTGGTTTGGGTGAGTCTGGCATCTGATACAGTAAATATGAGCTCCGATGGTTTGACAGGGACAACCTGTTTCCAAGTGGTGATGCGCTCTTTCTTCCTCGGTGACTGACGCCATAATACCGAGCAAGTTTTTGGCAGCGTTCGCAAATGTAATATACATAAATTTGGGAGCATATGCGCTGCGGTGTTACACACTAGTCCACGCTGCATATGTTCAACCCACCGAGGGGGGCTCTGACAAATGGATGTTAAATTCAAGTTTCCACTACGAAACACAACAAGGTGGAACAACGTTTAACCACATGACTAACAATCTCCCTGTTCCCTATTCTAAACTCTCTGTTCCCTTCCTGCGGCCATGTGTCCAAAGACTGTTTCAAACAGGCCACAACAACAGTAGCTACATGGGAGCGTTTTTAAAATCTCTGATAAACAGAGCAGCGCTTTGGTTGAAGCTGGAGTTTAACTTTGCGAGAGCTTGATATCTCTTCCCCTGTAGAGTTGTCTTCATCTATTGTTTCTTTAGCTGCATGGAGACCAGTGTTCCAGTCCTGAAATGTGGAAAACTTGACTCTTTGACTCGGCACCTGTTAACCATCTTACAGCGCTGCCTTTCAATTGTCAAGATTAGCTACAAGAGCGAAAGGCTCGATCTCTATTTTAAAAAGAACCTCAAGTAATATTGCATCTTAGGGCTGGGCGATTATGGCAAAAATCATAATCATGATCATTTTGCTCAATACTGAAATCACAATTCAAGGAAATGAGCACAGTTTCCTTCTTTTTTTAAAAATTGCCAGTTCATTTGGCTTGGGCGGAAAGCAGAAGCGCTGTGCCAGAGTCTTGTCTATGTTTCTGCTCCTTGTGTTCCCACACTAGAGAACCTGTTCCTCCTTTATTGTCGACTAAACTCTCTTGGCCATCTTCACTCACGTTGATTTTTAAATACCGGTCACCACACACGAGTGGCCACGTTCACAGTATTGACTGAGTGAGTGCAACACAGGCTTCGAGGGCGGAATCATGCATGCACGTGTCCTTCAGAATAAAATCCCAATAGTCTTGGAAAATGACAAAATAATCAGTTTTTTTTCGATTATATAAGTTTAGAGATTGTTTGGTTTCGATTTAATTGCACAACCCTAATATATCTGACGGTCCACTCCACTCCACTGACCAGGTGGAAACCAGCTCAAACTCACTCTGAATTCACCGGATTTTGCTTTCAAAACAATTCCTCTTTGGAGCAAAAATGCCACAGGAGCCAACAGTGCAGTTGGTTTATATGATGAGTGACTTGTAGGATGGGTACATCTGTAGCCGAATCCACTACTGTCCACCTGCAGCTTGGGAGAGACAAGCAGCCAAAAGGCTCTTTACTCCGCTGCCAAAACACACCATCGCTTTTTCTTTTTTCGCTAGTCACTGGGCGATGCTGGAGAGATGTGAGCAACGGGGCGTAAAAACACTTCCCCTGCTCTCTCGTCTTCCACCACCCTCCTCTCTCCCAGGAAGCGAGCCCAGAGGTCAGCGCAATCAAGACCCATGAGCAACAAAGGGCCCTAGTTAGGCGTCCAGCTCAGTGCCCGAGCAAAAGGCCAGCTTAGCGGGGCAAGACTGTCCATTAGGCAAGACCCTGGAACACCCGGGGGATCTGAGGTGAAGAGGGTTAGAAAGAAGAATAAAAACACTATCAACCCAGACACACACACACACGTACTCTCAAAGACATACACAGATCATATGAGGCCTTGTTTGACACCGCTGTCACGGTGCAGTGAAGGGGAAAGACGAGAACCTGTGACACACGAGACATCACACACATAGATGTACGCAAATACACACACACACACACACACACACACACACACACAGATATGTAGGCCTGTACTTCTCTACACAACCCAAAAAAAAGAAAAGGAATGATTTTCCATCTTTTTCATCCTTCTGTTTCCAACACTTTGTGCTGTTACAGCTTCATATAACTGGCTGCAGCAGCATCCAAAGAGCAAACAAAACACACAGCTCACCACACAACATCACTACTTTTCTGTCTCTTATCTTTTTGGAGGACAGGTGGGTGGCTTTGTCCTTGTATTATAAAAAAAAAAAAGAAAAGCCTGTGTATGCTCCATCAGATTTGCTGTATTTTTCCGTCCAGGACACACACACACACCCCCTTCCCAGCTATCAATCCTCACCTACCTCTGCAAACCACACTCAAGTCTGTGTTAACTTTACATTATGTTGTTAATTAGTATTTGTCACTGAGGATACCTACAACACCTACAACTGTTTATTCACTTACTCACATCTGAGTTTGTCAATTTGTCAGAAACTGCGAAAACATCCTGAGTAAGGATGACATGACATTTTTCATACCGTCGGGGGATTTTATGTTGAGTTTGTAAACCTTGAGGCCACAGGAAGGATAGACTCTTTTTATATAAGAACATACTACATTTTTTGGATTTCTGCAGAAATAATTGCATTCCTACAACTTTAACTGCTAGACTTACTGATCCTGTCTGTCAACTTTTCACTGCACTTTTTTTTCTCACCTCTCACCTTCCCTTCATCTTTCTACCTCCACATCCCAGCAATATCAATATCACCACTTCTTCGCCTCCTTCACCACCTTAACTGTCACCCATTTTGTCATACATCTCTTTTCCAACCCCCAACACTTTCCCATTCCTCTCTTTGTGTCCTCTTGGGTCTAACTTTTTATACATTGCTCCCTATACAAGGTTTCAAGTGGAGCCACATATCATTGTCTTCAAGTTAGCATCTTTGGCCCCTTGCTACTCTCACCCACCATCTCCTCCCTTCCTCCGGGTCAACACCCAGCTCCCTCAGGGCTGAAGCCACCAATCATGTCCACTGGCTGCATCCCTCTGACCACTTACTCCCTCACTCATCCACCCGACCTCTCCTCCGACGAGCCTCCCTCCCTGCCTCCACCACCCAGGGCCATGCAGTCCACAGAGCTGTGGCCACCAATCACAGCGTGTCAGGCGGGCTCTCCTGATGGAGCGCGGTGTCAGAGCAGCACTCAGAGTTGCCGAGGTTGAAGCCTCGAGAGACCATCGCCTCTCTTCTTTTTCTCTCTTTCTCTCTTTGTCTGTCCCTCCTTCACTTTCTGTCTGACTGATGACACACTGAGCTTTTGGGCATGGATGTATTACACAGGACGATCTGAACAGGAAGTAAGTTTAGTTCAGCCTGAAGACATGGCAATTTAAAAAAAATTTTTAAAGAGGAACTATGCAAGATTTGCACCTTAATTAAACAGCTTAGGAGTAATTGTGATGGTTACATGACTTGTTACGGGGAGAATGGAGGCTCTCTGCCGTCCACCTAGCATCTCCGGTGTCCCAGATCTCGTCTCGTGAGAAACATGGACTGCTTAACAGCACTAGGACACAAACACGCTCAGTAGACGTCGCTCCACGGATTGTCTTCTCGCTGGCAAACGTTATATATCATATAATATGTTACAATGTGTATATTTGTGTACTATCTGGCCAACAAGAGATTACGGGTCATGAGATCTGGGACACCTGGTCGGAGACGCTGATCTTGCAAGGTTGGTTTTCGACCAAGAGACGCTGGTGGAAGGTAGAGAGCCTCCATTCTCCCTGTTACAAGTCATTTAACCATCACAATTACTACGAAGCTGATGAATGAATGAATAATCTAAACTTAATAAAATCTTGCATAGTTCCCCTTTAACAGTGGTTTAAACTAAACAAGCAAGAAGACATGACAGGACACTGACTGCAGCTAGTGAAGTTTGATGCAAGCAAAAAAAAAATTTCCATTAAAAGCACCAGCTGGAAAACCTAAGATATTGGTGTAAGAAGAAATCAAACAGCAAGACCTCCATATTTTTCACTAAACTGTAATAAAGCAAGGTTATTTCTCCTTTCAAGAGCATTAGTTTGAAATACCATGTAGCATTAAGACGTGCTGAGTCTTCACTATGGTGTGGGAGTTGGTTTCTTTCACTGGGGACACTCGTACTTTGCCGTAGTGACTGGCTCTTTTCACCAATGTCCAAATGCAACAAGCTAATCAAAACAACATTCAAGGCTATACGCACAGAGTATAGTGAGAAAACTGCTCCCATACAGTCGTGGAGTGCATTTAATATGACAAATTAATTATACATAGCAATGCATGTGTATTAAAAAATAGATGCTTCCTTTAAGGATGGAATCATGTCTGTGGCCTTGGAATAAATTAAAGACAACATGCCGCCATGTGGTCAACTAAATGCAGTATGCAGCAGGAATATCAAAGGTTCCCCATTAAAATGTGTAGAGTGGCCATAGAGGGTTAACATCAACTTGAGTTAGCTGAAAGAAGACCTTACTGTATTCATAATTGAATACTTTCTTTATTTCTCCCTGGATATTATGCTGCATCCAAACTGGATAACAACAAAAAGAGAAAAATGCAGCTTGTGTAATTTGCTATTTCCTGCAACAGTTTTCTTTTTCTTTTTTTTTTTAATTTTGGGCAGGAACAAGAAGGTTGATGAACTGGCAGGGAGTAAGAGATACAAGAGGGACAGAAGGGATTAAGGATTCTGCAAAAATAGAAAAATGGCATGGAAACTGGCGAGTAGGGAGAATATTAACAGGAGCGCTAGGAGGTTGGACCAGAATGACGCATAACTATGATATGCCAAGAAAGCAAACACAACGTTATCTCTCTCTGTGTGTATGCATGCGAGCGCACGTGTGATATGCAGGTATCCTGGGAGAGAGGAGAGCTACTTCTCAACTGTGAGGAAGGAATGTGCAAGCCAGCAAAATGGAGAGAGGGAAGTGAACAAGTGAGAAGTGTAAAAGAGCATGATGAATAACCAGAGGATAAACAGAAAATAAACTACACAAGTGAAGTGTGTGAGCAGAGTACAGACTAATTATGTTCACTTCCTGGGAGAAAGAGTCCTGCTTCATCTATCTCTATGGAGTCTAGATAAGTAACAGGATCTTCTTAGATACTCTTTATCAGGAACACAATACTAATACTAACACATAATACTAATGAAATTAATTTAACTCTTAACGTGACACTTAAACATCCACGTTGCTGACACCAGTTGCTCTTGTGATATCACATTATTATTAGCCAGTAGAAGAATTTAGATTGTGGCCATAATATTATAATTACCAACATAATTGGTAAAGGACCAAACTGTGTCTAATGATATCTTATAGACTGTAACTTATTTTTGCTCATTGAGTTGACACCAGTATAATATGCTCATGTATAAAAACCAGTATTACTCCTATATAACCTTACCTGTCGGCATTTCACTATTTTTTATGGATTATCTGCAACAATCAGCACTGAATACAAAGAATCTGTGAGCTGAAAATCCTGTCATATCTGTTAAATGACTGACAGGTTACCAGACTCCCAAAGACATACAACTCAGCAGAGGGAGATCATGTTATTATAAGTAGAAAGTGTACAACATGCAGTGAAGGTGAGACCTACTATACAGAACACATGGGTATGGTCCATTGGACTGTTAAACCCTTTTAATAGCCCACAGATGTGGGCTGACATCTGGGGCTACACATACTATACTGAGAATGACATGGCAAATATCAGCAAAGCTCAAAACTAACTACAAAACACAAAGTATATGAAAATAAAAACATAAAGAAATAATGTTTTTATTGCTGGAGGCGATAAACATTTTTTGTGTGTGTTGGACCGAGAGGTGCAGCAGCTTCCTAGAGCGATGTGGACTAACTTAACATTTTTAAATACTGCAGAGTTGCTCACAGTCTCTATAAGTTTTGAAATGGTTTTATGTTTGTGGAACTTGCTGAGTGTTTATCATATTATCCTCTGTTCTCTACAGAGAAGTGGGCCCTATACACACCACACTGTGGTTAGCTAGAATTAACTGGCAGAATCATTTTCTGTTTGTGCGTGCATGTGTGTGCGTGTGCGTGTGTGTGTGTATGTGTGTGTGTGTGTGTGTCTACTGTGTTTTTCCACAACTTTGGGATGAGATCTGAGAGGAAACGGACACATTTCCATCTGTCTGCTCCATTTGCAAAAAAAAAAAAAAAAAAAAAGGGGAAAAAAAAACCTTCTTGCGATTCAAATATATGCTTTAGCCACCTCTCTCTTCCCCTCCCTCTCCTCCATCTCTCCCTCTCTATCCAAGTGGCATCTGCAGATGACCAGGGCATCAAGAGTCTCTGGGGCTGAGAGGGAGGAATATGGGGAGCAGGAGGGGAAACAGAAAAAGAGAGAGGAGAGAGAGAGAGAGAGAGAGAGAGAGAGAGAGAGAAAGAAAAGAGGGAGCAAGCGCCTCTCACTTCATATTTCCCCAGCACCACCCCGGCGTGCCAGCCAGCCTGCAGTCTGTTCTCCTTTGAGCTTTCTATTCTACCACAGAACAGAAAAAAAATCAATTCATATTTCCATAATCCACACTCCTGTCTGTCTTCATGTCTTCGCCTCTCCCCCCTCCTTCCATCCCACTCCCTCTCTCTCTCTCTCTTTCTGTCTCCTTCTCTCTCCCCCTTTCTCCCCTGGGGTAGACTAACCCCTCCACCCTGATCCTACGGCCTACAAATGTCATTACGCTGAGCAACAATAACGGCCTAAACAAAAGGAGGCCTTGCTCTGAGCTCTGAGCCCTGAGCCCCTCTGCGGAGACTGTTGGCTGCTGCTGCCATATGCTGGCCAAGCTCAGGCCACAGAAAGAGACAGAGACTGTGGCTACAGAGGACTCCAGCCTACAGCCCCACAAAGGAGGAAAGGAGGCCTAATCCTGGTAATGAGGCCCGTGAATACAGCCTTTATGTATACGGGGGAAAGGGCCAATCCCTCTGTACACAGCACGCTAACTAGCCATCTTAAGGGCCATCTTATGCACACAAACGATCTGGTCGACAACAGAATGAAAGAAAAGTGAGGTTGCGGGGGGCTAA
This sequence comes from Trachurus japonicus, assembly GCF_045865225.1. Classification (NCBI taxonomy): domain Eukaryota; kingdom Metazoa; phylum Chordata; class Actinopteri; order Carangiformes; family Carangidae; genus Trachurus; species Trachurus japonicus. The sequence goes on from NC_140910.1 coordinate 22,722,620, forward strand.
GAAGAGGAGACACGCTGCAGAGGAAGGATGAGGCCTGGCCCATGGCTGCACATACACCATGTTTACACCGGCTTTTTTTTTTGACAAAATATATATATCTTTCTTTCTTTTTTTTTAATTCCATCTCCCTTGGATTCATTGCTCTTTTCACTCCTCTTCCTTCACCACTGTTTGCATTGCCTACCTCTGCAAGTCTGTAATTTGTTGCTCACACTCTCGTTCCCTCACTCCCTCCACCGCTTACTCTGATAGCATGCTCTGGTACTTGTGGGGCAGGCAGACATCGCCTGAAGCATCTTTTTACAAGCCCGTTTATTCCTCAAAGTGGATCAGAGAGGCAGGAGAGCTGTTTAAACTCACTGGCTTGGTTGCTGTGTTAAGAAATAGTTAGCCTACAAAAATATTGTTGTCATTCTCTTATTTCATTTTTCTCTTTTTTTATTTTAGCTTGTTCATTTTCCTCCCTTCTTTCACTGGTGGGCTGCTACAGTCATCTGTCCAGTGATTTGCTCCAAGTCCTGTTTTGTCCCGTGGCTGCTCTTGGCACAGAAACAATACGCTGCATGTCTTGTTTTTTCCTGTCATATCTAACTGTCAGTGCAAAAATCTCTCTCTCTCCCTCCCTCCCTCTCTTTCTCTCTCTCACACACACTCACACACACACAGCAACATACAGCAAGATTCATAGTGTCCTGACAGGGTGGAGTAGCTAACAGGAAAATGATTCAGTCTAATCTACTTAGAGTGACATGCACAACACTGAAATGAATACTCCTATCATTACAGGCTGTGTGGTTGTTTCTGACCAAGTTGGACCTAGACTGTTGAGCTCTGAAGATGAAGAGATAAAACACAAAACAAAAAAACAAAGACCTCCTGCTGAGACTGTGGATTTATCTACAGGATAAAGAGCCAACCTTTTAAAATATACCACTTCATGACACAGTTGATAAGATTTATGACTGGCTAAGTGGATAATTCAGGTTTATGGCAACAGTAGTTTTGGCAGCCATTGTTTCTATCAGTAGAGATAACCTCAAGATAAGTGCAGAGACTTTGAGGAATTCAAATGAGAAACTGGTTGAGAAACCCTCCAGATTTAATCGCCTTACACCAATTATGATTTCTTCAACTCAAGGCATCAGCTGGTAGAGGACCAATCTGATACCAGAGCTCTCCTTTCACACTGAACGCACTGGAATGATTTTTAGATAAGGTAACATGAGGCCAGGGACTGCGTTGGCACTTAAAAACTCAGTTGGCAGCCGAGCGCGACTGAATGAATGTCACTGATGGCTGAAAAAAACATTGACAGGGAAAGTAAGAAAGAAGTAGAAGTAAAATATTACCCAAACTTTGTATTGTAAAACACTCATTACAGGTTACAAACCTTACGGGCTTTCTGGTTAAACTTTGTCCCACTGTACCGATTATGGTTGTGAACGACTACTGTGGGCAGACTTATAGTTTCACTTTTACCTTTATGTGAAATGGTTTAGATCATCTGAGCTGTGGTAAAACTGTTTGCTTGTTTACAACCTGAGATGATCTGACTGCTTGTGTTTCTCGCCTCTTCAGATTTCAAGACAGCAACATTTCTGTGTTTCCATATCTCAGTTATTTCTTTGGTGAGTTCAGTGTTATTCTAATCGATGGAAATGTAATATACAAGAAATCATCCTAAAAATGTCCTTATCTGATTCTTCAGACCTACAGACAAGTGGGAGACATTAAGGTATTCATTCACCAGCAATGAGCAGAACGTTGTGTGCCAAAAAAGAAGCTGCAAAACAGCTGCAGGTTTTGCTTTCAGACTGAAAATGAACCCCATAATGCTATAAATGTGAAACAAAAGGAGGCAGGCAGGGTAGGACAATGAGAGAGAAAGCAAGAGATACAAACAGAGAGAGAGAGAGCAAGAGAGTGAGAGAGAGAGAGGAAAACAGAGGTGTGCATTCCTGTCACGGTTGCATGATAATTACTGATTCGTCGGTTATTGAAGACCTGCTCACTGCTTTTCATTACCAGCAACAGACGTACAATGAGACAGAGAGGAGGAGGAGAGAGGGAGAGGGAGAGAGAGAGAGAGAGAGAGAGAGAGGAGAGGAAGCACAGATAGGGATGAGGAGGAGAGCGGTGGTGGTGGTGGTGGTGGTGGTGGTGATAGGTGTTGGGGGAGGTTACCACAGGATGGCAGGGTGAGTAAGGGCATTAGGAAAAGGAAGGGATACGGGAGAGGAGGAGGAGAAGGTGGAGGTTGTCTGTAACAGTGAACGAGAGAGAGGAAAAAGAGAGAGAGAGGAAGGGAGTGAGGGAAGTATGAAAAAGCAGTGTGTTCCAACCTGGTCTGTGTGGTCCTGGGGGAAGCTCCACAGCACGGTTGGATCTAGAGGTAATTGACAGACAGCATTAATCAGCTGGTGAGAAACACACCGTCTTCGCTAGCTGCCTCAGAACACATACATATTAATGAGATGGGTGGGGGCAAGGGTGGCTGCTGCGAGTCTGTGCACGCACACACACACACACACATATATATACTCACTTACACACACACACACATAGAGCAGAGCACAGTGAAAGACAAGAGAGAGCGTGTCTAGGCCGTATGCGCTGTAAATATGCAAATCTATATTCTCAGTGTAGATATGATAGCTTATATTATACACCAAATCATGCACGTTTAAGGAAAGTCATACCAGCACGTACTCTGGTTTATTTGCTTAATTACTCCTACATTTATACAAGCCTGGATATTTGTTAGAGAGACACAACCTTAACTGAACATTTATTATGGTGACATGGGATTGTTGTTGTTGTTTGTTGTCTGTTGTTTTCTCCAGTATAAGCAGCGTTAGTGCTGAGAGATTAGCCAAGTATAGAGTAACTGATTTGATCAACATGAAATTACCCACTGATATGTGACTACAACTAGGTTCAAAGATGTTTCTGTAAATGGAAGGGTTTAGTCTGCTAATCTAGGAACTATTACAACGTAATGTTGTTGTTTTTTAGGTTAACTATGTTTTATTCCCTTTCCCATTTTATAGACCATACACTTATTGATTAGTGAAAAAAAGAACCATTTCTGATTAATCCACAGTGAAATAATCATTAGTTGCACTCCTAGACTGGTCATTTTTGTTAGCATATTCTGCTTCAAAACACAGTGCAATCTTAAACACAAATGAACAGACTTTATTCGTTATTTTCTGAAGTGTGAAGATGAGTATTGTTCTTCAAAAGGAGGAGTTGGCAAGCACGGATGAAAAATATACCAAAGTGTATAAAACTGCCATGTCATTCGTCTGACGGTTTGCCAGACTGTTATTGCCTGAGAGCCACTCTTGCGACATGTTCATATCTCCCATAAAGCTATCGCTAATATATCACCCTTAAAAAAAGGAACCCATGTTTTTTTTTCTCAGGCTGGTACAATGTGGTTGAAAGGAGGAAGCAGCCATTCAGCCACTGCCTCAACACAGGGGTCTCTGGTAAACATGGTTTCCACAGCTCCAAGGTCACCCCTGTGACCTCAAGCAGGAGCGGCGAGGGTTTGAAGAGAGGAAGTTCACGCGCGCCAGGTTCAATGTCATGAGCATCCGGCCGACCTACGGGTTCACGAACACACCTGACTTCTGCCTTAAGAAAAGGCAGAAGAGTCAAAGTCAATCTGGAGGCAACAAATCTTCTGATAGCATGGATACGGTTGGACAGCTGTAAACTGTGGCATTGATTTATCGTCATGTTTGAGCATTTTAACAAGAGTTGCATTTGGTTATGATCCTGCTTTAAAGCTTTGGCTCAAAAGAACTTTGATTGTTGACAGTATAAAGCCAGAAGAGAGGACCACTAAAGAGGATATGCAATAATAAACCATAATGCATAGAGGAGCTTGTAGTAGTAGGCTGTCTCAGAGAGGAGGGGGGGTGGGGTGGGGGGGGGTACAATGGACAAACGGATGACAGGACGCAGCAGAATCCATGATGCCTTACATAATCCTGTTGGATAATTTCATGGGCCCCATCTTGAAAAGAGCGGCACAGGCAAAAAAAAAAAAAAAAAGCAGCAGAGCTCAAAGCTCTACACTCCAACTCCTACCACCACCACCACCACCACCATCGCCCCCCCTCCCTTCTCCCTACCCTATGATCTGCCACAGTTAGGGCTATTTTATGCTGATTTACTGGGTGAGAGGATGGGAACTGCTGCTGGAGAATTATACAGGACAGGGGAAAGGGGACAGGAGGTGCGGAAGAGGAGAGGAAAGGGGAGTGGGGGTGGGGGTGGGCTGTTGTTGTGCTCGGTGTTTGGGACTTTTTGGCAGCTCTGCCCACTTTTATGCGGTCACTGGCCAGGTGTGCGTCGGTATGAAAGGGCGGGATGGTTCTGGGTGGAAAAGAAGAAAAACTTAGATCCGGACTAGCAGAGCCTGGATCTGAGACGGAGCTCCGACGTCAGCTGGGACTCAAACAGCTGCCAACAAACAGACTGCATTTAAAACAAAACAGAAAATGTATAGTATTTAACAATATAATATATTTTAGTACGCTAGGTTTGATTTTCTGAAATGAATTAATGCCCTACATTACAGTTTGTCTGCCATAGTGAAACTGTAAAACACAATGTACAGCTCTTTCTGTTCTGCTCTACCTTTTCAACTGCCTTTTCTTTTATCTGCTCCTCTCTGTTTCCCACACTTGCCTCATTTTTTTTTATTTTAAATATCTTCCACAACGTTGTTTCTTCCCCTTTATCCCAACCTCTCTGTCCTCTTCACTTATAGCCGCCCCTCCTCATCACCCCCTTTATTTTTTTCATTCATTTCTCACTCTCTTGTGCTCCAACGCCCCTCCCCTCCCCGCAGACGTGCTGGGCGTGTGGTGGACGCGAGAGGGAGCCTGAAGGGGGTTAAGGCTGAAAGTTGAAGGTTACAGAGGTGAAGAGGACCCCTGCTGCTCCGCCAGGGGACACAAATGTCACTATGACAGATCCCGCTCTGGTTAATCCACCCTCCCCTTTTTTCTCACACACATACACACACATACACACAAAGCCCTGTGACACTGACCAAAAAAACAATACAGTTCTGCAACACCAACGACATCAACTGTGAAATATGCAAAAACCATTTTTATTTTGAGCGCATAAAATACATCTGAAGTGCAAATGACTTGCTCGTAATTTTCTCGGTTTAAATGTCATCACAATTTTTCAACACTCGACTTGCGGAGGCAGGGATTCTGGTCGATACATTTCTGTCTGCGGCCTCTGAGGATCTGGACTTTTTGGGGCTGTGGATTTTACAAGTGCACTGTAGAAATGTTTTGGCTCGCTTGCAAGGTCATAAAACATTTGCTGCATGCAACAGACAACGGGAACTGCCAGTTGCAATAACACATGATAGAGTTGGACACACAGGGGGGATCTGGAGGACCCCTGCAATGGCAATATGCACACATATAACCCTAACACAATGCAATACTTTGCTCATGGATACTTCAATAGGCTAAATGACAAGTTCCTACATGTATTAACTGCAGTATTTCTGTCGTTTCTTTAAAAACCAAACCACTTCTTGCTCTTTCACACATCTGCTACCTGTTTGTCCACACACCTGTCATACTGACCATAGCTATCCATCCTGCATAATACACTCATTTGTTGGACTGGATATCGGCCTCCCCCTCACAAATCTCCATCAAACTCGAAAAAAAAGCAAGGGATTCAAAACACTGTTTATTGTATTCCCTACAGTTGACAAAATCTATAAAGAGCTGTCGCAAACCACATGAAAACAGTTCATTTCGTGCGACACCAATGGCAGCTGGAGTGACAAGGGGAAAACAACCTATAGCATATTTCACCCCGCTGGAGCGTTAAGAGATCCTGTGGGTGAGAATTGAATTGAAATCACCTATATCCAGAGTTAGATTCCTCCATTCACACCCCAGGAAAATGGGAGGTTGGTTGAATGAATGTGACGACGAGCTTGGAGAGAGAGAGAGCGACCGCTGGTCTCGGTTTTTGCAAAAGTGCCAGTCGCGCCCGTGCGGAGATGTGCGCCGTACAACTAACATGCGTGTTTACAGATAGGCAGCAAGCTCAGGAGTGAATATTTACTGTACGGTAGCATGTCCATTCATCCCTAAGGGCTTCAAGCGTGGGTGACCTCCAACGGTAAGGATGGGGGCAACATGAAAGCAGCCCTGAGCCGTGACACAGATACTGGAGAGGGAGGGAAGGAGGGAGGGAGGGAAGGAGGGAAGGAGGGAGGGGGGATGTGGTTGGTAGGTTGAGCTGGTCAAAAATCAATGTTTTTGCTATTCCTAAGACACCTGTCTTTAAAAGTCAGAGGAGGAGAATGAGCGAGGAGAAAAGAGGGTTAATAGGTGAAGGGTGCTGGGAGCTGGGAGCAAGGCAACAGGGAAGGAGTGGGTGGAGGAAGGATGAGGTGAGGGAAGACATGGATGGATGCCTACGAGTGGGAGGTAGAACCTCTTCCCTCCCAACTGAAACCGCTTCCTTCCTACCTACTCAGGTGGCTCATTAAACACGATGGGATTAAACAGAATAAATTAACCAGACTTTATACGTGTGCCGAAAACATGAGGGGAAAAACAAGAAATAAGCCTACACGGCCTTCAACTCTCACTTCTTCCAATTCTTTCTGCATAAATCTCGTCCGCTCGCACTTCCAAGTAGGCTAAAAATGAAAAACGCTGGCATCTTCATCTTGGCATAAATCTATGCTTCTTGGGATTTCCGAGTAGGGCTAAAACGAAGCTGTTGGCAGAGGATGTCATTCCTAATGCTGCCCTAATGCTGCTGGCTGGAAGAAAAAGTTGGCACATGGCGCTGGTGTATATCAAAAACTAAACACTGCCCATCGCTGCTCGGCAAAGTTATTCAACTTCGAGCCATTTTGTCACTCACCTAAGAGCAAGTAAGACTCGACTTCCTTATTTTGAATGACGTACAGCTTTGTAAAGAAAATAGCCTTTGCAAAACTGCTGGGAAAAGCCTATACCCCCACAGGTTTCTATAGGATCACCTCAGCAGCTCGATAACAGTGGCCTGAATGCATGGTTTTGGCTTTAAAACTGAGAGAAACTTCAGTAAAAACACAAAAAGGCCTAACCCTAAATCCAGTGTGAATACACATTTAGATGAAAGCCTCTAGTTTATAATTCTCTATACTATGTGAATCAAACACAGACTTAGAGCCCTCATGGCCATCCAATGTTCTGAAGGCATAAAAAATGCACTTTTTTCACCTTATTCCATGAACGACTGAATGTGTGTTGTGAGTGAATAGGGGGCCTGTTTGTTAAGAGAGGCCAAATCCCATATGGTGAACAGCAGCTCCTCTGGTGAGAAGAGAGGCTGTGAAAGCCACCGGCAGCCCCTCTCCTCCATCCGTGCTCCGGAGATGAAGGGATGTAGCGCCTGCCTCTCCTTGTTCCTCCTTTCTCTCGCTCCCTTTGCCTCCTCTCCTCCCTCTTTCTTGGCCAGGGGTTAAACTGCTGCACTCTAACCTCCTTGGCAATGATTTCATTCACTCCGCTTCTCCTGCTCCCTCTCTCATCTCTGAGAGAGATTTATTTCACAGTATGTAGTGGATTAGGCCCCCCTCGTATGCCCCCGGACAAAAGCATTGTTTTAGCACTAGCCTGTTCGCCTGTAACGGGGAGAGGAAGCTACCGCTACTAAACATCCACAATACGGCCATTGTGGACACAGGGCTGGAAGGACCCTGCCTCGGAGGCCGTCTAGACTTTGAGCCCGGGCCGATTGGAGAAACAGAGGGAGAAAATCCCATCAGGCAGTGGAGTGAAAGTTAACTAAGGTAACCTGCTGTGAACCTGATGAAGATGTCAAGCCAACATATGGCAAAAAATGTCTATTGTCAGAACAAGGAGCTTTCTTCCCTCTGAGGGAGGGTACGGTGGTGGAGGAGGAGGAGGAGGTGGGGTGGCTAAAGAAGACTGTGAGGGGTGAGGAGGGGGGCTGTACAACCTAAAGGAAGGAATAACTGCGGTGGTCATCGTTTTACTTCTGGATCAGTAGCCTTATTCTGGCCGGGAGGAGGCCCAACCCCTTCGCTCACAATTGAGGGAGTAAGCAGATTAACTGGCGTCTTTCAAAGGCCAGCAGAAAGAAAAACACACTCACAGACATTTAAAACTTTTTTTTCCCCCCTCTCCTCTTTTGCCTATCAAGTCTCAGATTGCACACTGCAAATGGCATTACATTTCATGCTGATTTAGTGAGCAGAGGTTTTGAGAAAAGAGAAACTTCTTAAACGATGATATGGTCCTTAAGTTTACTAATTCTGATTGGTCACACTATGTTGTTACAAATGAGTCCTGGGGACTGGCAGTGGTAGTAAAAGCCTGATCGACGTCATTAACCACTTCAATGGTTCTTCAATTAGAACGGATTTGTGTTTAATAGTAAATTGGTGACCAGAGCTTAATTGAAAAACCACGTTCTAATGCAAAAAGCTTCACACTTCTTATGAGTGACACTAACAAATACATCACAACGCTGATCTAGATTAGCTCGGTAAATAGGGCCAGATTTGTGATAAAATTTAATTCCAGTGCTTGGAAATTTGAATAAACAAAAAGAAAACAACCTCTAAGGTAGAGAGTCTGCTTTACCAGCCAAAATAATAATAAAAAAGAAAATCAACTGGCAGGCTTCACATGTGAGAGATGCTGGCCTCGGGGATTTCTAAGCCATTTCTACAGCTACATCTGAAGAAGATAAACAACAGCCTCAGCCTCACTGGAAGGAGAAGAAAGAAAGAGCTGCATGATGATGATGTGACCCTATTAATGCCACATTAGTTGTTCCGTCTTCCCAGCTTTATGAGAGAAATGCTTCGGCGGGATGAGCTGGGAGAGAGAGAGAGAGAGAGAGAGAGAGAGAGAGAGAGAGAGAGAGAGAGAGAGAGAGAGAGAGAGAGAGAGAGAGAGAGAGAGGCAGAGGGGGGTGGGGGGGTGGAGAGAGAGAGAGAGAGACAGAAAGAGAGGAGTGAAAGCGATACTGTCTCCAGGCTAGTTGGGATGCAACCCAATTTCACAGCTTCACGAGTGAGTGGCACAGCATATGGATGCAACCTTTGTGACAGCCTCTGTGTATCACCACATATCAGCGTTGATATTCCCAGTCAGATTCCATACTGGTCCAACATTATGTCAAACACCAGCTCCGCATGACTGCATCTTCAGCACAACACACAAGACAGCATGTTTGTTATTGAGGGAGGTGTTTGCCTCCTAAGATAAGAAAAAACAAACCAGGGTCTCCCGAGACAGACTGCTCTCCAACTTTCTCTTCTTACACTGCACCATGTTCGGTTTGTATATTCAGGCGGTAACCTGCCCTAAAATCCAAGATATATACAATCATTTAAAAACCCAGAGTCCCAAATATGATCTTGATGTTTATTTCCAAACATGGAGAAGTGCGTGGAGAGGGGAAGACGCACACAGCAGCACAGGGGATGGTGATTCCAACACTTGATGTAATCATACATATGTCTCCATATGGTCCAAACATCTGCCTCCGTCAGAAACAACAAGATCTATAAAGCCACAGCAAATGAATATCTCTGTTTTATTGAGCTGATATGCATTTTTTTTAAAAGATGTGAATAAAACCTGTAGCAAGAGTATAATAATTCACCTCCTGAGTATAGGTCGGGGCTTTCATTTTTACCCTGAACCAAGTGGAAGCGTTTGAGGCTGTTTCTGTGCCTGAGGAAAGACTATTTGTTATGGTTGCACACTGTTATTGAAGCTCTGCTGTCAAAAAAAAAAGGAAGCCCTGATTTTTTTTGGTGAGGCCTCGTGTGACAGAAACAGCACCTTAAAGCCTGATGAGTCTGACAAAAATGTAGTTTTTTTAAGGGGGGTGGGGGAGGGTAGACACACACGACTCTGAAAGTTTAAGAAAGCTGGAGATGAGGTCATTGTCAGTCAGTTACACACGACGCTTAGGGGAGAGTTCCTTTTCTAGTCTTTGAGGTGGTGGTTGCAGCATCACAGAAAAACACTGTGTGCAGCGCAGCAGCTCCTTGAGGTGTGGAGAGGATCGATCTCAGTTAATGTCATATGGCACAGCACCCAGAGGCAGCCGTGTGGTGCTGATGACAGTGTAAAGCCTTGCCTTTGGCGGCTACATGCTCGGTGCTGCAGAGCTGTGATTTGAAGTTCACATGCAAAGGCTTGACAGACAGACAGCTCTCAGTCAGGCAGGCAGATAGTCAGTGAGTCAGCCAATCTTTCCACGGGGATGACAATACATCTGTATCTGTTAGAAGAGCACAATAGAGCCTAATCCCGAGCACATTCACAGGGGTCTCACAGGCAGCGCTCTGCAGGCCTGATGGTGGAAATACTGACAGAAAAACACTGGGCAAACGGTATACAACCACGGAAACTCACACATGCACTGACATGTGGACACAAATTCCCCAATATTCAATTGGTTTCAGTAGAAAAAGAAGGAGAAAATGTTTTACAGACTCCTTTTAGTCAACTTTTAGGGCATTGGGTGCTCTATTATTATTTTAAAGGGTCAGTGTGTAATAATTGGAAAGGTTTACTGGCAAAATCTGAATATACTACCCATGAATATATTAGTATAAGTGTATAATCGCTATAAAATAAAGTTAGTTTGGTATTAGTGGCCTTACAACTATTCTTATACATATAGCAAGAGTCTTGCTTTAGAGAGTGTTGCCATCTTGCACCGCCATGTTTGTACAGAAAATCCAGCCAGCCAGAGAGCGCGTTTCACAAGTTTTGCATGCGTGCATGAACCAACTATAAGAAGGCAGAAGGAAAGAATAAGGAGTAGGAAACAGCAGACATATCATAACATTTTTTTAGATCTTCACCTCATCACTCCATGCTCAACACGTTTTTTTGTCCTCAGAGGCCACCGTCACTTTGCCGACGGGAGGGGTGAGTGCGAGCGAGTGAGTGAACGCTGCAAACTAGAATCTGAACGCTAGATATCACGGTTTTACCCTCATATTACACATTGGACCTTTAATGATTTAAGGTAACCCATTTTTTTACATTTTTTCCCCCATGCATATATTCCTGAGTCCAAGCCAGCAACTTACAACTTTATTATCACCACAGACAACCGTGAATAACAGAAAATGAGTGATATTTGCTCCCCTACTCCTCACAATGCTTTGTCATGCTTCATAAAGCATCTTCTCTAACTCTCACAGGAAATGGAAGAGATGGGCATTCACAGGCAACAAGTGATTCGTCAGGCAGCCAGATATGACAGCACAACTACGCCCACTTTCACACACACACACACACACACACACACACACACACATAAACCCCAGTGTTTGATGTGGGTTAATAAACACTAACAGTCATTCTACCTGCTTTGGACCCATTAATTTCAGGCTGTTGTCACGGCTCTAATTCCTTGTCATCCACATTCACACAGGACCCAGGTTTACAGCGCCGGGTCCATAGAGATGACTGCTAAACCGTTAAATTAGAAAAGACCTCATTATAGTGGCAACTAACATTATCATTTCAACATCATGATTACAGATTAATCACTGAGTATAAAAAAACAAAACAAACAAAAAAAAGACGAACCCACAACTGCAATCGTGTAAATAAATGCACAAAACATTTTTCCAATTGAATAAAAACAAACTACAAACCCTCATATTTGTGTTCACTGCTCTATGTTCAGTTTGTTGAAAGTTACACAAATTTAAAAAATAAATAAATACATTAAAAAAAGTAATTTCCTTTCATACCAAAGATAATCAGCACCAGAGCAGCCCAGCCCAGGTCAGGAACGGGGTCCCAAGGCTCAGCTGGATAACACATGTCAACCTATTAAGAGTGACCACAACTAAACACAATTAGTCTTATCCACTTAACCAGTCCCCATGCAGACAATTAATTAAGGAGAACTCAAATTTTAAGACCTACTTAACAACAGACATGGGCAGGAAGATGTGAAGGATATATGACAATAAGGTGAGGGGAAGCATTGGTGTGTGTGTGTGTGTGTGTGTGTGTGTGTGTGTGTGTGTGTGTGTGTGTGTGTGTGTGTGTGTGTGCGCACACGTGTGTATGTGTCTATCTAAAAACAAAGGCTGAAGATGAAGAATATGATCCGCGGTGATAAATGATCTCAGACATTCACAAAGGCATCAAGATTGACCTATATTTTCTGTCTTGAAAAAATAGGCCAGAACCCAAATTAAGGGCCGGTAGGGGTGTGCACGCATGTAAACGCCATCGTCTTCACAATAATTGTTAGTGGTGTTAGGGCAACATAGGAGCGGCCTTGAGTGGAGAGACGTAGCCTGAGGACACGGCTGTTGACATGTAAATAGAGAGACTAGAAGCTGAAATGACAGCGCAGACAGTGGGCCTGCAACACTAGCTCTGCTCCACTTGGGTCTGGCCTTGGCCACAGAATTAAGGTCTAAAGGACAACAGTCTACATGTCAGGATACCAGTACTCATATCATGTCAATAAGTAGGTTGATTCCCTTAATTGCTGGAGAAAACACATTTCTGTCCTTTACATCATTCGTCTTTTAAGACCACTTCACATCAGTCTATGTGGCAGCAGTCACGTGACTCCATATACAACCTGAGACTAGCAGGGCATTTCACAGTCACTTGCAAACAAATACACGCTATTTAATACAAACAACATGTGCATTTCTTTGTTGTTTTTTTGTACTAAACCTTACTAAACAAAGAGTCTTGGAGGAAAAGCCTCAGAGAAAAGTGGCGTCTGGTTTAATATGGTTGGGATTGTGGATGAAAAGCTTCATGATCTTGTTATACTGGCCATCATTCCCGCTCACACGACATGAGGAATGGGCTGGTTACTGTAGTCATGAGAAGTGAGTCAACCCCAAATCCTGTTAAAATCCTGTCATCGTAAAATCTGCTGAGAAAAATGACATGTCATGAAAGTCAACATATTTTTGAGCCCAGATTTTCTTTTTCTTTTTTTCATAAAATCCAATTTGCAAGACTAGGAACAGATTAACATCACTAAATCTACATTAAAGCAGAAGCTGCACTAATCCCATTCATTTGTGGGCTAAACTAGGCCACATTGGTATTACATGCATAAGAACCAGCCAATCATTGTTCTTTGACTCAGAATAATTGGTTGCGTGTGTTTGTGGGCGTGCAACTGCGTGCGTTTGCTTGTTGTAGTATATGTTCATGCCATCTGCTGTGCTGAACATATACTAGTACACTCCTGGCCATCAGTTGTCATCTATCTGCTGACATGATACATGTGAAGAAGAGCTCCGCTTCAAGATGACAGAGACGGAAGCTAAATTCAGCTGGACATTAACTTAGCCCTTTGCTTCGCGTGTTTATTTTTAAACATTTCAAATTCCCACAGCTCTCTACTTAAGAGCGGTCACAAGGGAATAAATTCATCTGCCATCAGACGAAGATGCATAGCACACGCACACAAACAAAAAAAAACAACAACAAGCCTCCGACAACAATGCTGTGAAGCTCCGAGCGAGGGTGATGTGATGAAATTCTTCGGCATTCATCAAAATCGTCTCATTTTAAATTATTGATCGGGTCCCTACTTTTCCCCCCATTTATTCGCCGTGGAAAGGGTAAGTCTAAAAATAGCCTGTGAGCGTCAGTGTGCCTAGAAGTCTTTCCATGTTCTCCCAGTCTGGCAGCATTAGTGAATTCAGATGAGCCTCCTACAGCTCTCGCAGCATCTTCGTTCTCATGCGCAGCCACACACACACCCATACACACATCCACGCATGCACATACACAATGCACACTATACGCTTAAACGTGTACCTGTTATCACACACTTGCACAAAAAAAACTGTTTGCCCCTGGAGTTTCAGCACTGCGTCAGTGAGTGGGAAAAGCTCAGCCAGCAACCCCCACAGTATCTCACCTCTCAGTTTATAGACTACTGCCATCAGCATATCCACCACCACCACCACCCCCTTCATCCTCTCTCCCCCCACCTCCTCCCCTTCCTCCCTGCCCAGCTCCACCTCATTTTGCCCCAGTTCCTCGTGGATTGGCCCCATAATAACTCTCTGTACTCTAGAAACAACAGAAAAAGTCCACTTTTAGTTGTTGTCTGGATGCGTGTGTGCTACATGTTGGCCAAAAACATGAGAGCAGCGAGGTTGGTTACACGGCACCACCTGAAGAAGAAGAGTCCCAATGACCTCTTCCCCCCTGTAGGGCCCGTCTGTCCCTGTCAAAACGAGTGATAACCAGAAAAGAGGGTGAGAAGGATGGCGCCTTGTTTGTGACTGTGCAAACAACGTGTGATCACAAAGAAAAAAAAACCTGATATGAAAAAACAGGTAGAGGCAGGAGATGCGCGATGTGAGTAAAAGCATGTAGCATGTGTGAAACAGGCAGATGTTCTTGGACAGAATGACTTAACAGGGAGCAGCAGCAACAACAGCGAATGTTGTTTCTGTTACCCTTGACTTCAAATTCTGCTGCAGGCCAGCAAAACCACGTAGGCAATTGTGTTCATTTTGCAAGCAATTCCCCTGCTTTTAAAGAGGAACTATGCAGGATTTTCAGTGTAACTATGCAACATTTTTACCTTAATTAAACAGCTTCAGAGTAATTGTAATGCTTAAATAAATGACATGTTACTTGTAACGAGGGACAGTGGAGGCTCTCTGCATTGGCTGATAAACAACTTTGCAAGATTAGTGCTGCCGCCCCGGTGTCCCAGCTCTCGTCTCTGCGCATTGTTACACAAACACGCCCGTAACCTCTTGTTTATGACAGGTAATACTACAAACACGTCGTAACATCGTATATGATATATAACGCTATACCGCTCTGTTGATTGATTTCTCACCAGCTTTGTTGTAAACAAATGCACATGGCCGTGAGGAGGGTTATCAAAACAGCGGAAAAGCGACCGTACTTATATAGTTCCCCTTTAAAATGGAGGATTAAATCATTAAAATGCTTTGTGGTATTTATAGGTTATTGTTACTAACAAAAGCACATATGCAGAAAATTCAACCAAAAAAAAAAGTTTAATCTACTGGCCTGGAAGCTCATTGGTGTCCATGCACAGGAAACAATTCAACAATTCATGTAAACACTGTCAAAAAAGCTAATTCATACAGTGTTAAAAGTATATATAGTCATAGTCAGTGTGAACCTCTGCGTATAATCTGAAACAAAACAGGCCAGGGTGCAATGTGAGGACACCACTTGCTTCCTTCTTCTCTTTTCAATAAGAAAAGAGCTGGAACCAGACCCAGTAAGCAGCAGGCCACTACACACTTACTGAATGGATGAGTGACTGCGAGCGGGGAGCTACAAATGACTCCAGACATGAACAAAAAGATCAAGGCTGGAGAGCACTGAGGAGGGAGCATCGACGGCCAACTTTGCCGTCTGGACAACCAAAACAAAGAAAAAAAGGAAAAAAAAAAAAACATAAGTGAGTTTTATGCTATAGCTTACAGGAGCACAGGAACTGGATTCACACTGATCCAAGCAGGTAAAATAATCCTGCGATGAACGGCTATGAAACACCTATAGTTCTGACCTCCACGCAGGAGTTTTGCAAATAACTATGCATTACTAATGCAGATTACACACACACACACAAATCCACTGACCCACACCCTGAATGCAAACACAAAAAGAGGTTAGTGTTGTAACTTGATTTGTGAGTCATACCGGAGTCTGACACTATAACAATTTGCAAGACACAGAATTAAAGAGGGTTTCTCAGAAATCACACTTTGGTCAATACAGTAGTACCATACTAGGGAAGTTAAGATACTTCCTCAATTTGTTTCAGAGGAAACCGAGAAGAAGAAAAAAAGACAACAAAGACTCGGTAGATATCTGATTCTGTGTAAAAGAGCCAATTTAGCAAAGTCATATGGGCGAGACAAAAGAGAGAAAGGCAGAAGGGTTGTGCGATAAACAAAGTGTGAGACCCTGGGGTCCTCTCAGGAGTGCGACTGGAGGAGTGTGGCCTCTCTAATGACCAATCAACACCCTCCTTGTTGCCATGGCATCTGTTAGTACTCCAATGGCCTCCCCCGTCTGAGTGTGAGCCGTGAACTCCGCGCACAGTCGGGATCCAATCAGACGGCAGAACCGGCCAGCACTCGGGTCAAGGAGCAATTCTGACATTTTGCAGAATGTCAACGTTCAACCTTTTCTAAAAGTTCCTACTACAGAGGAGTTTTGCTCGACGAGTACGAAGGGTGGAGATGGGATGCGACGAGAGCCGAAGGGGGGGAAATAAAAAATAAAAGGATCATCACAGTGCTACTTGAGGGGGGCTACGGCAGAGAGAAGGAAGCAGATTGATAATAACTAGCGAACAGCAGGTGACACTGCGAGACCTCTGGGTCTCAGCGAAAATGTTCTTAGGATACAGAACAAGAGTAACTTTTCCTAATTGGACAAAGTGAAGCTATGAGGCCACGTGAATCAAAGGGGTGAAATGTGTCTACTCTATACTTTTGCTTTCTGCTTTTCTTTCTCTATGAATATGTGAAGGAGGAGGAGTCCCAAGACCTATGCAAGTGCAATTTTTAACAGTTAAACCTCCAGCAAGTGACAAGACATCTAGAAGCAGAAAATAAACCTGTCACTTGTCTCAGACATAAAAAAAACCCATGTTCAATAACTGACAGGCACAAGTATAAGATGGAGACAGGACAACAACATTCCTCTATGGGCAGCGGTTATCATTCAAAACTCTTTAAGGCATTTTTTTAGTATGTATTTTGAGTTAAATAAACAAAATTGACTTGATTTGACTCCATAACTAGTTTGGTGTTATGAGGGGCTGGGGTCTTTGCCAGCATGCATGTGTGGTGGGGAGGGGTTGAAATGCAGGGAAACACCCTGAACAGAATGCCAGTCTATAATAAGTCACAGAGAAACATCCGTATTTACTTGTACATAAGGACAATGAAGAGTTCCCAACTCATCTGACATGTAAGAGCTGTGGTAGGGTCACAAAAAAAAAAGTCAAAGTCGAGCGTGAGAAACAGCACGTGCAGGAAAACCACACAGACAAGAGCCAAGGCATGGTTTCAGCAAGGCCTCTGTGAAAAACCAAGCTTCCCCAACTGAGGTGCTTTTATTTTTTATTTTTTTGGAAACAGTAAATCATTCTCCTTAATTGCAGCATGAGCGTTGCGGGTTAAAATTGATACGCTGATCTATTAAGTTTATTGCTTTGTTACTGGGAACAATCTGGCTGGAGGGAGCAGGCGAGGACAGGTAGCATCTGTCCCCACCTACTGCCTTGGCAGCGTTAGCGTCATCTGCTATAGCTGTGGCAGCATCTTGGAAGCACATCAATATGGCTTTATGTAGCCAGGGCCGCTAGTAGCTAGCATGCCAGTCACGCTCTCAGGCAATGCTCGCTCACAGCCCGAGCATCCACAGAGCACTGAGCCAACAGAGCTAAGCGGAACTGAGCTCGGGCTGAACAGGGAAGCCAGGTCTCCGTGGACCTGCATGAGGAAAAAGGGGCCAGTGTCTGTCATCTATCCACACATCCATGGTTAGAAGTGTGTGTGTGTGTGGGGGGGGGGGGGGGGGGGGCCTGATAGAAACGCTGCCACCATTGTAGCTGTTCGCTTTATTTTCTTGTTTTTTTCCCCCTACCAGCAGCAACACTTCAGTTCGGGAATGTAGATAGATACTCTCATCACATCTCAATTACTGATTTTGTATCAAGTCCCTTCAAGGAGATTTCTACTCTCAAACAGCTCATTTACTGACAACTGTACAAAAACAAAGTAAAACCAAGCACGCTAATGCGATTAATCATGATTAAATATTTTAATCGATTGACAGCCCTTATAAGAATAGATTAATCATCAGTAGACTTATGAAACACTAATGTTATGCTGATATTCTATTGAAATGATAATAGCTTCTTTTGGTGCACAGCCTTGCTTTCATACTTAAATAAACACAAGTTCAATATTTGAATCATCCGTTTAAAATAAAACAGTAGTGCTGTCACTCAAACCTGTCACTCACACTCATGCAGCTCATTTGTCAATATGAAAAATAGCCACACAATGTTCAAACAGAATAAGCTGTACCCAATATGTAAAGTAGACATTTCCACACTTTGACGACAAATTTTTAAAAAAAAAATTCAAAGGACACATGGTCAGGGATGAGCGGCTTAGTGTAAGTCAACTAATCTGGCTATCATCAGCATTACAGCGGGAGGTTTGGTAAAGGAGGAGGCAGCCATGATGAACTAATCGGTTGCAAGTAAAAGATGCATGTTTCACCGTTCTGTGCCCTTTGTCACACCACGTATAGGTGTAAACTGAACTGCTGATATTACCCCACGCAGATGGAAACAACTTCCTAGGCGATCATGATTAATCATTCTTGCATGATCATTGATATTAATAACTCCATTCAGATCTCAAATGTCAAACTGTCACATAAAGAGATATTAAATTGCCGACCCGGCACCATTTCTTTGCCAAAAATGTAAACTTTATAATGAGTGAGCGATCTATTCTGAGACCACTGGTTTAAAACTGGTGAAACAACTTAATAAAAAAAAGAAAGAAAAAAAAACAGCTTGTTGCAGCCCTGTCTGCAAACATGTGGGTGTCATCTGCACACACGGCGCTGATACAGAAGGTGTGAAACCCAGTTAACACAGGAAGTGGAAGGAAAGGCGTACTGACCATCTATAAAAGGGCTCGGTTATTTTCATCTGACTACAGTACTAGTTTTTTTTTTTTTCCAACTCCACAGTATGACCATGACAACTATTCACAAAGGGAACAGCTTTCTAATGCAACGGCAGTATAGCTACCACAACGCGCTGCCACTCATGGATCTAGTTTCAGACCTGCAGGACCAGGATGTGGTGAGAGTGGCAAAAATACACAGGTGCAACATCAGCAAACCCCCTGTATATATAGTATACATGCACTAAGCTTTCCAGTCACTCAAAGAGGACACCCTTTCACTCACTTTGCAGCACTAAACAACAAACCCAAATGGCTGCTACAGAGGAAGTGCACAGAAACTGAAATTCTGCCAATAATCAATCTAAAATTAAACTTGTATTCCCTCAACGGTGAGAAGGAGATATGAGAAATATGAGCAAGCTGAAACCCTTCCACCACTTCTCCAAACGCTCAGACCCTCTACACACCATGTTGCTATGACAATTTAATTATAGTCTATCAATGTAGAGCTATCGCTCGCTCGCCTCTGTGAGGTAGTGGGACGACTGTGCACGAATGTGAGGTGGCGCGTTTTTTGGCAAAGTACCTAATGTTTGGCTGTAGGAGAAACAGGCCCAGTTTGTGGCTGGTGACTGTTGCGGTTTCACAGCATGGCCAAAGCCTGGCTGTTATGACTCACACACAGCATTAACCCTTTTATCTCTTAATAAATGTATGCACCGCAGCACTCAGACAAATGCAAACACAACGATGGATGGGATGGGTTATGTCTTATAGCTTTTACACATGTCTACATGAACACTAATTGTGCGAGAGTGATGCACTCAGGCCTTTAGAGTCTTTTCGGCACACTACATTTCATCCAGACTTAAAGGGATAGTTCAACATTTTGGCAAATTGGCCCATTGCCATAATCCCTATAGTTTTAGGAGTAGGTTCGTTGCCTTTAATTGTCGGTGCAAGCTATTTTTAGAACGGCAGAGCAGAGCCGCAAGCTGCTCAGAGCTACGCTACGGAGGCTCATGTTTCCCTCATCAAACTCATCAAATACGCAATCCAACAACTCCAAAACTAGTTGTTTTCGAGGCAAATGTAGAGACTGCTTGCCGAAAAACTGCCCCTGACGGAAAACAACTCTGTCTCATAACGTTCTGTTATTATCTCATAGCGTGGTGACTGTGGGGGTCACAACTTCTCCACCAGAGCGTTTTGGAGTTGTTGGATTGTCTCTTTAAGCTAGAGAGCCAAGTCAAAGAAGGGGAAATTGATCAGATTCACAGAGAAGTGATTCATTCCTGAAACGGTCATCTGAAACTGCTCCTTTAAAAAACAATCCACCACAAGCATAAGCCCCTCCTGGCAGATACACATCTACATCATAACAACTTCCTCAACAGGGGATGTTCTTCGATCCAATCAGGACTCGGCGCGGTGCAAAGAGAGCACTTCAGTCAAATGACTGAGCAGAATGCTCATGTTCCATTTGACCTGAGGGGTGTGCAAACGCCGCTCTGTAGCCGTGCTCCAGGGAGCAGGAGTCCGGATATGAGTCTGACCCTGGATCATACATGGGGGGAAGTTGGTTATTACAGCACAGGCTGGTGGTTTATGAGTTTGGTTTAAAATCCAATATCAGAACTACATCCAAGGACAATGTTCAGTCTGCTCTGGTCAGCTCAGCAGCTGCACAAGTGAACCGTCCACATAGCACCTCTTTAATGTCAAAACTCAGTGGGCAAAATAAGACAGCTGGTGTAATATGCAGCGAAAATGTTTTTACATGATATTTTGACTTATGGGTGACATTGGATACCGATGTGAAATATAGGTTACTTTATTTCCCATATTCGTAAAGGTAGAACATGATGTTGTTCTTCAGTGGCCACAGTCATTTCCCGGCCTAGTCTGACCACTTTTTTTTTGTCCTGACCACCACTGCTGGAATGTTTGACCACTGCAAACAGCAGAGCAGTTAATGCAGCTTGCTGACCCAAGCGTGATCTCTCTGAAACAACCTTTGTGGGGTCACTGTCACAGGAGAAAAAAGCCTGCAGTGGTGAACTCAGGGTTCAGGGTTAATGATAACAGAACAGTACAGAATTGGACACTCAGCCAAATAAATAGGGAATGCAAAACACTTGTATAGATCTATAAGCAGCTAACATCGCTGACGTTGTCATTCTACTGTATGGATGAGCTCAGTGTTGACTCCTCTTGTCCTTGGGATCTTCACAGAGGAAGCTCTGGAGCTCCCATAATGACACCACAGACATAATGATTGCTCTCGATGTGCGGGACTAGACTCAGTCATACAGTGTAGTCTTGTGATGCTAACTGTGACGCTGACTTAAAACACTATAAGTGCAGTCAGTAAACACAGCTGCCAACATTGCATGAGATCGTGGCTGTGCAGCCTTGCAATTACTGTAATTACACTACAAACAGTCATTCTTTTGCAAACAAACTGTGTAACTGGAAAACACATGAAAATGTTTCTCAAGGGGGATGCTTCATAATTCATAATTAATACATATTTTCATTGTAAAATACCATTTATTAAATAAATCAATTGTTTTGGTTATAATTTTATATGACATTTGATATATAATGTAAAGCAAACAATCATTTAAAATGAATGGCAACTGCTTTTGAGTGCAACTAATAGTTAGATTCACTAATCTAATTCATAATATGGTCTTGATTTATCAATTAATCAATGATAAAAGAGTGACACCTTCTTAGGTGTCAAAACAACAACCTTAAAGACAACCAATGAATTTTTGTATTTACATAAAGCAAAAAAAAAATGTCTGGAAGCATCAATTGATTATCAAATTTCTTCCAAATTAGTATTCTGTCAATCAATATTCAATTAACAAACCAATCATTTCAGCTCTAACTGTCCACACAGATTACAGACAGTCTACTAAATTATTAATGGCAGTAGTGACATCACCTACCCTCATTTTCAGAAGCCGGACATGCCACCTGTACAACCACATCAAATGTTCTTTCTGGATTCTCCCTGAAAATAAAGAAGGCACACTGTTTATTCAGAGGAAACAAGGGGGTGCAGCTGTTATTACATAAAATTACTGTCAACAAGTGTCTGCATTGTGCAGTAGGCTATAGGAGGCACACAGGCAACACATGACAACATGTTAGTGATACATTCCATTACATATACAGCATATTCGTATTCATAAAGCTGCAGACCTGTGCTCACTTGTCCTAGCCTACTTAAAGTTTACATGAGTCACGGTGTGTCAATAACAGCAGGTTTAGCTAAAGCTGACACAGCTCTTGGTCACCGCCTGTTAACAACACAACAGCGACAAGTTTTCTGTCTCTGCGGCCGCGGTAGGAGAATAGAAACTATGGTCACATGCAGGAGCAGGACCTCTGCTGCTGCTCGATGTCGCGTCCACATGTAACCTATTTTAAATGTTGTGTATATGTGCCTGCCTGTCCGGCTGGTTGGCTGGTTGGTCGGTTGGCTAGCGGAGCTGCTAATTGGTAGCCAGCTAGTCGGCAGAGCAACAGACCAGACATGCCTGACCCAAATGCTGTGCAGCCAGCTGGCCTCGGTGGTTAAATCCACTGCTGAAGATGATGGGCTCAAATTACGTCAAACATTCCGTCGAGTTTTTTATAATTAACGCTGCTTGACGCCACACACTTTAGCTGCTAGCTCGACAGTTGGACACCAAGAGAGGTGGAGAGGGGAGATGGAAACGTGAATAAAAGGAAAAAAAGAGTCAGGTCTTACTTTATTCTGCTGTCCATGGTTTAGCTACAACATCGCGACAGCTCCGAGCTGTCGGCGGCGGCGGCGGCTCTGCTCTGCTGTCCGTTATTATCCACCTCGTCCTTCCTCTGTCTCAGCCCGTCACTTCTCTGTCTGATACCGGGTCGAAAGCCGCATGCTTCTGGGGGTGGGATAAGTGTGGAGTAAGTCGGTGTAGGCTACCGTCCGTCTTGCTCTTTTACTGTGGCCTGGATCTCTCTGTTTCCCCCCCCCCACATACACACACACACACACCTCCCCGAGGTCCGACGGCACGGTGCTGGTTATTTCCCACAACAAACAGCACTCCAGGAAGTGCTGTCAAAAGATTTGGTGACGTCAGCGAGTCAGATGAGCACCTCTGCCTGCCCGCGAGCCGCCTCTCCGTCCGCTTCATATGAGTAACAGGTAGCCTAGGTAGGTCATGATGATGAAGAAGAAGTCGTATTAGCTATTTATGCTTCTGATGAAATGCGTGTTTCCCAATAAGAATGAATAAGCCGGAGCCGCAGGTGCTGTGCGTACGCAGCGGTGGATTCCAGTAACTATAGTCTTGTCCTGTCCTGGGACCATCATCACACCGTTTAAATCCAGTCTGCTTTTATTAATGTAAAACCATGTAGGCTAAGTCTATGGAGACAATATGGCAAATAATTATTATTGACCTCTATTAACCTTCCACTTGAATAGCAGTGTCATCATTTCCCAACGTACCTTCTTGGCAGCAACTATGATAGGCTAAGTGATTATTTTCTAAAGTAATTTGAATTTTTTTTTTAAGTGACCAATTACAGTACTAAACTTAACATTATCTATGATTGTAAACAGTAGCCTACTGAGTTTTTGCCAAAATAAGAGAAACATTAACTTGGACTTGTGTCTGATTATTTGTGACAAAAAAGACTGATAGATGTATTGATAATGCAGGTCATTGTTGGCTGCAACCTTATAAATGTCTTATTGTTGACTAATACAACCATGCCACAGGTTTTCAGTAACTTGATACTAAACACGCCAAATAAAGTTAAAAACCCAGCAAGTGACCCCCTTTTACATGATGCACAGTGGATTTTTTTTTAACATAAAACAGGAACAGCTTTAATTTCACCAGTCCATATTGAGGTGTGATAGAAAATATGCTTCACAGTTTCTTGTGAAATTCAGCATAGGACTGAGTTTTCAACTGGAGAAAGCAAGCAAATACATCGGCCCCCGTACCTCTCCAAGACACGACATCCCAAGTGGACTGCGAATGAGTTATATTTGGTAATACAACTGAATGCAAATTTGTTTTTGAAACTGTTAAAAACAGTCAAGGTTAATCTTTTTCTGCATAAAAATCTGATTTTAAGATTAACTGCATGTAACCTATCGTACTCACACCCTCCTATTCCCACCTGAAGGTGTGTTTAATCATGACACACAGACAGATCTAATATTATTCCAGCTCAGGGGTACTGTACTCTGAGTCTCTGGATAAACAGTGTGCTGTAGCCACGTGGTGTTTGCTGTGTGTACTGGACTTTAGGGACACTGACATCACAAGGTTCATACACAGTTTACAGAGGGCAGGGGGCAGGTTCAGGGGGGTCAATAGGGGCCCAAAGGTATAGATTTTTGCCTCTAATCTCATCACACATGGGTTATGTGTGATGAGATTTGTCATACAGAGTGGGAGAAAAAAGCCTTTAACCAGAGTTGTGGATTGAAATTAGTTGATGAGTCGGGGGTTGGGATACTGACGTCAGCGTTATCATATCTTTCAGCCTTGCCTAGCTCTTTTATTAGTGGTGATCTGAGAGGTTTGAGAAGCAAACTTGAGGTCAAAAGTTTGTCAGTCTCATTTTAGTGGAGAGATTAAGAGGACAGTGCTTGCCCCTCCCTCATTACCACCAATGAAGAACCCTTTAGCAAGGCCTTGAACCCTCAGCAGAGGAACTGCTCAGTGGGCAACAAATCCCACTGTGGTGCACAGCAGAGGATTGGTGGAGACTGGTGGAGACTGGTGTGACTACTTGACTTTCCTCTGCATAATTACAGTGTGTCATGAGCATCTGCTACTTAACAGTAACCATGTTAGACTAGAGTTGTCCATGCATGAAATAAATGCTGAAGTTGCAATGCATAACTCACTTTCACATCTGTGTCCTACTGTGCCCATGATGTATAAAGCCATCCTATACTGTAATGCTACTCTACATTAAAATCTGTTCCAGGCCTGTATTAAACACACTGAGCACGAATCAGCTGAGTCACTGATTTCTTACAGGGGAAATCCACCTTATGGCATTGTACACTCTAATGTTTTTAAATTTGAAAGGAAGGCAGCTCCTTGTGTTGTGCCGGCAGAAGCCATTCAGTTAAATCTAATTTGGGTATAATAAAGCGAACAGTATTTAATTTGTCAGTGGACTAACTCCCTGATGTGACACCTGATGACATAATGAATTCATATTTAAAGTCTCTGATTTCCATCTTGAGGGAGATATTTGTCTCTTTGTAACTCCTCGTTTTCCTTCCCACAATCACTGCTTTTCAGCACGATGTGAATTCTGTTTTGCCGTGGACTTGCCTTTTAATGTTTGCATTGAATCTCATGTTTAAGCAATATTTGTCCCATGGTAAATGGAAACCAATAGCTCAGATGTACTCCTCTCTCCTCTCTGGAGAGCCTGTCTGGATCAGAGCCAGATGTCTTCAGGCTGACTGGAAGGTAATTAAGTGGCAGCAGACTGGGGCATGCTGTTTCAGGCATCCGTATGAAATGATAATGGCAGGGCTGCTGCCTTAACATAACAAAACAAAAAAAGGATAATATGACAGACACATACACACAAAGAGACATGTGCATAAAACTCTCAGGAGTTTTCGGTACTGCAAACCAGTGAAGTTTCAGGGGATGGTAAAAAAAAAAAGACAATACAGTGTCCCATTGTATACTTCTCTGAAGCTTTCAGATTTCAGAAGGGCCTCAAAATTTTGCTCAATAGCTGAACTGATTTATTATGATTTATTTTGCTGAATTGAAACACTACATTTCAGGCTGGGAAACACAGCCTATGCTATATTTAATGCAGCAAAGGTGACAAATTCTAGCAATGGATTCCTGGACAATGTGATGATTTGAAACATTGGATTTACATTATCAATGTTTTTGCAGTATAGGATGAGCACATGAATTGCAAAAAATTAAAATAAAGCCAGGTTAGAAGCTACACTCAAAAAAATAATTCATTGGATGAACGTAATTTAATCATGCCACATATATCCCATCTAAACAAATCATGTTTAGTCAGTCTATCTTGATTGTGTTGGTCTGATTTAATTAAATTACGTTAGTGCAACACAATTTAATCGTGTTGAATGAACTAATACAGGTTTTGTCTGTTAAACTAATGTAAATCATGTTGGATGAACTAATATAGGTTTTGTCTGCTATACTAGTATAAATCTTGTTGGATGAACTAAAATAGGTTTTGTCTGTTAAACTAATGTAAATCATGTTGGATTAACTAATATAGGTTTTGTCTGTTATACTAATATCTTGTCTTAGTGTTGTTTTCACTGCTGGTGTAAGCATTATGTTTAACTAACATACATAAACAACAAGCATAACGTAACAACATAACGTTTACAATTTTTATTTAACATTTGGGTGCAACATAGAATTGACACCTTACCATTGTCTTATTGTCTTTGATGCATCTCCACAATATGCCACAGTACAACTTAACTGCAGACTTAACAGTGTCTTAAATCCTTCCAGCACTCAATGAAAAGCACATTTTCTCCAAAACTCATGTTGTTTGTGTCAAATATTAAAGGGATAGTTCACCCAAAATTCAAATTGCACTCATTATCTCCTCCCCCTCATGTCGACTAAGGGCTGGGAGAAGTTTCAGAGTCCTCCGTGGCTTCTCTGAGTTACAGGGGGTCTCGGCGTAGCAGTGCATGTCCATATCACGGTTGCAAATGGATACCAACTGTCTTCGTAACAAAAAGACACACCAAAAAACATCCAAATACCTCCATGCTGCTCGTATGTAATGTCCGTCTTGTATTGAAGCCCCAAAAAGCTCCTCTTCCTGGTCTGTCCAAATTTGACGAACCGGGAAGAGGAGCTTCCGCTACAAACAAACTTGAAATATAGACTTATTTAATTTTTTTCAGAACAATTTCGCATTTCGGGGCTTCAATACAAGACGGACATTACATACGAGCAGCATGGAGGTATTTGGATGTTTTTTGGTGTGTCTTTTTGTTATGAAGACAGTTGGTATCCATTTGCAACCGTTATATGGACATGCACTGCTACGCCGAGACCCCCTGTAACTCAGAGAAGCCACGGAGGACTCTGAAACTTCTCCCAGCCCTTAGTCCACATGGGGGTGAGTAGATAATGAGTAAAATTTGAATTTTGGGTGAAGTATTCCATTAACCATATGATGCATTTGGGAATGCTGTATTCAGAGTTCAGCATATACAGTACAGTCTTGCAAAATATGTGCATTTAAAGTTTAACATGCAACATTTTTTCAACCTTTGTCAAACACAAAAACACACACACACACGATACTTTTCAACATAGGAGACAACAATCTTAATCTCAGTCCACTGTGCAACCTAAATTGCCTGTTGAAACATTTTTCTTCTAATCTTGAACTTTCAAAAACAAAAATCTGCATTGGCAGATATGTGGGCAAATGCCACCCTTGAATCAGTCTTGATCAAGCTTATTCAAAAGCTTGTTTTTCAGGAGCTGTGCCTTGGATGACAACCTCCACCCATCCAAAGTGCATTGGAGCGTGGGTAGCTCAGGTTCAGACAGTCCAAATAACAGAGCACAGGCAATCGCAGTGTCCCCCAAACCACTGAGGATCCCCACACCTTCAATCAGGACGCCGATGTCCTCTGGATCATCTCCAGGCTCTGCACCCTCCTGTATGACGTACACTCCCATCACAGATTGCTCCATTGAAGTCTTGGCCTCCGTGTTTGCACTCTATGGAGTAAAATATGACAATAAATACATTTGATATGAGTCTAGACAAAATGTGGAAATAGGCTTCAACCTCAGCAAGAACACTGCATAAACGTTAATTTTATGAAATTTTTTTTTCTAATTTATGCTTTCAAAGTAACAGTACTTAGCATCAAACAACAGATGTCATTTATGTTTGAGGGATGTAAAATGATAATGTTACACAACAAACAGGCTCAATTCTGGCCAGGATTTGTACTAAATATATTAAAATGGTTAATAATATTGTTTTAGGACATTTAAAACATACATTCAGCCAATTATATCTCTAGTTTTCAACCTTGCAGAAATATGAGAAATAGCGCAAATTTAACACATCCAACAAGTAAATATGTGCTTTCTCTGACTGGCTACTTTGTCACACCTCGTGCATGTAACTCACCATATATTCTTTCACGGATTTCTCATGGTCTGCGTTCAGGTAGTCGCAAGGACTTGAGGATGCATGCTCATCTTGTATGTAGTGTCATCCTGGAAAAAAAAGGAACCCATTTTAACAATATTCTGCATTTTAGGCAGCAGTTCCAAAAAGAAACTCCACAGTATTAACGGACTCTCTGAACTTTTGCACAACTTTTGAAAAACTAAATACAAACCTTGGAAATGGCCACCATAGTTCTAATTTTTTCCTGTGCCGCTCCACCTTTCCCTCGAAAGAGCTCCATCATGCGTGGAGAGTGTCGGTCGAGCTCAGCAAAATGTTGATAGCAGAGGTACAGTTCATATGCGTATGAACTCGTTGTCGATCTGAAAAACATCAACAATACACTTGTCATTATTACTACTGTAGCTGTACCGTCATGATATTATGGGTGGAAGGAAAAAAATCGATTCACAATACTATCACAATAGTATCAGCTGTCCGTCTGAGGACAGAGAACAGGTAGGAGGACAGAGACAAGGGAGGAGGATAGAGAAAAGGAAGGAGGACAGAGACGAGGGAGGAGGATAGAGAAAAGGAAGGAGGACAGAGACGAGGGAGGAGGATAGAGAAAAGGAAGGAAGACAGACGAGGGAGGAGGAGACAGAATAATAATGATGATGTAGTTTATAATGTTTAAGTAATTACCTACTACTCTCTCTGGCGACACAAGACTTGCACTGCCACATACACGTCACTGAAAGAAAAGAAAGAAAATCAAAAACATTAACAAATGATAAATGAATACACACAGACAAAAATATTAACAACTTACCATGTATTTTTGAGGTGCACAAATCTCAGGGCATGGGGACACTCCTTTATTTTGGGATGTATTTCTGGTAAAAAGAGAAATTGTTTAAAAAAGGTTAATACAACATAATGTTTCTATAGTGAATAATCTATAGATATAATCTATAGCAAGTATTACAATACTTGCTATTACATACATTGAAGACATGACATGTCTTCATCGAGATGACACATAGCCTAAGTTACTGCACCACAGCTTTCATAGCATCATAGAGCATCAACAGATTTAGACCATTTGCTACCTTCCCAGAACTGCAGCTCCAACTCATGGTCGTCTATCAGTTATTTAGCCTGCTGAAAAATGACGAGCCATCACAAACGCCGGTAGTCGAGCAGCGCTGTAACTGTGTGTGGCTATGACTACATCCTGGCACGTCACACGCTGTTTAACCAGAGCACACAACCGAGGCGAGCACGAGCACACGCGTACACACGCGCACGCACGAGCGCGCGCACGCACGCACGCACACACACACACACACACACACACACACACACACACGAACGGACACCGGCTAACATGCTAAACGGACTCAGAAACCATAAACATGATGCGCTTTTTTCCCCTCTTCTCCACTCGTTT
This sequence comes from Trachurus japonicus, assembly GCF_045865225.1. NCBI lineage: Eukaryota > Metazoa > Chordata > Actinopteri > Carangiformes > Carangidae > Trachurus > Trachurus japonicus. Next base: position 22,752,040 of record NC_140910.1, read on the forward strand.
TTGTTAGCCATAGCAAGTTAGCATTAACTGAGAAAAACGAGTGACTAAAATATGTCTCACAAATGTCTAATGTGTACAATACATCACTCACGCTGTTTAATTCAATACACTCTTGTATATATACATCTAAATTACTTACCAATATCACTTGTGGCAAACGTCCATCAAACTTTCCACTCCGACTTTTTTTTCTTCTTTTGAAATTTCTCTGCTTCCGGTGGGTGTGGCGCATGCGCAGTAGCTGTCCCTATCAGAGTCATTGATTTGAAGGACCTCAGTCTCATTGGACTGAAATGAATGAATCTAATTCATCTAACTTTTCCTTGATTCATGTTAAACCAACAAGAACAAATAATTTAATGAACATAAACATGATTCATTCATTTAATGTGAACATATTTCTAGTTTGTTAATCGAACACATGCCCTGGGTCAGTTTTTTGAGTGTAATAGAAATTCAAAAGGAAACGATACATCAGCTGCTTTTTATTTTATTTTATGTCAGTGCAGTCGTGCTTCCCATAGTGGATCTGCATAAATATTTTTACCAGTGATGTGTAATTTGTCTGAGGGTAAATTGACCCCCACAATGTCAGTCAAAAGACACTTGTCAGGTTTCATTACCCAGAATTCTGGAGTAGACACATCATCAGAGGTGGCTTACAGCGGTGGATAACCTTGAACGGACTCATTAATGTCCACTCATCAACCTTGCAGTGCTTACTCCAAGTCCACATATTACTTTATAACCATGGGAAGATGTCTTTGTTTGCTCTCCACCGCTGTCAAGGAGACAAAACTCAAACATTTATCTGGAGGGGACAGAGCAGGTTCACCTGTCTGCTTCATCACCTGCAGTACGTTTAGAATAATATGATTATATAGCCTAACATTTAGCCAAGTATTTCTTGATTTGTAGCTTGCATTAAAACAAATCCACAGAGAGATTGATTGATTATGCACCATGATTTGAAAAGATTATGTTGTTTTAAACAGAATTTTTTAATTCTATGAGCAGCTGCTCTTCGTGAGACATGGAAACGTTACATTTTTCCTGATAATAATAATAAGACTGCACTTTGGAGCCCTGCGGTGTGCGAGCCTTTCTAGTTTCTTTTTAATTCTTGTACGTCTTTGGCTCAGCACCTGCCCTAAGTTTTTGGCACGGATGTGCGTGTGACTTTTTCTTTTTTTTATTCTATGAGCAGGACATATAAAGTCTTATTCATCCAAATCTCAGGCATAGCCGTGTCACGACTGTCAACAGTCTATGCTGTCAAACTAAAACCAATATGCTATGCTACTTGTGGATAAGTGACAATGGTGTGTTTATTTTCAATTTTGTATGACTTTTTTATTATTATTATTATAGTACAATAAACATTCTGGTGTAACATTTCTGAAAAATGCAATAATTGTTGGTTATGTGACAGTTTGACTTTTTGTCTCATCTGGTTGTTGTTGCTGGTGTCACATTATTTCATTTTCTACCACTTTAATGACATAATAACATGTAGGAATGTGGTGGTAAATCATCTGTACTGTTTTTTTTTCACCCTTTAGTGAAGTGCAGTTATCTTCATCTCACCAGGGATCCCTTAGTAGCTGCCTTGAAACAGCAGGGGCGCTGTGTGAACCGGTGGATCAGCGTTATGAGATGGTCACATGTCACCACTGTGACGCGGGCAGATCAGGAAGTAGAGCCGACTCCTGTGCGGGAGTTCACTGACAAATTTTAAACATGCAACATCAACACTGTTTGATCAGCTGTCACCGTTTTTAATGAATGGATCTTTTTTTTTTTTTTTTTTTACCAGCTCTCGCACTCCTACAAGACGAAAAAGATGATGTAACAGTGTGTCTCTTGAGGGAAAACTTCCACCACGTTATTGTTAATAGTAGAGTAGAAGTTTTTGCAGGAGCATGTTTTACCCCAATCACCCGAGTAAAGTTTTTGTCAGCAGATTGATTCTCCTCCATGTCCAGTATAATAAACGACTCGTAGCGATGTCAATACCGAAGCTCTCAGAAGAAAGCTCGGAGCGACTGAGGAGCAGCAGCATGTTGCAGATCAATGCAGACAGGACAGAGGCAGGCGGCGGTGACGCGGGGACGAGCTGCAGCAGCAGCAGCAGCAGCAGCAGCAGCAGCGTGGTGGGGGGCGCAGCAAAGTTCACAGAGGAAGAGCTGGCCATCCATAGGATCCATAGAGAGGCCTGTGAGGTAAGATGCATCACTTCACAGACTTCATATTCAATGATGTCATGTTGTGCAGTCAGATTAGCACGATGAGGCCTGATGAATTAGAAGCTGCGACTCCCACGTGGGGTTTTTGTTATTGTTTGTGGTGTTTATGATTTTTTTCCTGCTGAACTGCAGTGGTGTAGAAGGATTTGCTGGCTACTATGAACATAATCTAAAATATGAATATACTGTTCAAACTATTGCTGTCAAATAACTATGAGTCATGAATCTCTGAACTAAAGTAGACTGTATCTCTAAACTGAGAGATGTCCCAGTAAGATTTCTAACTTCCCAACACTGATTCTAGTCTACAAACTGGGCTACTGATCTGATACCAGTCAACCAGCATAAAAAAAGTATTAGCTGTATGCTACTGTGATATGATTGATGTCATTGCTGTGTGGCTGTATGAATGCCATACAACCTTTCTTCAACTGTTTTGTTTGTTTTTTGTTTTTAACTGTCTATCATTCAGCAACAAAACATTTTGGACATTAAAGCAGAAGTAAGCGATATTTTTGTGTTAATATAAGTCTTAAATAGTTATATCTTCCGACAGCAATCACTTACATAGAGTGTTTGGACCGAAACACGGGTCTCTCAGTCCCTCTGCTCTGCTCTGAGCCGAGGAGAAAACTTTTCTTGTATCCTACAATTTTTATCCAATGAGGAGAGAGAACGGCATGAAGGGCTGTGTGTGCAGCCAAGGGATGCGCGTGAATGTAGTGACGTAGGGACGAGGACCAATAGATCCATGACGAGGGCGGGGGCTGCTCACTCCGTCGGCAAGACGTTATGGTGCGTTCAAGGCAACCCGTAACTCGTGTTTTTCCGACCTGTGAAGTCGTACCAGTTCGATCTGGTACGAGTTCACAGGTCGGAAGTTACGAGTGGCCGTTATAGTGACTTTCACAGGCAACAGGTCAGAGAAACGCGAGTTGCGGGTTGCCTGGAACGCTACAAAGTCGTAAGTCGTGACTTGAAGCTGTAACTTACGGTTTCAAAAGCCTGCCTGGAACGCAGCATTAACCAAAACGACCGGATCGCTTACTTCTGCTTTAATCACAATCGGAACAATGCTACTCAAAAATGTTTGTTGTTTTTGTTGTTTTTTTTGTTGTTTTTGACCAAAAGTTCCCAAGGTTTTCTACACCTATAGGCTTCTCAAATGGGCATTCGCTTCCCAAATAGGCATTCACAATCCCCCCAACGATAGTGTGTGAAAATGCAAATTTAAGAGAAAAAAATACTTATTTTCCTTTTCTTTTTAAAGATTGATAAATTGATAAAGTAGTGGAGAGAGACAGGAAAGTGGGGAGAGAGACTGGGAATGACACGCAGATCGCCCGGCACAGTCGGGAGCCGAACTGGCGATCACTGCATTGGGCATTGCCAACATGGGACCACAGAGCACCCCAAGTTTTTATTTATTTTATATTTAGGACTTATTTCTATTAATTGCTATAATGATTACATTTGCAACAGTCTTTTCCTTGGCAAAAGTGTGTCCATTGTGCAGCACTAGCTATACATGCTAGTAAGCAAGCTATTTCAGAGGCGGAGCAGTTTGATGGGAGGTATAGACCAACAGGGCAACACTAATTTATGACACAATGAATGATGTTTTGACTGCAGGCAATACATTTTATGAAATACAATAATGCACATGAACTAATGTTTTTAATTTGTCCTCCATCTTCCCTTCACTTTGCTTTTTTGGCTACAGCTGTACACAAAAAAGCCAAAGGAAAATAATAATAATTCTGATGTCAGTGCTGAGCAACTATGGTGCTATAATGAAATTGCTTAATAGCTAAAACTCATATTCAGTTTATTTTCAAACATATTTTTTTGGAAAGATTTAGTACAAACAGGATTATTATATTAGCCACATCTCCATTAAGGTACAGTAATTAGGCTAAGTGTTAAAAGGAACACCATGTTTAGCATTTTGTATCTGAAAAAAACAAAGAAACCCAAATGTCAATTCCACAAGAGGCCAAATGTCATAAGTACAAATGAAATTGGACCAGTACCAACATTGTTTATTAAAGCTGATACTGTAGCAGCCATAATATCAGAGTGTAATAATATGCTAGTTGTGGTGCATCTTTAGAGCCCATCTGTCCCCAGGGAAGGAGTCGACATGGGTTCTTGGCAAAATGAAATGTGTTTGTAATTTTAATACTAATAGTGGGCATAATGGTGGAAGACGCATTTGTTGTGATACAAGATTTCATTCTCTTCTCTCTTTGCTCTCTAGCTATGAGATTTATTATGTTCTGAGCCTTTTAACAAAGAGATGGTGGGTAGATTAGGCCTGCGTGTTGTTAAATCCTGTCAGATAGTAGTTTGAGGCAATCCATTCTCAGCAGTTTTGTTACAATTTTACTGAAAGGCATAACCACCCAGTGCTTTATACGCAGTACATGTCATATAAGTAATGATCAGATCCATCATATTCACCAAATCTCACTCGCTCTTCATCAAAGAGCAGCAGCGAGCTCTCGGCTCTGTGCTGATGACAGGAGTGACTAGGTGTCACCCGCATGCCTTTAGGCTTATTTGTTGTAAATATTGTGCTCTGAGTGTGGGTGAAGCTGAGGCAAGTTGGCCGCGACCTGAGGAGGAGCCTGGGTGGGAAAAGCACAATACAGAGGGGGCCCAGCTATGCCAGCTTCACTATGTGGCCCTGCAATGCCATGTGAAATGACAGGCCGTGTCACCCAAAGGCCTGGGGCCTTTTTCCCTTTGTAGCCTGTCAAAGCTCACCAACTAGTGCGCTCTCAGTTTGAAACAGACTGAGAGATGACATTTTCTAACTTCCTAAGGGATGGCAAAGGAGTTCAGTGTTTTTCACTTGCAGAAGGTGTTTGTGTGGCTGTGCGAGATGAATAATTTGTCCAAATAAAAGAATGATTGTGGCTAAAATGTTTGTGTTGTTTTCTTTTTAAGCATCTTGCAAATCTGCAGTGAATTAAAACCAACTTGTTACAGACTGTCTTACATCTGTCTCTGTGCATAGAGGTCATCTGTTCTCTCTTCTGGTCGACCCTAAGCAATCTGTTTCTATGTATATGTTTATATCCAGTGTTATACTCGCACGTACCTTTGTGTATGGGTGAGTATATGTGCTGTATATGGTTAAACATGCGTGGGGTTACACATCCCCATATGTGTTTGTGTGTCATACTAATTAAATACTAATATCTTCATTACATCCAGGCAAAGAAGCAGATGTATGTCGACCCTTCCAGTGGCTACAAGGTGTTCACAGAGTATACCCACCTAAAGAGAGGGAAATGCTGCGGCAGCGCATGCAGACATGTGAGCTCTTTGTTTTCTCTTTCACCAGCTTGTTTGTCCTCCTCGCTCTGTTTTGTTCTGTTCAGCTCATTATTTGGCCACAGCTGGATAGTTTCTGACCTGTTGTGTTCTGCCCAGTCCTGGTCCAGGTCCTGTTCTGTCTATAGGCTATGGGATGCTCACTTCCATATTAGTGTATTTTAACAAATGTTTTTCATTTCTTACACCTGAAACATCATGTAAATACTATGAGGGACATCTTGACATCAGCTGTCCATGGTGCTGAAACGGATGATGAATTCAATTGATTAACACCAATAATTTCATTTAGGCTATGCATATTTTTTGCCTCCTACATAACAAAATAATCTAGTATAACAACGGACCTTAATGCTCAGTCAGTGCTCTAAATTTCCAGTTTGCTTCGTTCTTTATGATGTGATTGTGATTGAGCTTCGATCTACAGTAGAAATGATGATTCTTAAAGGAGCTATATGTAAAAAATGTATAGCAAGTAATCATAAAATCACCCAATATGTCAGTAGAGACTTAAGAAGTCATGGTAATTTTTTTGGGGGGGCAACATGCTGCAGTATTTTGAATTTGACTGCAGCAACAGTTTTTGCCACAGTCGTACATATAGTTCCTTTAAAGTTAGTTTTTCTTCTCTTTTCTTCCTTTTTCATTTGGTCATTCAACATACAACAACAGTACAAAGCAACATAAATAATCTCTTGTAAATTTAACCGAAAAGGTGTAGGCTGAAGCTATAAACTTGTAACGCCTACCCTTTTCACCTATTCCCAATTAGCAAATGTATAATTCACCCTGAAAAGTTCCTGAATGTGAGCAGTCTTTCCTCTTTATGCAGGTGTTGCTAAATTAATGTGTTCAAACCATGTTCACGAGACAAATTGCAGCAATCTGAAAGTTGAAGAAAAGTAGCACTCAGGGTTGGATGGTGGCAACATAAAATGACCAATCGTGCTCGATGCCGCATGTCACCGCTGCCTTGGCGATGACCTTTACATGACTGAGAGAATAAAAAGGTGGAGGATAGTGACAGATGTGAAGCAGACAGAGAGCTGCACGACATGTGGCCTGCTCGGTGCATCATGTCAACATTGTATTGAAGTTTCCTTTTGAAAAGAAAAGAAAATCATTGTAAATCTGTGGCTTCAATTTTCCAGATGACAACGAGCTAGAATATCAACTTTCTTATTGTTTGGGTTATAGGTCCGTCACAGTTATTCATAGTGGGTAAAATTTAGACCAATGGGTAAAAATCAGCTTTTAAATGCAACACCCAGCTCTCAGGTTATTACTGTAGGTGTCTGGACTTTTTGAGATGCGTCTAACCTTTTACAAGTTGACAGGAATTGATTTTTTAGTTTTTACGTCTTGAGTTACAGCTGTTTTTTTAAACGTCCTGTAAACTGAGGTATATGGAGAAGGAGGATGTGTTTCATGATCACATTAGCCTGAAGATACTCTTTTGTTGTGTCCTGGTGAGACTTGTTCTGGTCTGTCTAGTTCACATCCTGTCCCGTCCCTCCCTGTGCCATCCCATCCCATCCCATCCACTCTTGTCTTTACGCTCTGTCCCGTCCTCCCCTCTTCTGTCCTCTCGTGCTCTGTGTGGTCTGGACCTGGTTTCTCTCTAATTCATCCTTCTCCTTCTCCTCTGTTTTTGAGCTCTGCTCTTTTTGTTCTGTGTTGTTCTTTGCACATGTTTATGCCTTGTTCTCTGTGTCACCAGAGATCAACTCCACATGTAGCCATTTAACACCACTTCTTTTCTTTCTTCCTCTTCTCCTCTAGTGTCCGTATGGCCAAGTCAACGTGAAGGATCCTGCCATGAAGAAACAGTTTAATTCTTTATTTTATGTTTAAGCCTTACAGACCCCGTGCCAAAGGTAAAATCCAAGACCCTGTTTAGAATGGAGCACCGTACATGTTGCTTGTCTTCTGCCTGTCGTTATTTGGACTACTTGAGTCATTTTTAGTAGTGTGCTAAATGATGAAATATGGGTAGTGTCTGTGCAATACTTACCTCCTATGAATCACAACTATTCTTAGGATTATTTTCATTCTCACAAGACAAAAGAGGAGGAGGAGGTTGAAGGGTCTGTTCACTAGAACCTCATGTAAAATAGTCTTTTTTTTTTATCACACTTTTGTTTTGTTATATATATTTTTTCAGATATGTTCCTCAAATGTCCAATGCAATGCCTTGAGTTTCATTTTTCATTTCGCTTTACAAGTATTGAATATTTTGTGGTACTCGGCTCCTCTGATGCACTTACAAGGGTTGTGGGAGTATGGAGATGAAAACTGAGAGAGCATTTTAGATCTTCGCCCTCAAGATAAAGGGCATATAAGCGAAAGTAACTGTAGATAGTCAGATGGAGTCTTGTGCTCTTTTGCTTTGCATCTCTTGTTATTTTCTCTCTCCCAAATGTACGACTGCATGAATATTAGCATCATTTACACTCCACAAGTGCTCGACTGAACTGTCTACCTTTGACTGAGATACTGTGTTGTTAAAAATAGGCAGGGGCCAGGGGTCAGCCCTTACACTTGGCTGTGCTGCTTTAACACCACTTGATGGAATCAGGCTGTTAACAAACACGCCGTGGACATCAACAGCAAACCCTCCCCACCGGACTCGCAGCTCAGCCTCCTGGCAACACTTGGCTACGGCTGCAGCTCCCTGCAGCTGCTCTCCTGAGCTGCAGCCTAATGAACTCCTGGGCCCTCTCATCCCAGCACTGCAATGGATCAGCTCATGTAGCGGAGCATGCTTTTAGACGCACACATGCATAGGCATATAGGGCTCACTCCATTAGAATACCCTGTGGCTCCTAATAGGCCAATATAGAATAAAGGTTGCAGTAAACGCGGCACTTTGTAGCCCACAGTGATAGTACAAGGTGAGGTCAAGCGCTCATGCAGCTCGAGCCTACCTGTGTGCGTGCAGCAGGAGACGTTGAGGGGAAGATGTGCCACTTGATTTGTGAGTGCATGTGGGTAGGCAGCGCGATGCCTTCAGGCGCTGGCTCTGAACCTGCCACACACACTCACCCGTCTCCGCCTGATTGGGCAAACAGCGTCGGGATGAGAGGATGTGTCTGCCGCGGAAACTCTGTCGCAGCCGCCTACTGGCGCGACCACAATTTTTCTCGGCAGGTGGGTCCCAAAGGCAAGTGCTTAGTGATCGGAGCAAAGCCCTGTGAGCGGCTACAAGGAGATTCATGATCCCAACAGTGCTGGGGAGGACAGGTTCTCGGGGACGCGTCGTCAGGCGGGATGAGAGGCGAATTTATTTGGTGGTATTCTAAACTGAGGCAGCGGAGCGTGCGGCAGCAACATTTCTACAGCGGGACGGTGAAGGTGTCACACTCATCAAGTACCTGGGCCCGCTTGCCTGCCGCGGCTCTGCGGGTTTTTGCCTAGGGACTTGTCTGTCACATTAAAGTAGATGCATTGCCATTCAGGGCCTCGGCGGTCCCGCAGCCTGACCATGAAATAGGCCAACTTTCATGTCTGCTTCATCCCTCCACGTCTTCCCGATCCAGTGATGGCACAGTTTGAAATTCTTTTTTTTTTTTTTTTTTTTTTCTTCATCATGCTCTATCCGAGCAGTTGGTGACTTAGACACAAACAGCACAGCAATCCTTTTGGACAGATTTATAGAGAAATTAACTTGAAAATCTTCTCCTCCTATACCTCCCAGAATGATCTTTTTGTCTTCCTTGAATTTGGATGTATGATTGACAGATGCCATGTACTAGTATAAACACAATGAAAAAGATTTTAACTAAAAACATTCAGCCGTGTTTCTGCATTTTTATTTTTCCTGCAGATTGTTTGTTAGAATAATGATAATAATAACTTTATTTATATAGTGCCTTTAAGGTGCTGAAATAAAACATATCAAATGCAACTGCCTAGTAATACCTAGTGATTAATTAATATAGTTCACTTTATTTTATATGACAAGTTAAAAAAATAAAAAAATAGCCCTAATAGATGAATGAATTCAGTTTGTGGATTTTTGGCTTCTCAATATAAGCAAATGCACAGCCCACAGAGATCGTGGTATTCCCACAGTGCAGATGTGCCCCCACCGTCACAACATAGCCAACCAGACGTGAAGTGTTTATTTCAGGCATTTTTGGACTGAACATCTCTGACCTTCAGCTGCAGCATATGCTGCGCTGGAGCAGAGTGGCAGCTAGAAACCGTGTGCCTTTCTACAGGACGATGGCACCACTAGCCGCAGAGAAAGAGGGAGCTGTCCAGTTTGGAACTGTGACCAGACAGGCTCTAGTCACAACCAGTTGACAGGCCAAGCAGCCCCCCCACCACCCACCACCACCCACCACACACCCACCACCCACCACCCCACCCCCGTCTCAAACAGGCACAGCAACCCTGCGGCCAATGGCCCCAACCACAGTCAGTTACAGTGTCTCCATCACTGTTGGCCAGACCAGCCAGGAACTGACACAGGGTTGGTGGGGGGGGGGAGAAAAACTTGAGTGTCAGCCGTATGATGGCTGAAAGGAACATCACTCTCAGCAACTGGCCAGGCACAGCTTTGTACATTTGTGTGTGTGTGTATGTGTGCGTGTGTAGATCCGTGCACTGTGTGTGTCTTGATATTCAAGCAGCATTTGAGCAGCCCCTACATCAACGTCTGGTCGTTCTACACAGACAATGTCAGCTCGCCTCGGGGCAGCAGCCTCCACAGTGGTCATATGGACAACCAGATCCCTGTGGTTGAATTAGTGATAAAAAACACACATGGCCGCTGAGTGACAGTCAGCACACCAGATTCCTTTGGACAGACAGGGCTGCAAATAGCACAGAGGAGCGGTTTCTCCCTCCGACCGCAACTGGTGGTCAGGCTCATGCCAGGCCAAGTCGTGGCTGCCAGATGAGCCCAGATAAAAGGAGAGTCAGGGGCAGTCGCAGCCACCTAAGTGCCCCCGGGGCACTTTGACCTGTTTATTTCCTCCAGGTTCTGCACTGATGATATCGTATCTGTGATTTCTTGTCGACACTTACAAGACAAGTGATACTGTTTTCCTTTTCTTTTCTTTTTTGAACCCATTTCCCATTACGATCCCCTCTGACTCCCTGTCTTCAATTGAAGTAACATATACAAGCGTCACCTATAAACCTCAGGAAAGCCACTTTGCCCCAATAGGGTTATATAGCGATAAAGAACATCCATCTATTATGTTTCCATGTCCTTTCTAGTGTGGCCAGATATGGACTAATACGTGCACCATTCCCCAGGAGGATACTCTCGTCCCCAGAGGAGATGGAGGGGGGAGGAGGGGGGGGCTGGTTTTAGAGGTGGCGGTGTGCAGTTGGAGCTGTTCTGGAGGCAGGGAGGGGAGGCAGGCAGCAGTTGGTGTGCAGAGAGCTGAGGCTCAGGCTGGCTAGTTAAGAGCTTCTCTCTCCTATCCTCCATCTGCCAGGGACCGGGGTTGTGATTTGAGCTCCAGCAGAGCAGAGCAGGGAGGAGATCGAAGGAGGGGTGGATGGGTGGGTGGGTAGAGGGAGGAGGGAAGGAGGGAGGAAGGGGATGAGGTGTGGGGTGGGAGAGAGAGAGAGAGAGGGAGGGAGTGAGGAGGAGGAGGAGGGGGGTGTTGTAAGGGGTGAAGGGGAGGGGGAGCGCTGGTTGGAAGAGACAGAAAAGAGAAAGTGGAAGAAGCCGGGAGTTGGAGGAGGAGGAGGAGAGTGGGGGAGAAAAAATAAGGATGGTAATAAAAAAGCAGGATACATGGCGATTGAGAAATCTATTTATAGGCTTATTCATGTCTGTGGTTATTTTTCCAAATCATTGTCAGACATTTTAATTCAAGATATCAGCATTATAGAGGGAAAAAAAGAGAAAAAAAGAGGGAAATCACTCTTTTGGCTGTATTATTTCATCTCTGGTTGTGCACCGTGATATTTCCTCTCCTCCAACAATCATGAAGCCATGTCCACTGTGTGTTTGTAAATATTTCCAGGATGTCTCACAACCCACCCACCCACCCACCCCGGCTCATGTGACTGGGGTACATGTGACTGGGATACAGCGTTACAGTGCTCCACTCCTCCCTCTATTCCTCCTCCTCCAAGCCCCCCCACCCCACCTCCCCTCCCTCCCTCCTCCCTTCCCTTCCCACTCCTCTCCTTCATTCTGTCAGTGTTTAGCCTGTGGTTCCCTGCACCACGGTGGATCCTGGGAGAGCCTTCTTCGCCTCCTCCTCCTCCTCCTCCTCCCTTCGCCTCTCTTCGAATCCTTGCCTCCTTCCCCTCCACCTCTCCTCAGCTCCTTTTTTTTCTCCTCCTCCTCCTTCTTCTTCTTTTTTTTGTGGCCATGCTTTGGGAGTGACTGAGAGCTCCCTCTGAGAGACTGAGTGTCACTTGAGGTGACCCAGAAATGATAACTCCAGATGAACCCTGGATGTGTGGTAATCTAACCACCATGCCCTACAGCGGAGAGGAGCCAGGCAGCCAGGGAGGGAGGGAAGCAGCCAGCCAAGCAGCCAGGCAAGGCAAGGCAAGGCAAGGCAGACAGACAGACATCCCGGTTGGTGCTGTATCTGTGGTTTCACTGCTGAACCAAACACGCTGCAGAGTCTGTCTGGGTATCATGCTCGCAGAACGCTGCTTGCACAGTACGCGTTATAGTACACAGTGAAATGGATCTCAGTGCCGTTGCATTATTGATGAGATACATTGTGATGTCAACCCAGGCGGAAGGAGCAAAGCAAAATGACTGTTAGCAGTATGGCACATGATCATTTATGCAAGCAGTACAGGGGTGTAATTAATTGTCACCCTTTTGCTCCCAGCCCGCAGTGCTCACTCACACAACCTCCCATTCACATGTCAATGGAAATCAGTCCATCTATACCTCAGCGTGTTGTCCTCCAAGTGGCCATGCAGTGTGAGCAGGTTTAGGACACCACCCTGTCTTGTGGATGACCTCCCTTTGTCATGTTAGCAGTAAATATACAATCCAGCTGGGGCCAACATGCCCTTTACACTGTTTTACATTGCATTATCAACGTTATTATCATTTAATGGCTTGTTGCCATATTGTGCAGCCTCTCAGGTGAATAATGATCCAACAGCAGTGCACAGTCAAATTAAAGCACCCATGTCATGAAAATGACTTATATTATGAAAACCTTGGTTATTGATTAAAATAAAGTCTCATCAGAGGTCAGGCACAATCCCATCTCCAAAAACCTGACCTATACAGTATCAATACAGACTAAAATCTTGACATTATGAAATAGTGGTGGCTTTTTCATCAACATTTCTTACATTAGATCCTGCAACAAACGTGTGTAGAGTGGTTCTTGGCAAAATACACTGGATAGTAAATATATATTTATGTTTTAAGTTTTCCATTGGGCAGGCAAGAAAGATGGAGAAACATACTGTATGTTACAGGGGGAAACGAAATGTGAAGAGGACTAATTTAGTAATGGGAAAATGGTTAAATCTACTAAATCAGCATTATCTGTGTAGTATTTTATTTACATGTAAGCCGTATTGATTACGTGAATTAATTAAATAAATAAATAAAAACTACTACCTTACGTTGTTATTCTCCCATATTTGGATTAGGTCCACGTGATTAATGAGAACTTTTATTTCGAGATCATTTCGATTTCATATTACCATGATACCATAAATCTCCACAGCCATGTGTTTGTTGTTGTGCTTCATGTCTGTGTCAGGCTGATTGATCTGGTTTGACTATGGACACATCTAATCACTTATTCACACAAACCTCTGCTCCCCATGGCCAGTGAAATTAGAGCTGGAACCGCAGCTTCTCCTCTGACACTATATATGGACTCACGTGTGTGTGTGAGCGACCAGCGATGATACATTTTGTCATTATAGTTTTCCAGACTACGCTTTAACTCAGCTGGGCTGCACTTTTGATAGCAAAGTGCGGTTTGCTCGCCTGTCAGGGCTGAAATCAAAACTTCAGCAGCTGAATTCATGCATTAGTTGTAATAAGTCACAGGGTTTAAAGGGGAAAATACCTGTAATATTCCTGATTTTTTAAATAAAATCTTTACTAAATGATAGTTGAAGGCCATTTGGCGACCACCGACTCCAGGTCTTTGTAGATTATCCTTTTACTGTACGAGCACATCACACATTATAACCTATACATGCTGAGTAGGCCATTGGCTCATGGCTTCCCATTTTCATTTTCTACGCGCGCGTGTGTGTGTGCAGTTTGCCAGTGCGTGCGTGCGTGCGTGTGTGTATGTGTGTGTGTGTGTGTTGTGGCGTGCTGAGGTGCTGTCTGCATATGGGAGAGGAATATTTAAATGTCTTGTGTTTTAATTGACGCTCCAACTCGAAGTGTAAGCTCAGGAACGAGGAACAGCCCCCATCTACCGGCAGCGTCTCCTCTGTCTGCTCTGCTCTGCTCTGCTCTGCTCTGCACACTGCGCACAGTCCGGAGCTGCTCAGCCTGCATCACCACCACCACCACGCTGCACAGGATCTCACAGCACAGCCTCAGGTAAGACCTCTATGTGTGTGTCTTCTTGGGGGAAATAATAATAATACAGGGTTCGGGATTTCAACACAAAAAAATGAGTGATAATTTAAGAAAATGATGGAGGAGAGTGTGAAGTAATGCGCGACAGATCTGATGCATGATAAATGCAGTAGCATGGGTAAAACCACCCGGATAGATGTGGATGTGGTAGTGTAGTAGAGGGCAAATCCACCTAAACTCATTCAGCCTTAATATTTTAATGAATCTCTCCTGCTCTACATCCATATTAATTGTTTAAATGTAGCTTTGAATAGAGGAGCTTGGTGTCACATCATGTAAGAGCTGAAGTTGAACGGTGCAAGGAAAATGTAAAACGACGCTTTCCTTAGAAAAAAAAAAAGACTAATTGATTGTGTTTGTATTGGTGGCGGAGATGTGAGATTTTCTTTTCTTTTCTTCATCTACATCACGAAAGTCAGTGGCCCTGCTGGCTCCCCTCGCCATTTTAAACAACACTGTTTTTATTTTTAATTTTCTATCTTTTTCTATTTTTTAAGCGTCAAGGTTTAAACAGAGCAACGACCCAAAAAAAGCAGTGGAAGCAGTGATTTATTATTATACGTTTTTTTCTTTTCAAAGCTTTCATTTGGTCAAATGAGATCACGAATCTTAAATGAGGACAAATCATTCTCAGAAGCCAAACGAAAAATGACACTGGATCGCCCAGATTCATTTCCCCCTCACTTTATTTAAAGCCTGTAATGAAATATGAAAGGTAACATACACAAGTAGCTTGTTTGATTTAATTAACAAGGCTGATTAGGAAACAGATCAAATACGAATTGTTATTTTGTTAACTTTCTTTTTCTTTTTTAAATAAAGCTTAAATTCGTGTTTAAAATCTCTACAGATTTCCCCTAAATGTGACTCCATGAAATAACAGGCTGCAACAAAATAACGAGTCATTAATATGTATTTATTTGCAGGTAATACCCTAATTAGATAGAAAAAAAAAGAGGAAACGAAACATAACAAAACGACAACACAAAAGACATTATTCCCTCAGCCCCTTGGTGTTCACTGACACATTGTTAAACCCACTTCAGTCAAATGAAATGTCACTGCTGGAGGCAACGGGTCAAAACACTATTCTTTATCGACATTAACGCTATGATGGATGTCTTCATGGAAATAAAAAAAACAAGAGCGTGCACGTGCTATAATTGCACTCCATTGCATGAATAAATAGTTTTTAAAAAAAAAAATCACAAGTCGCCTTTATTTAATTTCCGAGAAAAGAGCAAAAGGGTTCAAGAAAAAAGCAGTTATGAGCTCGAGTGGATATCACACAGAGCTGAGCTGATCACTCCTCTCAGGGTGTCTTTGTCCAGGTGAAATGAAATCCTCGTGTCCCACTCTCTCTTTTTTATTTTTTTTGGAGAGGGGGGGTCTCTCTTTTCACGGCTCTTCTGTGTTGCTGCTGGTGCTGAGACACTGACGGAGCGCAAATTAACGTCCTGCTTCTCAGAACAGCTGCAGGTCCAGCTCGTCCAGGAGGGTTCAAGCCTCGTCTTATAGCTCTGTTATCAGGGGGCCTCCAATTAAAGCCAACACAACTTCATGCTGGGGGGTGTGTGTGGTGGTGGTGGTGGTGGTGTGTGTGTGTGTGTGTGGGGAGGGGGTGAGGGGTGGGTGGGTGGGTTTTGGTTGAGAGGAGGGGTGCACATGATAATGTAACACGTCTTGAGATGAAGCATCCACACCTGCAAAACCCCCCTGAGCCTCGGTAAATCTATTAATGGGGACTCCAAAAAAAAAAAAAAAAAGGAGTCACAGATTAAGACTGTGTGTGTTTTTTATATCTATTGTTTTTATGGCCGGATTCTCAGTCATCGACCTCGCGCGGACAGACCACATCCACAGCGCGTCACGCGGGTCTCAGCTGTAAAGGCCTGTGTGTTGTTGAGCTTGTCAAAATACAAACCTCCATCCGCCTCGTTTTGGTTTGGTGTCACCATTTCTGGCCTTTTATACTGGACGGTAAAGCCACTCAGTCTGACCCTCTTTTTTTTTTCCTTCTTTTTTTTTGGTATTTGTGTTACAGAGTTTTCACACCCTTTAAAAAACTGACACATATCTTTATATAGTCTCACACTCGCCTGGGTGACGTCGATTCTATTAAGAAAGAAAGACTCATGGCGTTTATGAAAAAAAAAGAGAGAAAAGAAATACATCAACGTGAATATCTGAGAAGCCTATAACGATTGGAGGTAGTTTCCCTGCAGTGGCCACTTTCTTCTCCTCCTGTATACCTCCACATCACTGATTGCTGCACAAGCTTAAAGAACAAAAAAATTGAAATATGTAGCTACACAGATGCAGTGCTGTTTCTGTTCTGATCAAAACAACTCTCCTACAGGTAAACAAGGCTTTGGCCTAATTCAAGAGGCAGAGAAAAGACCAGGGCCGTGTTAATGAAGGCTCGGTGTATAGTGAGTTACTCTGCTTTTAAATGAGCGTTTGATGGAGAGAAAATTGATTTTTCACAGAGAAGAGGAGCCTATATTTAGTCTGGTAAAAGGTGGGTTTGGCTTTGTCGTCTTGTCAAATTAAATCTGTTGTCTATACATCAGCATGAGAGCCTCAGTAAAAAAGAAAGAAAAGAAAAGAAAGCTGACGTGTAATTATATTATTTATAATTAGAAGGAGTATCTTAATCACATGTATATTGTTAAATTATCTTTATTATTAACTGAAATCTCTAAAATATTATCTGTTAAAATAGTTTAATGTAATCTGTCCCCGCCCTCTGGCCTATCACTGATCACTGCCCCGCCCCAAACAATACATTTATACCACACACACACACACACACACACACACACACACACACACACACACACACACACACACACACACACACACACACACACACACACACACACACACACACACACAACCCAACACCCGATTAAAGACAAATTAAACCAAAAATTGAAGCTTCAATACTGTAATTTCACAATAAAACTCAGGCCTAGGATTAAATCCTTTAATAACAACGTGATTTATTCCTGTAGCTCTGAACCCCTTTTTAAGAAAAAACAATTAAAATAAATAAATTAAAATAAAACTTCCAAGGCTTTTATTTTTGATTTAGGTGCATACTATTTATTGAAGATGTTAAATAATATATCAAAAAATACATCTAATTTGTTCTAAGATAATTTCTTTTCTTTTTTTTCCAACTTATAAACACGCTCCAGCATCGTCTTCTCTAAATGGGAGTATAAAAGTAATGAAAATGTCAATACCATAAAGTAGTGGTCCTTCGCGCAGCCAGAATCGGGAGATTTTGAGGGAAGAGTGACAGCTCTTTGTTGGTGAATAGAAATCAGTGGCGAATGGGGAGAGGGAGAGAGAGGGAAAGACACAGAGAGAGAGAGAGGAGAGAGAGCAAGAGAGAGGAGAGAGAGAGAGGGGAACTCCTCCTACCAAATTATTCAGACTGGGCAGGCTCTGCTCCCTTCACAAATAGGACACGGTTCTCAAATCCAGGCAGTCCCAACCTGACCTCCAAGCACCAAGGAACCCCTGACTGGGAAACCGGGAGAGAGAGAGAGAGAGAGAGAGAGAGAGAGAGAAATCACCAGAAAGAAACAACAACAACAAAAAAAAAACTCTGTGTCATTATTTTTGGCGAGTGTTCACATTGCAGCCCCCCTCCCCTCCTCCCTCCCCACCTCCACCACCACCACCACCGCCACCGTCACCACCACTTCCACACCGGTTTGTCGCATCATTTGGACTATATATTTTTTCTGGAGGAGAGACATTCACGGGAGGAAGAAGGAAAAAGCTGGTGCACCACCACCACTCCTCCTTGTCCCACCCATGTTGTAGTTTTCTTCGTTTTTTTTTTTTTTTTTTTCTCCTTCTTCGCCTTCTTCTTCCTATTCTTCTTCCAGTTGCCTTTTGCAGTCTGACGAGGAGCTGATCTGAATCTCTGGGGTTTGTGCTGTTGTTTTTTTGTGTGTGTGCCTCTATCAGAGCCTCAGAGCCCTGCACTTGGATGCGCTGAGAGAAGCGGGGCGCAGCGCTGCAGTTACAGTATATGGAAGTTGTGGGCTGCAAGACAGAGGCAGGCAGTTGCACGTTGCGTCCAGGACCGGGAGCCATGCTTTTCCACGGGATCTCCGGGGATCACATCCAAGGGATCATGGAGGAGATGGAGAGAAGGTCGAAAACGGAGTCGCGCCTGGCGAAGGGCATGCAGCTCAACGGGAGAGAGTCGGTAAGAGCCAGGTCGACTTGTGTGTGAATTCATGTTTTTTAAAAAAGCAAAAAAAAAACCAAAACCCCCCAAAAAACTCAATCCTCGTAACGGCTCAAACTGCGACTGAGGCACCGTAGACATGCGAGAAAATGTGCAGTTCTTTTTGAGGGTAAGTAGGAGACCGAGGAGCAGGGTTTCACTCAGCCTACTTCTTTGTGATCGATTATGATAAAAGTAATTTTAAAGTAAATCTTAGTGCAAAAATCATTTTTTGTTGGATAATGAATGTATGTTTCCTATAGTTTCAGAAGCTGCTCTGTTGTATGCTCTAAATAATTAGCTATTAAAAACACAAACTGTCAGCAGCTTTATATAGTCTAAATGTATGTGAAACATACTGCATTACACGTCATCAAATAAAACACTGCATTATAAAGCAGTAATAATTTGTTTTCTGTTTGCAAATTTTGCAATTTACAAAATCAGTCACAGGCTGTAGGCTGCTTACAAATAATATGGCAAAAATACGGCTAATTATTATTCATATTTCTATCATTATATTGTGCTTTTTGCCTTAAACTATATTTTCCCTCGATGTTTAATTCATTGTAGAGTCACTCTTTATATCTTCAGTGGGGCCTGTGAAGACAGAGCCTAAAACTTGCATTAGTTCAACAGCGTTGTTGTTGTTTAAAATGCTCTTTAAAGGGCCTCATGAGGCTGCTTAAAACATTTAAAATGATTCATTTAATTTAAAAAAGTTTCATTTAGTGTCCAGAAAACGAGCTAAAGGCCTGTTGTTACAGTTTTTTTTTTGTAAAAGGTGTGTTTCAGTCGGGAAGTATAGTTACCATGAGCTCTGTCTCCTCTGCCTCTGACCCCCAGACCATGCCTTCAATGAGCCCGGAGAAGCCTGCGCTCTGTGCCGGCTGTGGCGGCAAGATTTCGGATAGATACTACCTCCTGGCCGTGGACAAACAGTGGCACCTGCGGTGTCTCAAATGCTGTGAATGTAAACTAGCGCTGGAGTCGGAGCTTACGTGTTTTGCCAAGGATGGGAGTATCTATTGCAAAGAGGATTACTACAGGTAAGAAAAATTAATGTTAGCCATTTGCGCACATTTTACGCAATTTTGTAATTATCGCACGCACGCGTCTAGAATCACCCTGTCAGGCATACAATGGTTCAATTCTACTTCGGGTTTGATATAAAAATATATTTTAATCTCTAAAATTAACAATATTTTGTGGAGGGTAAAAAATATTGTAGAGCACAGATTCAACAGGCTGTGGATATTCACCTGGAATTATGTTGAAGCTTTTGGTCCATTAGGTCTCATTCTGGTCTAAAAAAAACCCTGACTGTCTCCCAGGGCCCCTGCAGGGTGTTAATTGGGAACAAGTTATGATATGAAATAGTATTTTCATCCGTGTTTGCTGCAGATGTATTGGTCTCTGTAGCTCTGGGTGTAATGTAAACTACATTAACTTAATGTATGATCTTGGAGACAAAGGAGTAGGCGTACACTATTACACATTTGTGTTGTTTTCGTCTCAAAGTAACCAAACATACTGGCGTATGTCATCATGTACGGTGCCCTGAAAATAAATAGCCCACTGATTAAAAACAATATTTTGTGGGTCAAATGTTATCCAGTATTTTAACATACATTTACTGCACATAGCCATAGGCCAGAATGATATTTATAATGAACAATAGTAGCAAAACAATCCAAGCAAGACGACTGTTAAATGTCTACACTGCTAGGTGTAACTGTGTTAGCCTGTCTTATCATTTTTATAGTAGCCTATGGTTCAACCTTTAGCCTGTAGCATTTCGTGCTTAATGTTAAATAGGCCTGCACTGGGTTAGCAGTTTTAGTTTTTCTTTTCTTTTTCTTTTTTTTAATCACTGCGGCTACAGAGTGACTTTTTACTGACTTAAGTGGCTAAGGGTAAAATATTACACCCAGAAAATATGTGTTTAGCTTCTCTAAACAGACTGTGGCCTATGGAGCAGCCGTCTGCAGTTATAGGCCAGATGTGGCTGTTAGCTCGGTGTAATGTCAGTGTGCTGGCATGTTACAGTAGACCTAGCTCCACACAGGCTACAAGGGGACGCTGTCAGTGAGATAGCTACACGACAAAAAGCATATGTGCCTCACACCTAGAGTTAGCCAACTTCCAGCCCACTTCCAGTCTCGGTGCTAAATGTAGCCTAGTCCCGTCCGAGCGGATATTTCTGGGTAACACACTTACTACTACAACAACAACCAGCAGCTCTGTCGTTGTGTGTGTGTCCCACCTGGTCTGTGTGTGTGAGGAGTCTTGACGCTCTGTCTGTTCCAGAAGGTTCTCCGTGCAGAGGTGCGCGCGCTGCCACCTCGGGATTTCGGCCTCGGAGATGGTGATGCGAGCGCGCGACTCCGTGTACCACCTGAGCTGCTTCACGTGCACCACTTGCAACAAGACGCTGACCACGGGCGACCACTTCGGCATGAAGGACAGCCTGGTTTACTGCCGGCTGCACTTCGAGACGCTGGTGCAGGGACCGGAATACCACCCGCAGCTCAACTTCGCCGAGCTGGCGGCCAAGGGCGGCGGCCTCACGCTGCCCTACTTCAACGGCACCGGCACGGCGCAGAAGGGAAGGCCGCGCAAGAGGAAGAGCCCGGCCATGGGGATAGATATACCCAGCTACAACACAGGTGAGGGCAGAGCCACGCATTAAGAGACATAACACACTCTGATTACACGCATATCAGGAAATAATTCATAAATAGTTACACACACATCTGGGTTTTGATTATGGTGGCTCATGTAACTGCCTTGCACTGGTTCCTCTGGTCAGGCCCAGCAGAGAAGGGCAGTGAAACCCGACAGAGAAAAGACGCAGTAACCTAATGTGCTCAAGTCTAAGGAAAATAACATTAATTAATTACCTCATGTTAATTAAACATTAAACTATTTAAATCCCTCTGGTGCCTTTTGATTGTGGCTAAAATCTACACGATGCTGATCAGAGCGTCGTCGTGTTCGTTTAGTTGAACTTCTTTCTTTTTTTAACATCAGAGCAGAGACAATTAGTGTCAAATCAAATTACTTAAATAAATACATAAACAAATACCAATATATATTTATTTTTTTTATGAATCTTAAAACAATCTGGAGAGTTTTTTTTCCCTCCAATACGCAGAGCATCCTCGCTCTCCAGACGGTTGCTCAATGGCCCAGCTGTGGCAGCCGTAGGTCAACCTCACATGTCTGATATTAAAAGCCCACATCTGTCCTTTATGCAAATATATCCGAGGTGAAGCCGTGGGCTAATTGATCTGCAGATCTCTGTTACACGAGGCTCGTGCAGGCTATATTACGCACCGTATCTGCGCTATACGTGCAACGTGCGGCGTGTGTTGCAGGGGAGAGAGTGATCGAAACTTGACCTCGACGTCAACCTGCTCATCGACTTATGCAATTAAGACTAATTTAGGTCAGAAAATAAATATAGACCTACAGGACGCTGTAGGACGCGGTGTGGGAGTTTTTGCGTAAAATAATGTGATCAAATAAGCGTCAAAAATCACATTATATGCTGCGTGTTTTTTTGACCTTTGACGGAAAAGAAACCGTGTGAATTAAGCTTCTGTTAAATGTAGGTTTCATCTAAAATCTTGTATTGAGTCGCTGAGTGTTATAACCCCCCCCCCCCACCCCCCCAGCCCCATCCTACCCCACCCCTGCAGCGTCCCCATTTTGTTGTCGCTTTCTGCGGATTAGTGCGCGGTTGAGAAAGTTTGTCATTGTGCGCCAACTTTCCTCTGTTCCCGGTGAATAGGGAGGAATAAGGGTAATCTGCGCGTTAATTGTTCTCCGTTAATTGGAGGTGACGTTGGAATCCCTGGCCTCCTGTGCGGCGGTCAGCGCGGTTCTCAGGGACACAGGCAGCAGCGCCGTGCAGAGAGAGAGAGACAGAGAGACAGACACACACACAGAGAGGGAGAGAGAGAGAGGGGCCTGCAGCGGGGAGAGGCCACAACACCACCACACTGTAGCCTATACTCTCTGCGCTCCGGTTGAAAGGGCTCTGGTTTGTTATCCGTAAACACAATTCCAGGAGGTTATGCAGATCCTAAAAATGTTCTCATGGATGCCTGGGCTTGGGAGGGGGTGAGATGAGATGGGATGGGATGGGATAGGGGGGGGGATAATCACTGTGGTTCTGGACGGGTTTCTTTTTAATAGGACAACAAGCCCACCTCAACAAAACGCACCAATGCAACCACAACAGGGTTAAAAAATCAAACAAAAGGGAAAAAAACTCACAGTAACAGAGAGAGACATAAAACACAAGGAGACGATGTCCCTGTGAACTCATTACCAGGCAGCACAGACACAGTAAAGGCCCCAATGGGAATATTACTAGTTTTCATTTGGGATATTTAAATACAATAAAATAGGACATTTTTAAATTCAAAAAGAAGCTTATTGGCTGTTTTATGATGAAGTGACATTTCTTTCTTTCATTTTTATTTTTTGAAAAATTAAATGCACTGGTTACACTTAAAACCACTTAACAATAATCAAAATGGACAAGCAATTAAAGTCAAAGGGAATAAAATTCAATTAATTCTTTTAGAGAACAACAAAAATATTTAGAATTGATATTTCCCTGTTTTCAGAAATCCCTCTTCCCCCCTTGTGTTGTGCTGTAACATCAGAAACCCAGCTGTCAGACCTCTCTCTCTCTCTGTTCATGTTAATATTGCATGCAGATCAAGACTCATGACAAATAGGATGAGGGTTTTGTTCAAGGTTTTTTGTTTCTGCTTTAGCGAGCACATGCATGTTTGTTTTCACCAGGGAAAGGTGTAGGTCTACTGAGTGTTTCACGCCACTCTGTAAAGTTTGGTCTTGTTTGGATATAGAGACCCCTAGTGGGTAATATCTAGTGAAACACGATCCAGTGAAGGCTGGAACACAAGAGCATAGATGTCCATGACTGTCATACTAATGGTTCACATGAGGAGTGTCACAGGAGGAAGTCTCACATGACAGAAACATAAATCACATCATAACAAAATGCCACACATACAAAAATCGACCTTATTTAAAACTGATTTGTAATTGAAACCAAATGTTTTTTTTGCTTCCTCATGATGAAGTCTTGATATAATCAATTTAGTAACAACTGGTTACAGGGAGACAAAACATTATTATATACAGCTCACTATATAATTTCGAAATCCAATAGTTTATTCCTCTGCTCCTCTGCTTCTGCAGTAAAATAATGAAACAAACGAATAATGAAATCTATAAGATCTTTTCTTATCTTATTTAAAACACAAAATCTAAATACTGTGGAAAAATCTGAATCAGTTTAGAATCAATTATCAATTGGCATTAATGGTATTTTTGCTGTGGTTCGGTTGAAATCATAAATATTCCAGTCAGTCACGTGCATATACTGGACAAAAAGATTTTTTCTTTACAGCAAAGATCTCATTTATAAACAAAATATTACTGAAATATTGTGCAAGGTTTTTTTTAATATATTTTATTTAAAAGCTGTGATAAATGTTTCGGCAGCACTGTGGTCATGTATGTTTTTAATTTAGTGGATCCGTTTTTTGCATATCACCATCTTTTAGTATTTCACACACTAAGCTATTGACAAATGAGGCCTATTAGTCTTTGCAGACACAAGCAGAAATAATTTAGACCAGTCCCACTGTACGGTTAAAATATATCATTTAGCCTTTTGTTTTTTCTTTCTTCTTTTTTGTTTTTTTTAAACTCAGTTTCCGCTGAAAAACATAATCAAAGCCTCCGGTGTGTTCTATGTAGAAAGCTAAATACATTTCTCTTATGTTGGGACAGTCTGTTTCTTGACTGTTGCTGATTTACATGAAACTAATAACTTTAATTATGTTACCATGATGACGTATGATAATAATAATTCTAATTCTAATTCTATGAACTTACTTGTTTACTTGCTGGGTTCACATAGAGTGTGACAGCCTGGATCTCTATCTCTCTGTAAACCTTGATCATGTACCAATACACTTAGTTTACTATCGAGTCTGAAAACATTTTATTTGTCGTCAGTGTTGATAATTTTATTGATTGTAGGAACATTATCCAGCCAGTGATGAAGTGATTTGTGTTCTATGAAGTTGTCTCTTCATTGTCTTGAGCGAATTGAACATTAATTTGGAAACCATAGATTACAGAAAACTAAATAAATTGCTGAACTTTATGTAAAATTGAAGCTGTTTGTTCTTTGGGACTATAACCCCTAACTAACCCCCCCTCTGTGTTCTGCTCTCTGCCCTCTCAGGCTGTAACGAGAATGACACCGATCACTTGGACCGGGACCAGCAGTCCTACCCTCCAACACAGAAGACCAAACGCATGCGGACCTCCTTCAAACACCATCAGCTGCGGACAATGAAATCCTACTTTGCCATCAACCACAACCCGGATGCCAAGGACTTAAAGCAGCTGGCCCAGAAAACGGGCCTCACTAAGAGAGTTCTACAGGTAAGCAGAGAGCCGTTCTTCTTACTGATCTGATCATCCCCCTATCTGTGTGTGCACCCCACCCCTCCGCCACGTCCCTCCCATTTCACACCAGAATTTTCACTGACGTCATCTTTTTTGTTTTTTGTTTGTTTGGTTGGTCCATTTAGCCATTAGATGTATATCCAGGGGTTTTTACTATCTGAAATTTTTGTAGATTCGTAATTGTTACCATTTCTTGGGAAAGAAAGGAGAAAAGTAGTTCCTAAGCAGAGAAGAAACTTGAGTTTAAAACTGTTGCTAATATTATCCATAATGAGAGTGCACATATCCTTTTTATCTGTGGAACACAAAGAGGTGTAATCCCACTTTCACAGATAAAGAACACACTATTGTTTAGATTTTCTATTAAAAACCACATTTATGTATTCAGTGTTCAGGAGCTAACTGGTTCCTTATTAACTGCCCCTTAAGATATAAATATTTATATATCTATATACATATACATATGTATATATTTATATACGAGCATAAGGAAAGAGATACAGTTATAGCTGTGATAACTTGATATGTAAACGACTGTACAAATGATTCTTTTAAAAAATTAATCGTACTTAAACACAAAAAGTAAAAGCCACATTGGGATTGGTTTGCAGGTTTGGTTCCAAAACGCAAGAGCCAAATTCAGAAGGAACGTTTTGCGACAGGAGAATGGAGGTGTTGATAAGGCTGATGGCACCTCACTCCCTCCGCCCTCATCCGACAGTGGGGCCCTGACCCCCCCCTCCAGCGCGGCCACACTAACAGACCTGACAAACCCCTCTATCACTGTAGTGACCTCCGTCACCTCTAGTTTGGACAGCCATGATTCGGGGAGCCCTTCGCAAACTACCTTGACAAACCTTTTCTAACAAGCTATCTCTATAGCAGACTGATTTTTATTTTATCTGAGTTTTTATTTGTTTTATTTGTTTGTTTTTTTAAATTTTATTTTTAATTTTATTTCCTCGATTTACATTTTATTTTTTTAAGTGACACCTTTAAATCAAGCAGAGACAGCTCCTTGGAACAGAAAGTGCTGTACTGTGTACACAAACAAGAACAACAAGAGCAAGAACAGCAGCGACCACATTAAAACACAAGGAAATCATTTTAATGTGTAGCATTTGATACCGCATGGCAGCCATGTCTGTAGTTGACTTACAGTATGCAGAAGCTGATTTTGGACAGGACATTTTTGAAGTTGAAGGCATTAGAAAAAATTGTCATGTATTCCACGGTTTATTGGGGAAAAAAATAACTAAACTTGAAGCTTGTCTGAAAAAATAGTTTTACTTGATTTGACTTGATTTGTAAATTTGTATTGAATTATGATAAAAAAAAGAGACCTTTCTAATTTATGGTTAATTGGTAAAATTTTAAATTAATATGAATATTTTGCCCTTGGAAAACCTGTATATGTATGCACTGTGTTCGCACTATCCGATTTAAAGATTTTTTTTCTGTTTTGGAATAATTTGGGAAATAAACTTGTAGAATGTTCTGTATATGGGTAACTCCAGAAAACAGGCTTTAATTATTTCCGAATGTTTCAGTCTCTTAAGACTGAGTTGGATGAAATCAGACATTTCTCACAGAGCTACATGTAGAACGTCTAAATTGCATTATAAGCACCGAACCATTGCAGCTTATATGGCAGGTAGATGCTGAAACCACACACACACAACACACATTTTTTTGTCTTGATTCACAACTCTACTGTGATAAAGAGGAGGAAAAAAGAAGCAAATCCCACAATCTGTACAGTGGTAACTGATCAACATGTAATGCAGTCACATTGGTAGAAATTGCTCAATAATTAGAAATCAGCAGGAGAAATTAAGATTGGAGAGCAGTTTATGGGCACTGTTGTAATCGACTGTTTTCATGACAGAGCACTTTTTCAGATTCGTTGGCCTCATAGATTTAACCGTAGTCAAATGGATAAATCCTAGTAAACATATCCATAGATCCACAGCTAAACTCAATTGCACAGTGACAATATACTGCCCAGTGAAAGTGCATTATTGTTTTTATCATGTTGCTCAGGGTAACAATGTGATTTTTAAAAAGGGAAAAAGGAAGGGATAACAGGGGTGAGAAATTGAGTGGTTGCGACGTTGCAGACTAGATCTGTCGAGCTGACATGAACATTCAAATGACCTCAGATAGGTGGAGTCGTATAGAGGCAGCCAGTGGGAAATCATTGTCCATATGTTCTCTTTTTTGGCCATATTTATACTTTCGTTAACGACACTTGCCACTGAACAGACCAAAAACATGTTTCTTCTGGCTGAAAGATAGAGAGAAAAGAAAGAAAGAGCAAAATTTTCAATGGAGTTGATAACATTTCATTGTGAGCGTCACAGTTTGTTCTATTGTAGAACAAAGTGGTACTCTAGATCTACTTAATGAAGTAGATGCCTAACTCAGTTCTACTATGTGCCTTATGCTATAACTTGGGAGAAAGTTTGTGAAATTCAGGATATATGTGTTCTTTGTTAACTGATTCACATCCTTTTGACGCCTCACTAGTTTTGTACTGTTTTGCATCTTATTTCCGAAGATCTTTTTATGGTGTATCCTGTTAAAAAGGGGGCAGCGATGTCATAGAAAGCATTTGTGCACTCTTTCAGATATAGTTGGGTAATCCAAGAACCTTATATATTGATCTTCGTGTTAATAGTTGAGTACAGTAAGTGTTCTATCAAGATTGTCCATGTTTCCCTGTTTCTTGATAAAGATGGTGTATAGAAACTATTTCCCCTTAAATATTTATGGACCAAACGGTTGTTATATATCTTATTAAATTTGTGTGAATAAAAATACTTTGCTTTAAATGGGTTTTATTTTTCATTACACTTGCCATTTTTTGTGTTCTTTCTTGAATACAGTTTTTTTGTTTATCACATCAACAAACGAGAAAGCATTCAGTTATTAATGACCAGTTAAACGTCCTCATTTTTGCTTCCATTTTTAATTTCTATTTCCTATTTTATGATGTTTATGGTTTTTAACGTAATGCCCCATGGATTTGCATCTAAACCCTGCAGTCAAAAATATGAAATTGCTTTTTAATGCATGAACATGGCTTTAAAATTTAGATCAAAGGAATGCTGCAAAGCATATATTGATATATCTCTATATACATATATAGTATATATTTATGCATATAACATATTGGTAAACCTAAAATGAAGTAAGAGTAAATGCAGACCCCGTAAAGCCAGGTTGCTCTGTAGTTAATATATTCTTACTCTATCATTTCTTTCAGGGAGAACAAATCTTGGGGCATTACAGCCATACATCCCGACGTTTGAAAATTCCCTAAAGTATTAACAGAAGGGGAAAACTTTGATGGGAATTCCTCACCATTGAAGACAAAGACAATATTAGGATAAGATGATAGCAAATTGAGAACGAATAAACAACCATCATAAAACCTGTTTCAGTTGAAAATGTACAACGACAGATGATTTTTTTTTTTAAATAACAAAAGTTTTGTCCTGAATGTTTGAATCCATCAACGGAGGAGACCCCACAATGTATGAAATTTATGATATCAATGTGGTGAAAAAAAAAACAACAACTTTCTGTATTGGAATGGTAAATGCATAATAATGATAATAAAATGTATTGTAACATAGTAAAAAAAAAAAAAAAAAAAAACACACAGAAAGGTACAGGATGTGATTAAAAGACAACAGGCATCCAACATGACAAGAGTGTGAAACAGAGACGGTATGGATGTTACTGATATGAACACACGCACATTACACACACGCACACACACACACACAACCTTTTCCCACTGCCTTGCCCTTATATAAGCACAATATATACACACTATATACATTCCCACAATGCTTATCCTCCACGATACACACTGTTACACACACACAAATGCTCACACACGTATCAACACAATACACACAAACACACACGCTGCTGCCCCCATGCAACCCCACCCAAGACTCAGCTTGCTCAATAGAAGTTTTCTTTTGTCACAAGTGTCATTTCATAAACACATGGCCTCCTTGAAACTCGGCAGCAGGATGCCCATCAAATATGATGAGTGTATGAAGGGGACTGCAGAGCTGGAGCTTTGCCATCTGGCTGTACCGAGGGAAGGAAGTGAAAAAAAAACAAAACCAAACAAAGCAGATAAAGAAGAGATTCTCATTTTGCATGCGCCTCATCATCTTGTTAACATTTTCCTTGAGATGTATATTATTTCCTTTGATTCACTGTATGATTCATTGTCAGCTGCAAAATAAAGCATATGAAAATGACGTCCCTGATGCCCATATAGTACCTCACAGTGGGGAAGAAGGGAGAAAAAAACAAAACAAAATGTCATTGTGAGGACATGGACAGCACTGCTTCAAGCTTATTTGTTCTTGACATTCAGCATACTGTAGAGGGGAAATCATTATTGGCTTCTTACCTCGTTACTGTGGATATTTGCAAGAGCAGCACCGGTGCATGTCAGGACATTCCTGAACACTTGGCCGCTGCTGCTCCTATAAACTGTAACACAGCTCGAATTTCCACTATTTATCCTATATATAATACTTTTCATTTCTGTTTTAAACTCAGAAAGTGATTTGATTAAAAGTGCATCCACACATTTGCACACATAAATGTTTTTGTAGTAAAAGTAGAAAAAAAACAAACAAGCAATTTACCAGTGGGATTTGAGTCATGTCTGACACAAACAAGGCAAGAACACAGTTTCTTCACAGCTTGACAGTGGAGTGTGGCATGACTTAGTATTAATGCTATGTATGTGATGTAAAGAAGGTGTGTTGTGAAAATAGAAAAAAAAAGAGGAGGAGTAGGAGAGGGTGGATGGGTAGGTGGTGGTGGTGGTGGTGGGGTGGGACTAAAGCCACATGGGGACCAGTAAACAGGCTGGTGTTGAATTCCAACAATGTGGGAAACAGCAAACACTTCAGACAGTCCAAGAGGAAACCTCAGTCGCTGGGGTGCCTGCGCGCTGTGGCAGCAGGCCTGTGTTCCCCCGGTCTGACGGGGAGGACGGTGGGCGGGTTGACACCACAGAGCTACAGGAAGCAGGGGGCTGGAGAAGAAACACAAACAAACACAGCCTGCCTTTGCCTCTGCCTCTGCCTGCCCCGCTCGGCTCTGGAGCTGCTGGATGAAAACTCTGGACAGCGTCACAACCCCGGCGTTGACAAGAATGTCAGGGATTTTCGCTGATGGTGGAATGCATCCTGTTGCAACAGTAGTAGTATATATACGTGCATGAATGTGTGTACCTTCTTACTGACTGCCTTCTCCTTCTCCAGGTATTTCCAAAGATATATTAAACGATCTGAATACTGAAAAAAATAACGATGTTCCCTTGTAATTGCATATTGCATTCAAGCATTTCCGTACCATGTGTACTTTTGGTCCATTAACTTTCTGTAACAGCTATAATATCCAGCTAATATAGTGTGATAAATCTGTGTTAAACCATTGCTCCTTACTTCTGCAGTAATCATTGTAAAAAAAGAAAAAAGTATAACATAGTCTGTCTGCCTGTGCAAAGACCTGAACAAATAGGAAAGGAGGGCCTGTGCCAACTGTCATCCTCCTCCTGCTCTCTTATCTCCTCTTCCTGTTAAATGACAGCCTGTGTGCGCACTATGACTGTGCAAAAACAATGCAGACAATGCAGCATGTTTGCTGTCACACAGGAAGTTTGTTCATAAAAGCCCTGATACATGTGTTGCTTGCTGCTTTACAGTTTCAGCCCAAATCCCCAAGAAAAAGTTGGCCTGCAGCGACTAAACATATACCCCACTGCATTTACACACGCCACTTGCCTGACACAGCTCCTCTGCAAAATGTAAACACACACATACTTCAGTACTTCAGATGTAGACTAATAAGGCCTGGATGTAGTTTAAAGCCACAAAAGGGAATCATCATTCTTCCACTGGTTGGGGCTTTGGTTGAGACCCATGTAATTAAATAGATATACGCCACTTCATCAGGGTTAGGCATAAACCTGCTCCGACTTGTGACATTTGCAACTGAATTTTACTATTTCTATAACAAAAAAACATGATACAGCAAAAGGTCAAATGAGGGGCTCTCCCTGCCAGTGCAACCAATATTAGAGGAAGTCTTAGTTTCTGGTGTTTATTAGTAATCATCAGGTGTTTTTTCATGGCAGCTATAGAAACCAAACCAGCAGAGCATTCAAATCAACTCTGTTACCAACACTAACACTATGTCTCAACATGCAGGAGGCCGTGGATGGTGAACTGAGCCCGGGTGAAAAGCAACATGTGTGTGGTTATTTTTAATATCTCACGGAAACAAAGTTGTGTGTTAACTGTGATTGGCAACACCTTGAATTCACACTGTCTTTGACAACCAAACAGAGGATGAGCTCCCTTCTGAGTGATGTGTCAACTCCAGGAAAGTGTGTCACTGCAAAGGACACACACACACACACACACACACGGTCACACATATATTACCACACATTATACACACACACAGTGACAGGCGACAGGGTCAAAACAAAGTATGGAATGATCACTGAGGCATGGGACTCGACTCTGCTTAAACCCTCAGTTTACATGTTTCTCTATTGTCGCTGAGTGTGTGCGTGTGTGTGTGTCTGTGTGTGTGTGTGTCTGCCAGTTCCACCTCAGTTCCATCCTCTCATTGCTAGGCACCTATTTAACCTCAGCTCGCACACCAACCACCCTGCTAACACAAATACACACAGGCACCAGGAGGACACACACACAAACACAGACACACACATAGGCAGATGTCAGAGGGGTGATGATGTGGATGAGACGTGTATGTATGTGTGTATATGTGTGTGTGTGTGTGTGTGTGTGTGTGTGTGTGTGTGTGTGTGTGTGTGTGTTATACTGAGGCCTGCCCCCTGGTTGATGCAGAGCAGGTGGAAAGATCCACTGTGCTGGGTGTTTGCCAAGGCAAGGAGTACGCTAACAACACACACACACACACACACACACACACACACACACACACACACACACACACACACACACACATGCACCAAAACACAAATACAGACACACAAAAGCAGCCACTGAAAAATAGATTTTATAGAGTGATCTAGGCAGAAATAATATGCCAGTTTTGTCCTTCACATTATCACAGACTATCTCTCCTGTGCCTCATTTGCGCACTGTTCTCCACATGCCATAAATCCTTTATTTCTCTGTTGTGCTGTTATTCTATATTTACACGTATTTGTTATGTGACGGCTCACATCTAGACAACCTTGAAAACGCTGCGATCAAGGCTGATAACTATGGGTTGCAATTGCGCTTTGAAGACAAAACAACATTAATTAGTGAATAAAATGGAAATGCAGGCATCACATGCTCGCTGCCTCCAAGTTCGCCTGGGTATATGAAGAGAGAGACAACATTTCATACATATTTCCATCTGTAATCCCTTTCTCTTTCCCTCTGATAGCTGTGCTCTGTGAGGTACATAAACAGGAAGCTCGTCTGCATTGATACGGCATGTTTCAGTGTGTGACAGGTCATCTTTGTACTGGTGGAGTGTAACCTCTCAGTACTTGCTAAACCTTCAGGATGCACGCAGCGCCTCTCCCCTCCATCTGCTGGTCTCTATGAAGTCTGCACCCGATCACAGGAGCTTTGACTGTAGCTTCTGTCTCTACCACATTGCAGTCATACCTAACCCCTGAGCCAGATCAACAACACAGAGGGAAATATAAAAGACGTGAGTGAAAACATCAACATTTTTTCCTTTTCAAGTGTCTAAAATGTGCTTTCAGCCTCTGGGTGAAAGTATTCTGCATATTTAGCAATGAGAAACCCAGGTAAAATTGCAAATGAAATGTGTATGTTGAATGAAAAACACAAACTGAACTAGTGCGTGTGTGATATGAATCCACGGTTCTTATTCACAATTTAAATTTAGCAGTTTCGCAATTGATCTGCAATGAGCCTTTTTCACTGTACTGAAACAAAGATTGATTTTGGCCTGAGGTGCTTCTAGACATCCTCTCATATTCATGAGCAGAACATGTTAATGGCCACATTCAGGTAAACTTAGGTGTCATAGATAAGATAACATTAGTGGGCAGTTTCATTCAACAATAAGGCCCAAAATATATGAGCAAGAATTTATCAACACATCAGAGTTAAAACATTACGTTACAGTAAATTGTCCATATCATCTCTATGAATGAGTCACCCGCCCTCAAATCACCTGGGAGGAGGAACAGGAACATTGCATTTTGGTTACCTGCAGCAAGCGACACACCGGAAAGTTTTAAGGTGAAGAAGACAGAGTGTGGGATAGAAGACAATACTCTCCTCATCCTGAGAAAAAAAAAAAAGATATACCCCAATCAAATGGAAATCCTCTCTGTTAAATAAACAATATCAGCAAAAAGAACACAAAAAGTTTGCTATTGGTTTAAAGCAGCAGATCAGTGCAGAGAGCCACTTTTAGAACAATGGAAATTCAACGCGATTATTAAACAGTTTTTCTACCAAACAGACGTGGAAGCATGCGTGTTGAACTAGAGGATCTCTGGGTGCAGCTCCCCTCGCAGACTGATGCATTACTTTTCATCCATCCATCTAATTATTCCCTCAGAAACCTGAAATTTGAAGATACAAAAGACCGTCCCTATCTGTCACTGAGCGCCATTGATCTTATTGAAAGAAAATGTGGGTGTAGAGGAAACCCAATATAACTCATGCCATTAAATTCCACGCAGCATTATTCACATACAGAATTGACAGATTTCTGTGAGACGTTTCTTTTAATCTTCAACTGTTGTTGAAGAAAAAGGGGGAGAAATCCCACACTCCAGGCATCTCTCCCTTTTCCATATTTGCAGTGAGGTTAACAAAAAAGGCTATTGAAGTAGGGAGAAAAAACACAAACCTACCTAACTTGTTGATTATTAACAATGGGGATGGGAAGGAAGACAGATGTGTTTCTTGTGTATCAGCAGTGTTTGAATTGTCAGTCTGAAATCAGCGCAGAAGCTTTTATCAAAGCAAAGTAAGCTGATCAATTCCAGATGCTCTCGCTGTCCATGCGAGTCGATCTGCAATACCATTTTTGTCAATAAATTCTCATGATATTCCCAATTACAGATGGTGTGTGTGCGCCATGGGATGTGTGGGTTCTCTGCATGCATACTATATGTGTGATAATAGCACGCAAGACTTTGTGTGGATCTGTGTGCGTATGACTCTGTGTTCAGGAGAATCCATTAAGCCTTAGCCTAAGCTGCCTCTGTCTCTCTCCACACTCACACAATCTTACACTCCCTCAATGAATCTTCACACGTATATTTAAACTAAGTTGGAAAAAAAAAACCTTAGTGTTTTTGTTCTGTTGCAACTTAAGAATGCGTCTCCTGCAGCAGGTGAAAACAAGTTCATTTACCACAGCACGCAAGATTTGGAGATAAGAAACTTGTGGTTTTCCTCTCCATCTCAATCACATTCATATTTATACTGTTATACTTTTTTTTATCTGACAGCTAATGTTCCCAGGATTTTACAAACAAATCATGATAAGCAAATAAAATATGATGCATTTTTAAATAGATTAAAATACCAAAGTGTATGTTTGGTATCTGACTACCAAACAGCAGCTCCATTTGTTGATGAAAACTGTGAGATGATTAACATGACAAAATGTTATTAATGATAGGCAGAAGTGTGGATTACCAACCAGGTAAATGCAAGAAACTTTCTTGGGGTTGCAAAATCACTATATTTCTCAGTGATTGTAACATAAGGGGGAAATATTCACTACTTGACCACAACGTCAACTTCAAGAGAGGTTAAGCCAGTTTTATTTATATAGTTAAGGAATCCTTTTCAGTAAGATCATGTCCAGGTTGTACCCTCATATAATTTGCCCTGAATTATGACCATATATCTGGCTTTCTGGGCTCACATTTTGCCACCAATATATTTATGCATGTGTGTGTGAATGCGAGTATTGTTTTTAGAGGCTGCACTGGTAAATTGCATTGTGTATTCAATTGCACAATGACAATAAAGTCTTATCTATCTAATGTTTTTTTTCTCTCAAATTGTTTATTGAGCTTTTTATATATTAACATAACCACAAGTACAATATTGGTCTACTAGTCCATACCCAAATAGTAGGCCTACATATGTCTATGAATATTCTCATTCATCCAGGTCATTGTTCTCTCTCTCTCTCTCTCTCTCTCTCTCTCTCTCTCTCTCTCTCTCTCAAATTGAATCGTAGGCAACTGGACTTGTATTTGTCTAGGACAACACCACACCACACAATGAATAGAAAACAGCACATATTACCGCCCTCCCCTGTATAAGAAAATTAATAAATAAAATACCCCCAAATCACAATTATGGGAGTCGCACATTACAAGGTTAACAAGTACTACAGAGTCATGAGCAAGACACAAAGAAAGGGCCAAGGCTAGCCAAAGACAACAAAACTGAAAGATGTGGTGTGTCCAAATGCTATCTAATGTTTCTGGTAAATAGGCTACTTGTCATCAAAATATTAGGCCTTATCATAACAAATCCACAGCACTGCATTTGGAAGTCAAAAGCTGTAAATCTTTGGTGAAGACAACTTTGTCATTTGGGTTAAAATTAACTTTCACACTCACCATCACTCTCTCTCTCTCTCTCTCTCTCTCTGAAATATAAGTTTTTCATGCACGTTCAATGGGAGTGAAAAAGATTTAAAAATGAGGGTTGTGTATTGTATGTTTGAGTTTCTCTGTTGAATCTCGCGGTATTTGACAGCTTCCCTCCACTCTTTGACACTTGGCCCCTCCTCTCTGCTGCTGCTCCGGGAATGCTGGGTTGTTGTTTACATTACTGGCACACGGGTCAGGAGTGTGGTGATGAAGGGGGGCGGTCGGGTCGTGGAGGCCTAGTGGTGGAAAGAAGAGAGAGACTTGTCTGAAAACACGTAGCTACTCATCTCGACTGGCTCCAGAAAGTTTTCAACTTCGCACTCCGTCTCGGCAGCAGCAGTACTGCCACGCAGGAAAAAAAAAAAGAGAGGCCCAGCCAGTGAGTCGACTTTACTTACAACAACAGCAACCTTGGAAAAAAGAAAAAAAGGGAAAGTCAAAACAAAGACAACAACCGTAACCATAACCCATCAGGAGAAGAGGCGCAGCTCTCACCGTCAAGAAGGATTTAGCCTAGCAACACTTCCACTTCCTGGTAAGACCTGACACAGCGTTAGCTCACTGTGACTTTATCAAACTCAAGCTACAGACAAGTTTTACCTTTTTATATGTATAAAAGGGAAAGAAAAAAACCTTAAACCTCCGTTTAATTTACAAAAATGTGTCCTAGTTGTCGCTGGTGGTTGTTTGTTGTTCTTGAAAAAGTTTCTGCGAAGTTCGTTAGCTACATTAGCCTGCTAGCTTGCTGCTAACATGCTACATTGCTAAACTTTCACCTCCTCCAAAGTTTATTATGCCACCGTCACATTATGGTGTCAGTGTGCTAGAGAGACATTTAAAAGTCCTAAAGCAGCTTTGTAGTCTTCGTAACCCATAAACATGACAATACAGTGGAAAACAAGACGGTGGTTAAATGAAATTGCTACTTATTGATGCCATGCTACACTGATACATTGGAGTTACAGTAACACTATTGCATTTATTTAATTCTTAACAATTAACTTGCGTAACACGTCTCTTTACTTTGAATATGTTGGTTGATGACCTATTTCCATTATAGTGAATGTATTTGTGTGTTGCTTATCATTGTTTTTTTATTTATATAATTATGAAGTTGCTACTTATTGATGCTACTTGCTACACTGATACATTTGAGTTACAGTACCACAATTAGCCTACTAATGCATAAGTTTTGTTATTGAAGTTTTTATTTATTTATTTACAGACTGTTGTTTATAGTTACAAGACAACCAAGGGCCCATGGTAAATGCTCATATTTAAAACAACCAGCATAAACATTCAACTGTTATATTGATATCATTGCAGTCAGTCAAATCATCACAGTGTCATAACAGTATTACAAGCGAGAAAGCGGTCCCATGACCTCTTTAAGTTATTCACATCATCACTGATTCTAGCTAACATGTGTTCATATACAACCTTGTAAGTTTTATTCTTAACGATTAACTTGCGGAACACGACTCTTTACTTTGCATGTATTACATGATGGTTGATGTCTCTTTCCATTAGAGTGAAGGTAGGCTATTTGTGTGTGGCTTGTAATTGTTGTATATTTTTTATATAAGTGGTTAAAGCAGAAGTAAGCGATCCGGTCATTTTGGCTAACTTCTTGTCAGCCGATGGAGTTAGCAGTCCCCGCCCTCGTCCCTACGTCACCACATTCACGAGCATCCCTTGGCTGCACACACAGAGAGGACCGCCCCTTTATGCCGTTCTCTCTCCTCATTGGATAAAGGTTGTAGGATACAAGGAAAGTTTTTCTCCTCGGCTTACAGCAGAGCAGAGTGACTGACAGACCCGTGTTTCAGACCAATCACTCTATGTAAGTGATTGCCGTCAGAAGATGTAACTATTTAAGACTTATATTAACACAAACATTCCGCTTACTTCTGCTTTAAAGTTCTCCAAAGTGAACTATCTATAACTGCTACCATTAATAAACCTTACCTTAGGTTACTGAAATGAAATGCATTTCAGTCAATGTTGGTTACAACAGACTCCCTCATCAAATCAACAGGTCTATGAAGTAGCTGGCCAAATTTGCTGCTTGTATCTGTGATGATTTGTGTTATTATGTATGAAATGGATAATGTCCATAGGCCTTTTTAAGATGTTACTTTTGTGTAATTTTCATATTTCTTGGACTCAATAACAACAACAACAAGGAGAGAGGGAGAATATGTGCAACATGGACTGAACCACATTTGCTGAGGTTACGTAGCATGTGCTGTAACCATTTGGCCAAGGTTCCCCTCTACTTGTATCTATGATATTTTACCTCCACATCCCGAAACAAATTTGCCTACTACAACCACATCATGAAACTTCACAAGTGGAGAACAGGTCGGCCTACTTCGGTTTTCAGCAGCACACATTTTCACAATATCTACCAGGACAACGCTGTGTCCAGTTAACTGTTCGGCCTCTCCCAAATAATGTTAGGGCCTTGTTTTTTTTTGCCTGAATGGTGGAGCAAAAAGAAATCCCATCTAAATATATTTCCATTAGATATTCCTTTAATATTTAATGCCAATAATATTGGCAAATTTGAACATTTTCAAATTTCACCCTTATCAAGGAGTAATGAACAATAAATATGTTTGATAAATGAGTGATTAAAAAAATTAATTCATTATATGTTATCATTAATTAAAATCTAAAAGATTAAAGAGTCAAACCAAATATATGATTTAGTTTCACCATTTCAATGTCAGCCATAGATGTGGGAAATGTAGACACCAGGCCAGCTCTGTATTTCTTCTAAATTCTCAGACACAGTTCTTGCTACCGAACAAATGGGCCTTTGACATTAAGTAATTTCCAGCAGAAGTTGTGTCAGTGTGCTTTTCTAAATCATACAGTTAAATGTGTGCTGATCCTGACACATCTCTGGAAAAAAAAAACAATTGGCCTCAGTGTTGTTTCCAGCTGCCTTTTTTAGACTGTTGCACACAGTAAGAATTATAGCTCTGGAGGACAGAGTTTATTTGAAAGAGAACTACTGGTAGTTGTAAAGACATGGTTCATTTGAATGAAAAATAAATGTAGAAGTCTTCTTAGGGGGCCAAAGTTTGTCTTATGTGACTCACTGCTTTTTTTGTGAGTCAGAATAGTTATTGCAAAACGTTGTCACACTGATTGTACTCACAGTTGTGTTCGGACTTGAGTGGACCACTTTGCATTGTCTCATCTTTAACAATAACAATCATCGTAGTGATAATAATTGAAAAGAACAGAAAAATAAGTCCGTTCAGGTATTAAGAGCCGCGCCTCCCTGGCCTAAACATTTGTGGGTCACACAAAGGTTGAAAACAGTATCTCATGCCATGTTGCTGTCGCTGCCTATCACAGCCAAATATTTCAGGCGTCATACTATCACATTTGGCTACGCTGCAGAGAGATGATTCAGACAAGAGTTAGTGGGAACTGACATACCTTGTTGACCCAATTATTACTCACTTCTCTGTTGCCACATTCGATCATCGTCAAAGACAACAGGCTTGAGTGTGCCAGCATCATCAGGTGATGGAGATGAACACCGGCTGGCTCTGTGAAGTTGACTATCAAGGAATGTGTCATGAACCGGATGATCAGCGAACCGCTGCCAAATGTTTGTATCACTCTTTGTGGCGAGGGATTTCTGCCAGTATATCCCACTTTGAATTTCAGCTGATGAGAGGTGGATTATTTTTGACAGGCGTTGGCAAAACTTAACGATTTAGCCTTGTTCTAGTAGTAAGTGTAGCCAGAATAGGAAGTTGTTATAGCAGTGATGATCAGTAGTGTTTAGCCTGATTGAATGACAACTCCAGAAAATAGAAGCACTCAGAGATGTTGACATCAGGCTTCATCCCACTTGACTTTTTCCCATCACAAGTTATTTGACTTGATTAATAGAAGAGGCACTGATGATGCCGTTACTTCATGAGAAAGAAGTTGGATTTCTTGGAAGCACAGACAGGGCAAAGGCTGGTAAATATGTATATGTATACGGTATACATATTTACCCCATATCTTATTTAGCCTGGGCTAAGATGCATCAATATTGGCCAAGGCCATACAGTTCACATCTTCTCTTGGTTTTAATGGGTTTCTGCTGCAAAGATATTCACAGAGAGACCTAACATGCTATTCATTGGTGTGGAGAAATCTGCCGTACCCACAGCAGTGATTTAGCGTAGTGGAATTTACCAAATCGCTCTATCCTGTGAGAGTTTCCTGTTTTAGCCCTGGAGCTGGCCCCTCTACTGGATTAAAGATCAGAGACATTTGTCATCTGACCACTGTAACAGTCATCTTGCCTTTGGGTTTTCACAAAGAACAAAAAAATGTTGGCTCTTTTTTTTTTTCTTTCACAAAGCATATTTGAAGGAAGACGCTTCCTTAGGCGATTTTTTGAGCTACATTAAACACTGTCTTTTGCATGATGTCAAAGACCTTGGCCAAGCGTTGTGCAGAAATGATGCTGGCAAAGGTA
The DNA here is from genome assembly GCF_045865225.1 of Trachurus japonicus. Lineage (NCBI taxonomy): Eukaryota > Metazoa > Chordata > Actinopteri > Carangiformes > Carangidae > Trachurus > Trachurus japonicus. Next base: position 22,792,162 of record NC_140910.1, read on the forward strand.
GCAGATCACTGCTCAGAATATAGGCTACTTATGTGCTCTGGCTTTGCAATTATTTGTTACATTATGGGATGATAAAATGCAAGAACATATAAAGAAAGAAAATACAAGCTAGATGCCCTCCCCAGAAGAATTCAGAATTGAGTCTTTCCTTTCCCGGCTCAGTTTGGTTAGGGTTTACAGTAAGGTCTTTGGCAGGGAGAGTGGGCTTTCTGAGCAGCTTCTTACCCTCCCTTCACACAGCCAGCCTGTCAATATTTTTCATATCCATCTCCCTTCTATCTTATGAAGGGTCACTGATGTTTTAAGCATTCAAATATCCTTGGAGGATGCCTTGCGGCTTCTCGCGTCACGTGAAAGTTCTCAATTTCACTGTGGCATTGATGCCTTTTCTCATCGGGCTCCATAGTGCTCTGGGGGGAAACAGACTACAAAGACATGCAAACACAAAAATTACTGACCTAAGACCCCTTTTAAAGTTTATGAAACGCTTACAGTGCCCCTTGGTCAGCTTATGTCATGACCACACAATATCAGTGGGTTATTTCCCTGCAAAGGGTGACTGAAAAGGTTTTATCCATGCTTATTTTTTTCACAATCTGGTCTTCTCTTTGGCCCCTGCTCTGTGTACAATATGTAATGGAGTTATGAACCTATTAAAAATAGTGGATTAATTAAAACACTAACATAAAAGGCATTTTTCCATTTACACTAAAGAGCCTTTAAGCACTGAAAAAAAAGATTATTAAACAAAGAAGAAGAAATAAATAGCCTCATTATGCCTGCCTTTTCCAGTGCATGCTGGAAAGGTTAAAACAAGGACTACTTAGAAATTATGTTACTATTATTAATATTATCATTTCTACACAGAAAACAAGTAGATACTTAATTAATTTTGACATGTTGATAAAAAATAGCATTCTGGTTGCTGTATTATTTGGAGATACTGACTTGACCGAACGGACTCTGAAAATGAAGTATAATTATTATAAATCTGATACTAATTTGTTTAAGTACACTGAGTCTTATCTCATTTCACACCATCCAGCACATATTGTTATTTAAGAGTCAGCCTATATTTGCTATTAGTGGGCTACCTCCTCATGTGTTGTAGATGCTGTAGATGTCTTTGCCTTATATAGATGTGGCTGTAGGTTACTGCTTGTTGAAGAAGAAGCTGCAGTTTGTGGCCATCTGAACAAGGCTACCAAAGTCTGGTTGGCATATTGTGAACTGGCAAGATGGCTCTCGAGCAGTATTTTCCTTTACTATTGGAGATCACTCTCCAATCGTCCCCTCTCCCACTCTATCTCTTTTGATTATCCACATGCAAAAATACAAGTCCCTCAGGATACAAATTCACTTTCACAGAATAATTACAAGATGCTGTATGCCACTGTAAACACCACATCAGTGACAGTGACAGTATGCATTTGTCATGAGATGAGACAAAAGCAGAATGAATTTGCACTCATGAACAGAATGAGAGAGGGAGATTTTTTTGTTGTTGTGTGTGTGTGTGTGTGTGTGTGTGTGTGTGTGTGTGTGTGTGTGTGTGTGTGTGTGTGTTGCTTGCTGACTGTGCTATGGGCGTTTGTTCCAGCCTCACCACAAATGAGCGTTAATGTTTCACACGGGATTTGCTCCAGAAGAGAGCAAATTTGTATGAGAGCATCTCGTTTTGACAGACTGTCTGTTTTACCCTCCCCCTTTTTCAGTGTGAAAAGCCAGGGACATTTTACTGTCTCTCTTGCACTTTTTTTCCTCCTCTTTTTTTAACGTTCTGTTTCTTTTTCCTGTGACGTCAGAAGTTGAACTTCAAGATAAGGTGCAGGGTTTATTAAGGCATTTTTAAAAATCTGATCTCAGATTACTCTGGGTATACCAGCTGTTATAAATACCTTGGTGCACCTTGTCAATGCACAAACAACTGCACTGCTAAACTGCTCAAACAATAGTAGTTTCAATTAATGGTATTCACATCGTCATTGTTCCTCCACTGGTGGAGAGATCAAACACAATGTTGTTTTGTCTCAGTGCTACTGTTCCTTGAAAACTGCAATAGACCACAATGTTTTGCTCATGCTCTTCCTGTCAGTCCTTGTCACCGTATCTTGCAATGATCCAAACCAACATACTCACCAACAATTATTATACAGAGTACAGTATAATATCATTGGAAACTTTTAAAAGAAAAGATTGAGATGCAGACTGTATTTAATGCTGTTTTCTATTTAGTTGTATAATGTCAAACTTGGATTGGCTTTACTTATTTTAAAATAGATTGTGTGAATACAATGTGCAGATGTATTATAAAGGAGAAATAAATATCAGGGTTTTTTTGTTAATTGATTTCGATCACAGGAAAAACAAACTTCAAATCCATATTCCTTTCGTTGTCAGTCTCTTTGTTTCATGCTGCCTCATTTCAGTGACGGGGGCATCTTCCCCCCCTCCCTCCCCTCCTCTACTCTGTGTTTGTACCCTGACTCACAGCAGTCTCCCATCGGTCCCTCTGGCCTCTTGGTTTGGCCTGGGGCTTTGAGGTTGTGGTCAAGGCCTGGGGGCATGAAGAAGGGAGAGGGAGTCATAATGAGAAACTCCCCTCATGTCCCGCTGCTGCCGAACTTGTCCTCGAGCCCCTTTTGTCTTGCCTCCTCTCCACTTCCGTGCCACCCATCTCTGCTCCCCTTCCGGTATTATATCGCCACATGTCGTAGACCCTTGCTCCTTGCTCACCAGCCATCCTCTTCCCTATTCAGTTCTCACCACGTCTTGCCTTTTTCTCCAACCCCTCGGTCTCTGTGACTCCTCCGATTCTGTCCCCCCATTGCCTCCGCTCTCCTCTCCTGGGGGTCCCCTCTCCCCAGGGCCTCCCCTCAGCCTCCTCTTCCCTGCCCAGCCTGGCCCTCTGTCAATGGGAGGCAGGCAGCCTGACTCCCTCAGAGCAGCAGGAAGCTGCAGCAGCAGGGGTTAGGCCTGTATGGCGCTGCCGGCTGGCTCTGTCAGAAGTCCTGCCAAGCCAAGGATGAGAGACCTTTGCCAGTGCGGTATTGGGGCACCGAATAAAAATATTTTACAGATGTCTGAAGGCAGGCATCAGGAGCCAGCAGAGGCTTTACTCAGGCCTAGAGCAGAGGTGTCTTTTAAGTACAAATGATGTGTGTGTTAATGTATTTGTCTGTATATTTATGATAAAGAAAATTTACCTTAAGTATGAAAGGAAGAGGAAAGGCGTAGTAAAAGGGTCCACAGGAGACGAGGCGCTTCAGGAAGTGGGCGTGTGGCAGGGGGTGGGAAGTCGTCGGGTCTGACTCTGGATTGGCTGGAGAGGGAGTGATTGATTTTGTTGGTTTGCCGTTCGAGGAGGACGAGGAATCTAACGCTACTGTACTGTGAATGCCTGGCTGGGTTCCCAACCATTTCTGGCTTGACAGTTTAACAGTGAATATTTAACATTGCGCCACACTGCGGGGCTTGGCTGTAAACAGCAGTCAGCAAGCAGCATAGAAGCAAAAGCCTGCGTGACGCTGGGCCTTGGTTGTGAAGCCCACCTAAAAACAACACATAAGCAGAAAGCACATCTTGAAGTTCTGATTTTAGAAAAAGGCAGATGGCATGGGCTGGTGGTGTCACACTGTAAAAAAACACCAGGATCCCCTGATGAAAGCAGCTCCCGCTTGCTTTGAACAGTGAGTCTGTCATGGTTGGTGTCTGCTGTGTGGCTCCAGGTCAAACTGTGATACGCAACTCCTGGAATTTGCGCTTTTTAAGTTTTTCATGTTCAAATCGTCTAAGGGGAAAAAACAGAGGGGGGAAAAACAGGAAGTCTCATTAATATTAATATTCTAATATGTGAAGGAGGCAGGGAAGACCTCTTTGGTTTAGCTGCTTTCAACCCCTGTTGTGGAGCTTTCTTCTCTCTCTTTCCGTCTCTCTTGCTCTCTTTCTTCCCCTCTGTCTGTATCTGTAATTTCAGTAACTGCTGTTTTCATTTCCTGATTATTGCAAAGTCTATTCTGATACAGATGAGCCTCAACTCAGATTCTTGTATGTGCTGTGATTTAAAATATCTAGTAGATCACACTTTTTATGTGTAGAAGTATTGTCAAACCTTGGTGTTTATTGTTATATTATGTTGTATCTAACAAGACAGATGACTAATTGCTGAATGAATGACCTAAATGCCCACCTCAACTCAATCCTCGACACATTAAAAAAAAGAAAAATTATACACTTCCTAGAAAGTGAATTATAGTCCCTTTAGACCAGTGATGATGCTTGGGGTTGTGATCAGTTTTTGGATGTGTGGGAACTAGGGCTGACACAGTTATTTTTCATTACTGATCAGTCAGCAGATTTTTGTTTTTAATTAATCATATGATTTGGCAAAATGAAAAAATAGTAGAATTTCACAGAATCTTAGATGATGTCTTCAGATGTCTTGTTTTGTCCAACTCACAGTCCAAGAGATTCAGTTTATTGTTCTACATTTAGTAGATGAGCTGTAAATCCTGCTGTAGGAGGGCAGTAATGTTTCCCATAATGATTTGAAGAGGAAGGTTCTCATTGTTTGTGCTGCTGCTGATGACAGAGAGACCTGTGGCAAAGTTTATGATGTTTGAGTAAATGTAGAGTGGTGGATAAGAGATAGGAAAGAAACAAATTGATCTCATGATGTTGAGGATGAAGCAGGATGGATCAAATGACAGGACCCAGAGACCATGTATTGTGAGCTAGATTACCACAAGGTTGTGAGATTAGATTATTTCTTGATTGAAGAGAAATTATGCAAGATTTTTCTACCTTAATTAAACAGCTTCAGAGTAATTGTAATGGTTAAATGAGTTGTAACATCGAGAATAGAGGCTCTCTGTTTTCTACCTAGTGTCTCTTGGCCGAAAACAAACCTTGCGAGATCAGCGCATCCGACCCGGTGTCCCAGCTCTCCTCTCCACTAGGGATGCACATTTTGAATTTTTTTTCTGACCGATAACCGACGCTCGTTAACCGATTATTAACCGTTAACGGATAAGATTAAGAATCTTGCGGCGCACGGCCAAAAAAAAAAAAAAAAAATTTTTTTTGGTTTCAAATTTGTATTTTTTTTTTTTGCCGTTAAATACACACGTGCGCCGCGACAGCTGATCAGTGCGCTCTGTCTCAGCTGATCGCGCTCTGGAGGTTAGATTGTCCAATATAGAACTGTTTTTATAAAGTGCAGCCAAACACCAGGCTGAAGGAGCAGCAGAGCTCCTCTGACAGCTCCTCTGTGGAGCTGCAGGAGAGCTGCAGGTGAACCGGCTGGAGAGCAGCGACGTCCTCTTTTTTTTTTCTCAGCGCCGTAGTTACATGCACATCTATGTCCTTGTAGGCTACATTTATTGTCTGATCTTCCTTCATGGGGGCTGCTGCACATACTGTCAGTCCTCCTGTGTAACTTTTTGCTGTGAAATATGACTGAAGGCACGTGAACTCTGCACGTGTCGACACGCCCCCATGAGTTGACGACATAAGGAGCTAATAAAATAAATAAATAACCGATAGTATTAATCGGTCAAAGTTCTTGTTATCGGTCAACGGTTAAACGGTTAATCATGTGCATCCCTAGTCTCCACGACACAAACACACCCCAATCTCTTGTTTATGACAGAAAAGACACATTGTAAAACGTAGATGAACATTATCCACTGCTCCATAGATTGGCTTTTTGCTGGCTTTGTTGAAAACAAATGCACATGGCCAGAAAGGGGGAGGAGGGTTAGCAAAACAGCCAAAAAACAGACTTGCATAGTTCCCCTTTAACTGGGCCCCGAATATTAGCAAAGTGGTAATTTATTGAGTTCATTTATTTGGGAGTCTACAACCAGCTGATAAGCATTGATATTCACTGGGAATTATGTTAAAATAAACAACGTGTTTGATATCAAGTGCAAGACATCTTTTATTTCGCTGTGGTCTTGAGAAGCCTCACTCGGACGTGATGAGTAGAAATGAGGCTGATTGGTGGAGGCTTACAGATGTTGGGGCGAATGCAGGGCAGGGTCCAGCCTCTGTGTGAGGGATGGTGGAACAGGTCTGACATCTCTCCTGAACTGCAAAGGGAAATCCCTGCAGGCACGGAGCAGAGAGGAGGGATAAGGGAGGAGGGCGAGAACGGAGAGAGGTGCGACCCCTAAGGGGTAACGTTATTCTCTGATCGTCAGCTCCTTACACACACACTCGCACACATACTGGGATGCTCTGTCGGTGTGCTGACTGATGCACTCATGCAAAGACGGATGAGCGCCTGAGGAATAAAAATAAACACGCCTCTCATATGTTCATTTATGTGCCTGCCTATACGTGCATGTGCTGTGCTCATGAATTATACTTTATATACTTCTATAATAGTATGTTTCCAAATGTATATTTTTGTGGCGTTTGGCTTGTCCTCTTGGCCCAAGTTATCTGGAGTGAAACAGTAGAATAACCTTCATTTCTCACTTTCTCATCCCATTGCACAGAAATCAGACAAAAGAAACATTTCTGTCCCCAGAATATTGATAAATGGAGAAATGGGAAGCAAAGGAAAAAGAAGTCTGTCGATTTTATTTTCTCAAGTACCGGCTCGAAAGATGTCGACTGGCTTTTATATAGTCGTATTATACCTGATTTATTTTCAGTCCCAAATTTTTTCCTCAAAGGTACACCTACTCTTCAAGACAGAGCCATATGTCTAGAAATGAACAGTGCTTTCCTGTCTGCACCTCTGTTATTAATCATCCCACCGTTTCTGTTTTTCAAATTCCACATTCAAAAGTGTAAAAACAAAACCTTGAAGAAAACCTACTGCTTTGAGCTGCTGATTTCATTTTGCTTTGTACATTACATTATGTGGTCAATGTGAATTATGTCTGTGTGATTTGATTGTAAGACAGGATGCATTTTTACTACTGGAGTCAGCTGAAATAGTTATTGTCGGTTTCATAGTTAGGAGTCATCTTATATGGCAGTAAATAACAACATGGGTGTATACAAGCTCATGCAGCATCAAGACTGCATTTGACCTCTGATTGCATAGCAGTGCTCTGGATCTGGTTAGAAGATCGTGTGTGTGCGTGTCTGTGTCTGTGTGTGTGTGTGTGCGCGGCAGCCAGCAGGGCCCACCACAGAAGCCACAGCAGGCTGAAACCGAACCAGCGCCAGACCTGAGATTGATTTTTGTGGAGCCACGTTCCCATGGGTCCACTATTAGTATGTGTTCAGTTTATGCGTTCAGTTCCACATTTATTTCTGAGCCGAGTTTGTGTGCATGACATTAATGTGCGGACCACACTTTGTGTTTTCGTATCTCTTTCTCTTCCAAGCGCCACGGTTGCACTCAGGTTGTTTTGTTCCGGGGTCTTGGATGTGTTTCCATTACCGACTGTGGAGATGCTGAGAGGTTGTGGTCCTGTTTCCCCCGTCCCCCCTTCAGTGTATACGAGAAGGCTCGGGCTCAGAAAAGCCCCAACACGAGCCCTTAGCCCTCACGTTAGCACTCAACTATGTAACGAGACATGCCTGGGAACTGCTCCTCTCACATTACTAATGATTTGGACATCTTGCTCTTGTCATTTCCTTTTAGACAAACTTCGATGCTGACGCAGGGTAACTGCTTCAAACTATCCAGGGAGAAGGGGAGGGGGGGGGACTGCTTGAAGGGAGTATGAGAGACTCCTGGTTTTTTTTTGTGGAGGGAAAATATACTACATTCACCAGATGTTTTTTAATGGTTGTTTCATAGATGAGAAACTCAAATGACAGGCCTCATCATCTCCAAACAACACAGAGATGGGTCAGCAATTGCAGCTTTGACATCGTTGTCCTAGAACTCAGTCACAGCATGAGCTGCATGCAAGGTAGCTTTGTAGTCTCCCTGAATAAACCCATTATACTGTAATTTCTAGTGTAAACAACACATGACACATGAAGTCTTTCATGGCCTTTGCGTGTTCAGCTAAATTATTTATTCTCTGGTGCACTACAAAAGATTCAAGTTTCTATAATCGTTAGTAGTTTACTTTTACGAAATGTTCAATTCACATGAGCCACGTCAAGCTGCCTCCTTCTTCTTTGCTGCTTTATAGCTATTGCCAAAGGACAAAGAAGAGTAATGTCATTTCAGACTCTGAATGCTCCTCATATGAAGATGATGCTCTCATCTGTTGACTCCTGTTAGCGTGATCAGGAGGTTAGGCTTCAGAAAAAACAGCTAAAGACCGCGATGAAAACCAGGCTCGCACTTGAAATGCAGTGTAAAACAATCCTCTATTTAGTGCATGACAAAGAAATAGAAAAAAATAGAGCAGGGCATTCCCTTATTTTGTTTTTTTGTGAAATTTCCTCATTTGTCCCCGTGTTGTGTCTCTGTTTCTCTGTCCCATGTTTGTTTTATTCACTATAAGCCCTCTAGCCTTGCAGACAAACAAAGCCCCCGCCCTGCGGTACCGAATGTCACATCTGATATCGTGGTGCCAGAGGTGATGAAGCTAATTTAGTGGTCAGTCAGTGACATGGTTAACAAAAAAGCCCTTATTGGTCCTGGAGCACTGGGAGCTCTGCTCTGCTGTGCACTGCTCTGTTTTGCATTGTGAAAGACCACGAGTTGTTGCCACAGGGCACTAACGCAACATACAGACTTGGGATGTTCGTCATGCTGCGGTGTGTAAATCTGGGTGTGGATGTTCAGTCCAAATGTTTAAATGAACTGAGTTATGTGCATTGAAACATTTAAATAACTTCTTTTTAGGCTTGTCACGATTTACCAGTGAATTTTCACGATTCTCAATACTCATTCGATACCACGATAAAAATGAAAATACAAAACGCATGTACTTGAGTACTTTATTGAAAAACTATTTCACATCAAACCTTCAAGTATTTGCTTCAACAACTTCTCAAATTGCACAGAAGTTAAAGAGCAGGCAGTAACATAAAATTAAGAACGGTGTTTAAATGGTAAATACGGCTCAACACAAACAGAAAGTAATGTAGTCATCACTGTGTCCTTCAAGTAGTTAAACAAGAGAGCTGTTGTTCTCCCTAATGAACTTTTAGGGTCTTTTCACACATACTGGTGCGACCAAGGGTAGACCATTTTTCAGCTCGTATAGTTTACGTTCACACACGTTTGTTTTCACTCTGGTCCAAACGCCGCTCCACGTTTCCATGATGACTGACTGGAAAAAGAGGCCGGGTACGTCATGTTTACATGACTCAATCAAACTTGTGGCGTACACCAGGCCAGACGGACTGCACCAGAGTTCGACTGTAGCCCCCTCAGACTCGCGCGTCCGTGCTGCCCCTCATTCGACTCAAAAGTTGTATATCTGTTATTCACGGTACTGAGGAAAAAGCAGGTACCGACATATTTATTTGCGTATTGACATCAAGTTGGTAGCGAAGTATCGGTTCTCACGACAACCCTTCTTTTAATAATCCGATGTAAACAGTCATTCTTGTTTCCAGCTATGTTTTACTGATGGCTTATGGATCGTTAGTTGATCACTTGACAGAAGCTTTATGGTCTAATGTTGTAATATTGCTTTTCTTGGCTTGATATTTAATATATGGGCCGTTAGATGACAATGAATTCAATTAATTCAAATCATTTTTGTTCATGAACAGTGATTATTTACAGCTTTACGCCTGTGTCCGTTCTAACACCCAAAAGACGTCCTGCTAATCTATTTACTGCCAGAAACTTGAAGTACATCCATTATTACACTGTTTTTACAGCGTGAGATAGGGGGTTGGTGGGACGAACTTGTCTTACCCATTGAGTCCCTCTCTTACATCCTGAAAACGTATGGCATCGTTTACAGCTAGATCAGCCAGCCCAAATGAAGTGCTCTTGATTTTCTTTCACATATAATTATGCATTCAGTTTCTATTTAAACCGAGGTGTGATGGTGATATGGCATTTTGAAGGGGCTGTGAATTCAGTGAGGATGTGCAAGCATAGGGCCAAACCCCCAGGGTCCCCTCTCCTGCACGCCTGGGGGGGTTCTCTCCTTCACACAGCCTGCTCCGTCACTCACTGAGCTGGTTTCTGAGGGATCACACAGCTGTCTTAAATGCAGCTCTGTCTTTGCATACTTTACCCACATGGTTTTTGTCTTTCCTTACACAGTCAGCAATTTGTCAGTATACCTTGTTTATTCTCAGTGATTGACAGTATGAATTGGTTTCACTAAGGAATAAAGGGGGGGGGGGGGACTAAAAAAGAGAGAGGGGTAGTGTGTGGCTGGTGGTCTTTTTTGCGACTGTTACCATGGCTGTCTCACTCTTCTTTTATCATTGAAATTGGAGTTTATCTTTTACAAGCTTGAGTGGAATGTTTTTGTTTTTCAAGTGATTATTAGCATCCTCCTTGGCTGCCGTCTCGGGCTGATGAAATGAGCACATCAAACGGCGCTGTGCACTAACGAAGCGGTGCGGGCTGGCTGGCTGGCTGGCTCCTGCCTTTTGCTGTAAGGCACCTGCTGAAGTGACAGGCTGGCAACAAAGGGTCCCTTTGCCACAAGAGAGTCGTCAGTGCCGGTGCGGAGCGGGCAGGACAATAGAGCAAGAGAGGTGGCCTGGGCTTTCAGCCACGTGCCAGCTTGTGTCGACAAAACACAGGAGCAACAGAGCACGGACGGAGGGGAAGGGGAGGGGGGCGGAGGGGAGAGGGGAGAGGGGAGAGGGGAGGAGAGTGGCTGACACCTGCATGTGCTTGAGTTCCTTTTTCATTGGTGGTGGACGTCTTTACTATACATAGCGGCTGAGGATGCAAAACGAAAATTTGAGATACAAATGTGCAGGTGTGCATGTACAGATGAAGACAGAGGAGAGTCCATGGTTGTTAATGGGATTAGTGGTTCATGGAAGGTCAGATGATGTGTTTATTTTTTATTTTCCAAGGGGCTGCAGTAGGTGAAATGTACACGCACCAGAGCAGAGCACTGTGCTAGTTTGTTTAGGTTATGGGGGGAATAAATCAATTTAGGCCTCACATGAAGCCCATCCTATTTGTGCTGCGCTATTTACTTCTGGAGTGAAATAATCATTAGCCTATAAAAATGTGTGTGAAAGTGAAAAATGTAAAGAAGCGCTATAAATAGTTGGCAAGCAGCATTATGGATCACTGGCCTTGTAGCGTCCCAATGGACCTCATGGTTTTCTTTGTCTTAATTCCCTTTTTTCTTATCATTTTGTTCTCTTGCATTTGCTGGAGAAGCTGAAGCATACACACACACACACACATATATATGTAAATACACAGCAGAATCATCACAGAATTAATTCATTAACCTGTTCCTTGGTGGGGTGAACTCTGTTATACCAAACCAAAGTCACAAACACATCAATGCACACACCTTACCTCTGAGTTGGTATAAACCAACCGGGCTGCTACATCAACTGGTTTAAGTTAGTTGTAGAGGCAGCATGTCAGCGTCTGTTTGCCAGTTTGTAACAAGTAAATGCAATTAAAACAGCCAGATGTTGATGTCAGTTTGTTTTTCAGTGCATATCTTAATTAGAATTATTCAATAACCAATTTCAGGAAAGCCGTATCACGAAATGTTTGCTTATCTTCTGTTAATAAACCACAACAGTAACTTCAGTGTTATTAGAGTTTTTGTACAACATTGACGTCTGCATTGGCCTCACATCCTTTTTTTTTTTGCTGTAGTTGGAAAAGCCTAAAAAGCTGCATTTAGTTTGATCAGATGCATTGATTTGTACATTACGCTTCCAACATACTGAGAAAACTAGACATGTACATACTTTGTGCAGTCAGTCAGAAGGCACTCGGTCATTAATCCAGCCATGTTCTGCCTGTTGAATAATGGATCCTGTTTGATGTCCCTGTTGTTGTTTGGGGCGTCTATCTTGACTATTTGAGATTCTGTAATATTCTCATGGCGACTTGCTCCCTGATTAACTTTGTGCTTTTGTAGCCAGATTTGTGGAGACGGGAAAAGTCTAAATGGTCTGACTCTGTAGTGTGTTTGGCTCGCTTCGCAAAGCCTATTTTCAAAGCTTTCTCCTTTATCTTCATGTTGTGTTTTTTTTTTCTCTTTTAGATTTAGAGACAATAAAGTTTCCTCTCTTCATTTCCTATTCCATCAAGTCTTGTACCGTCTTACTCAAAGTCCTCAAAGACTGGCTCACATGCTGAGGTGTAATTGGTCCTCTCCCACTCTCAGCCTCTCTCTCGGCTCTTGGTCCAACGAACGCGAGTGCTCGCACATTTGGGCTAATGATTTTGAATAGTGATTAAAATGAATTGGAGAGTGCGCCCGCTTCTGTAGTATCCGGACCCCTCCATCATTAGTGGCTCTCTTTCTCTCTCTTCCGCTTTTTCTGTTTCTGTATCATCAGTGTTAGTCAAGCAGGGGTTTGTAGACGAGGCCTGGGGTGGGCTTTCATGAACACAGACTCAAAGATTTCTCCACTTCTTGTAATCATGGACACCACTCTTCTAGCACTTTTTACTGTCATCTTCTGGCTTCTCAAAGGTGCCTTTGATTCCCTCACATCCTACACCCAGGCCGGATAGTGTCACATTATATTTTTCCTCTCTCCTTTTTAAGTACCCCCCCCCGACCCCCCTCTCCTCACCCCCTTCCTTGCCCTTCTCTTTTCTCTCCTCCTCAGACCCTGGCTCATCAAGCGTGCGTTCATATTTATTGTCCTCGATCGGGAGCTGATTTAGCACTCTTCTTTTTGGGACCGCTTAATTCCAGGACCCATCCCCTTTACTTCCCCCCTCCCTCCCACTTTGCCTTGATCCACCTTTTTTATAATCGTCTCCCGCTCTTTGTTTTTCCCTCTTCTCCTGTTTTAAATGAATAATGCAGAAGGGAGGAAATGGGGATTAAAGAGGAGCTAAAGCCAGTGCCAACTTCTGTGGTGCACAGCTCCACACCGTCTCTCACATGACCAGGAGCACATCAGGGCTAACAAGCTTCTTTTTTTCCTCTCTCCTGGCATTTTTTCTCAGTTCTGCATCTGTCTTACTCTGTCCTACCTCATCCCTGCTGTGCCCTACTCCCACTCAGTTTTTGCCCCAGTTGACTGAAGATATGCTCTTTCATATCCAAGTTAGATGACTTGTTGTCCACCGTGTTTGCGAAAATCCAACTTGTGCATAGTGTATTGATATGTTGAACACTGTGAATGGCTTTTTCCAGGTGAATGCTTCAGTTTTATAGTATGTCTTGAAGAGAAGTTAAATTCTAACAACTAACTCCAATTTAATCCCATTAAATCCACTTTTAATTGATTAATAATTCAATCACTCTGGGGGATGTCACCAACTTTATGAATGTACAATACTAATGTGTGTCACAGGAAAAAAACTGATTTGAGGAGAGTAAAGTCAGGCTTCATGGAGATACCGCTCAAGCAGGAGAAACAACATTTATAAGTTTGATGTGTGCTGAAAGTGTAAGAAGAAAGAAAGCTGAAAAATTGCTGAATAGTCTTGTTTTTCTTTCCTCCTCCTGCTCTGCCTCACTCTGTTTCTGCCTTCCTTCGTGTATCATATAATTACCTACGTGTGATTGGGCCTGCTGTGAGGATGTCGGGCTGGAGTCTCACATTAGATGGAGCGCAGTGAGAAAATATTGTTTGTTTACACTGAGTGGTTGGTGGTCTGGATGGGAGAGTTTTTTTTTCTTCTTTTTCCTCAACAGAAAAACAACCATCAGTTTGTCTGAGAGAAAAATGGGGTTCTTGGTAGCTCACTCACTCGATGTGCTGTCGATCTCCACTATTTTTTATCCACAAAATTAATTCTGTATTCATACTTGCCAACCTAACTGTAATGGAAGAGTGGCTATAGATCATTCGTTCAACTTTTTAGTTTTTTCAGAGTTTAACAAAGCCCTATGATGAGCCTAAGATCTTCACTTCACAGCTGTGAGATCACTGAAACATCTAGATTAGTCTAATCTGAGACTTTAAATGTACACTTAATAATAATAATTTTAGGTACACACTATCTTCATATTCTGTGTTCCCATATTTTTTTTTTAGGTTTATTTGCAGCTGTCTTACACCAAAGCTCCACACAAGCATCTATGAATAGTTAGGGGATTTAGCTTTTAGCTGCTGCTGCCCCTGTTGCTGCCAAAATCTGCAGCCAGCCAGCCAGCCAGCCAGCCAGCCAGCCAGCCAGCCAGCCAGCCAGCCAGCCAGCCAACCAGCCAGCCAACCAACCAGCCACCGTTTCTCGTCCTCATGACAGAAATACAGGCTGACTGGTACCTTAAGTTTCCACTGCTGTTTGTGCCAAGCAAATGTTTTGGAAGTCAAAAATTCCCTCCTGTGTTGACGACAGGACCTTTTGTTGGGCAGAAACAATGGGAGAAACAGTGATGTGGGAGTTGCGGCGAGAGGGAGATTTAGAGTTAATTTGATGAAAGTTTTAATTTTCATGTGTTTGTTGGATTGTTCCACTCACTAGGACAAGGCTTTGCTTTTTTGTTTGGTTGCACATTACTTGAACTGTGTGGAAATGGGAGCCTCGATAGTGTGACTTTGCCCCGTTTACTCCACTTGATTGAGTTAGCTTCGTTAGCGGTGCCATTTGTTGGTGTGCGTTAATCTAACATGGCAGTCTTAATTGATCTCGTTAATGTGGGACGTGGGAGGCGAAAGAACGTCGGGGACCTCAGATGCCTCCTGGTTATTTTGACACGTAGACAGTCAGAAACAATAGAGGGTTAGGGAGAGGAGTGAGGGTGCCAGCCCCGATGTAACAAAACACACGGCTGAAGTGCAAAGAATCACAACAAGAGACAGGAGGGCTGGCTGGCTGGCTGGCTGGCTGGCTGGCTGGGGAACTTGTAAGTCCCCTGTGACACCAAAATCAAAATACCACAACACCCAGTTAGTCAGCCTCTTTCTAATAAGCCCCACTTTCACCTGGTATTCTGTTCCCTGTAACCAGGATGTTTCCAGATTATCTTAATAGGCCCTAAATATTAAAGTTGAAGTTCATATTTATTTATTCATGAGGGATACAGTTTTACCCATTTTATAAATAAACCTTAAAGAGACCCTGAGAAGTTTGCTTTTGGTTATAAAAGAGTCTCATATTAATGTGGATGAATCTATGTTACCCACAGTTGTTAATGTGTCCATTTTCGATAAATATATTGTTTTGTCTTTATAGTTAGTTTGATGTTATTATTTAGTGGTTGACTCGCTCAGCATTTCCTGGTTTCCTGGTTTCCCGGACGCTGCCCGGCGGGTCATGGGAATAACGCTGCAGCCGCCATTCTTGGTTAATGAAAACATTCTTGGCAAATGCTTTTGCTTTTGTCTGTCTTGCGCCGGTCCAAGAATTTCACTGTGCGCGCGGAGGCTCATGGGAAATGTAGTGTGAAAACACTTCCGCTTTCCGAAACTCCTCATAGTCCCTTTAAATATAAAGACAAATATTTGGCCATCAGGTCACAGTTCATCACTAGTGCCCTATAATGCTCTCTTTGTGTTGCTCAGTCAGAGACAACCTGTGTAGATATGCGTGATAACTATTGGTACAGATAATTGTCGGCAAGTACATAATGACATTTTCTTGATTTTGCAGATTTTCAGTCCATTTGCCCCCTGAGTTGATTTGAAACAATAGTAAATGTTAATTTTTGGAGAGTCATAATAACTGTTCTTGTTTTTGTTGTGATGACAGTAGTGATATTGGTTATAGGCAGAGGCAAACTATAATGTTAAATCATCTTTACTCACTCACCTCTCTTTACCTCAGTTGTGTATATAAACTATTAAAATGTTATTGGCATTGGTTATAAGAAGCAGTAAGTTATCTGTATTGGTGGAAAAAGGAGTTATCGTGCATCCTATAGTAGATATGTATGTAAGTAAGGAGAAGTGTTTTTTGTGATACTACTACTCACTTTTAATGCGTTATGTACATTATGTCGGTATCACTCTGAGGGACCCTAAAGGTAGCCTGAAATATCCTTACATTGTGTCATGGAAATGGTCAAAAAGTAATCATCATGAGTGGCAGTGTTACAGTTAAGCCCTGAAAGTCATGTTTTTTAATTATTTGTCTTTGTTTAAAAAGTCAAGAATGAGGAGTAAAAGATTCTGGGTGGGATATTTAACTGTGTTTTTCTAGTTTGCCTCTTTTGCCTCCAGTGGTGGATGCTTTTAAATCCTCATTATTTTGTAGACTCCCTTTAAAAAAAATTATCTGAATTGATTTAAACTTGTGTGAAACAAGCTTTTAATGTAAATTTCAGGAAATAATATTCCCAATATAGTCAGTGCAATCCCTGGAGAACTAGTGTTGTGCAAACACTTATTTTCATGATCTTCAAAGCTCACATGAAGGCCAGTGAACCCCCTGAAAGAAAAGCTGAACTAATCTAAAATAAACAATCACAGTATCGTTACAATACTTGCTTGCTCATGCGCACACATTGTATGTCATCTTACATACACATGAAAGCCCACATGCACACACGTACTTACAGCACCATTTATTTATCTATTTACCGCGGGTGTCTAATTAGCATTATTAACCTTAAGTGAATGGAGGCTCCTTTAGTGCAGCTCTCCTCTCTGTTGTACCAGGGGATTTTTAATTGGCCTGGGAGGTTTGAGGTGACAGAAACAAGACACTGTCTGTTCCTGACACACATATATGACACACCGACTGGCCTCCTTCAGTCTGGTGGAAAAAACGTGTGAATGTCCCACTGTGTATTGTGTCCTTTTACCCTTGTATGGAACTTAAATGTGTATTTCTCGATTTCTACATGCATGTACAGTGCTCTTGTAATTAGAAACATCACATGTAGGCAACAGATAGTAGCAGAATCGGTAAATCCCTTAACCAGAATCTGAATTGGCTAAATCAGCCATATGTTATGTTAGTAGTCCTTGGTCATTTCTCTCCCTCCTCCTGACTGAGTTTAAATAAGCAAGCTCTGGACTTTTTTCCCTACCTCTGTCGATAGCTTCAGCTTGTTATTGCTTCACACAGCGTTAGCTATTTCCATTTTCTCCGCAGGCACCTACTGCGTGCGCAGGTGCATACGGCTGCATGTGCGTACACACACACACACACACTCACACGTACACACACGCTCGCCCAAACATCACAGCAGATTCATGCACACACATTTCTTTAACTTAATTTTGTATACATGAAAACACTGTAGCTCGCATACAGTATTTATTTGCTTGCGTGTGGCATAGTTGCTGTTATGCATGCATTGTATCATGTGTAAATTATGGGTAAGTTGGTGTTAATTGTTGGATCATGTAACCACCTGATGTGAATTACAGTGTGCACTGGAAATGATCCTGGAGCATCTGTCAGAGTCTGAGCTCTTCCCACATATATGAGCTGAGAGGAGACTCTAAAATCATAAGCTAATTGCATGTGTGAAAATAATTTTTGCATCATACTTTTTTTTTTCCTCCAAAGATTTGTGTGAATTATTCATTCAGGTAACATTTCATATTATGGCACTGTCTGTTTTAAGTGCGGTGATAAGCCAAGCAACTGCTGGTGGAGATTCTTATGCAATTAGCTTGCTTCTAGGCTACATGCCAGAACATGCAATTATACAGCACCATGGCATACACTCATACCCAACACACTCACCTCTGTGTGGCCTATATTTTCTCAGTAAACAGAAAATGAAGTAGAACGGCTTAAATGCCGGTATAACCAGTAATTCCCAGGAAAGGCTCCTTGGAGAAATGCCAAGGAAATACAGAGCGGCATTATCTCTGCTTTGTTCAGATTAATATCGCTGCCTGCCATAGCTGTGCCATGCTGCAACTTGAGAAAGGACCCAGACAAAGAGTGTCAAATCCACAGGCGTTAACACGAGATCCAGTTCAGCTGTAACTGGACACTGCAGCAGCAACCAGCTCTCAGTAGTTTGGTGCTGAACAACAAACAACAAACATTTGGCCAGTTGACTGAGGTCATTATTTTCTGCTCTAATGTGTTACAGTATGAATGTTCTTTTTAGTTTGAGGGTTTTGTCTGATGGTCAGCGTTGAGTCGGCTAACCAGAAGTTCGATTTTTTTTTTGTCTTCTTGTTTCTTAGAGGTGTGAAGGATCAAGCTCCTGACACCATGGATATGGACACGCAGCCACAAGGACAGCAAGCAGCTGTGCCAGTGTTTCAACCCCAGGTAAACACACACACACAGACACACAAGCCAAACTGCAGACTAACTAAAATGCCATACAAAGTAGGGTAATTAAAATTTGTCAGTTTCTGGATATCTTGTCATACCTTTGATACTGAGGTACCGGTAAATCTCAATATTCAAGATGCAGTCAGCTTAATCTGTCTATAAATAGTTTCTGAATGTAATGTAAATGTACATAATCATCGTGATATATATATATATATATATATATATATATATATATAAACTGAAAATGCTGATATATATATATATATATATATATATATATATATATATATATATATATATAAAAACTGAAAATGCTGTGATAAAAGATTTTACCCGTGATCACACCTAGTGTTGTGTGCTTTCTGTCAAAGTATAATAATAAAGATGGTTGGGGTTACAGGTTGTTTCCCTGTAGATAATTGACAAGAGGGGGTATTCAATAATAAATGACGACATATCCCTTTATCCATTCATTGTTACCATACATTCTGATAAATAAATATTCTGTATTGCCCTTTCCCCCCCCCCCGCATCAGTCGAGAGATGTGCGTTTCAGTCCAAACATCCTTCACACCGCTGTGGCCTGCGTGTGAGATAGACAGCGGTGGATGAATGTTGAGTTGTTTCTATTGATCAGAGCTCTGGAGGCTGGCAGAGCCCGGCCTCCCCGCATGCTTCTCCTGGTTCAATACAACTCAGGTTTGCTCCGTGCAGATCTGGTCATTGTTGGATTTTAATACCGCCCTCCAACATCAGGCCCATTGATTTCTCTCCAGAAGGATGTTTTTGCCTCCATAACTATTGAATAAACTTTAAACAAAGAGGATCATCCATATGCCCCAGAGTAAATCTTTTTTTTCTTTTTTCTTTTTTTTGAGAAAGAAACAACACTAAAAATAGGCCTATACTCTCAGTTGTTGTTTTTCTTGCGTTTGCAAGGGCACTGCAACATTAACACTGGAATTGCCAAGGGGGTTAATTTATTCTAAGATTTGTAATTGCAAAATTAAGGATAATTGGGTTGCACACAGAGAAAGTCAGATAAAAGCTCTAATGATTAATTTGACTTAGGCAGTGCACCCCCACGCGTACACACACACACACACACACACACACACACACACACACACACTGGATCTTCTGCTGATCTCCCAACAGTTGATTATGTGTTATTGTTCGGGCTTAATGATTTCTCTCTCTGTTTTTCAATCTATTTCTAGCAGTTTACATCAGCGCTAATTCCAGTCCTACTTTTTTGTGTTGAGGATATTGGAAGCGCAGTGAACTTTCTCTGTGGCATCATCATGTTTTTTATTTTATTTTTTTTCCTCCACTCTCTCACGTCTGAACTGATTTCACATTTAGTGAGAGATGGAGACAGAGAGTCAGTTAGTATATGTAGATGGCTGTCTAGCCTGCATCCAGATGGGTGTCTTTCAACAAGTCCTCTATCTGTTTCACACTTTCCCAAGGTTCAGTCTGCTTGGCAGCACAGGGGGGAAAAAATCCCACCAGCCTCCTCCTGAAGAAATCTGAATTGTATATGTGATGAAGGATATTCTGTATCGCTTGCAATATCATTTCTCTTGGTTCCCGGAGGTATGATGCATATGCATTAGGTAAACGAGATGAGCTGGTAAGATGTGCATTTTTAATGGCGCATTTGCTCTTTGAGTGAGTGGGAGGGTTGGCGAGGAGGAGGCCCCCTCAGATCGGATTTTGATCGTCACTGCAGAGTTTGACAGACACGGATCTGTCTGCGAGCGCTGAGACAAGGCGGCGCGGTAGCGGAGCAGATTGAGAGGAGAGGAGCGAGAAGCACCTTTGGGGTGAATCCTGCTGGTTTGACTGCCTGGCTGCCTCAGTGGCTGACTGGCTGAGGATGAATATTGCATGGTGCCGTGCTCAAGGGGGCTGGTGACTGGTGAGGGTGGGAGAGAGCCCCCCTCCTCCTCCCTCCTCCCTCCTTCCCCCAACTGCTTACCAGTTGCTGTTTCTGCCTCTCTGTGTATCTCTCCCTGTCGCTCTTGGAGGCTACTGCCACAATAATATGACTAATTTTGTAAACATCGTTTACGTATGAAAACGATTTATGTCCACAGAGTTGTGGGGTTGTTGTGGTGGAGATCCTCATCCGTACTAAAGCATTCGAACAATAAGAGCAGAAATCTCTTCTTCATTCTGTTTTGGTTAGCAACACCTGATTATAGGGCTGGGTATCGCTACGAATCGATTCGAATCCGATTTACCAGATCCCGATTCGATTCAATATCAATTAATTTACAGTAAAATCAGTTTTAGTACCAATTTCGCATGGTTATTAAAGAGATTTTCACAGAACTAATGCTAATTGTACAAAGATCGGACTGTATGACTTTTGCTTTTACCGCGCTCTACCGTCATGCATGCACTCTTGTCTGTGTGTGTGAACGACAATAACGGAGAAAGAACGCTATGCGGAGATGAATGAACGGAACAATGTTGCGTTGGTCGAGCCAAAAGTAGAAAAATCTCTTCATGGCAGACATAATTTACTCGTGGTGGGCCGCCACAAATAAATGAATGTATGGGAAACACTGCATACACTCATAAACACAGCTTAGTGCGTGGTGTGATCAAGTATTACACTGTTTTCTCTGTCAATTGTAAGATGATAAAATACAGGACTGCCATAGCTTTTTTTTGCATCCAAATTTTCCTTTTCTGTGTTTCTCCTGTTCCTCGCTCATTTTGAGGATGTGGTGGATGTGGTGGATGCAGAGCCTGCCTGATACTCAACAGCAACAAACTCTGTGTATCCAAGACCTAAGTGGAGACCTGTGGAGTCAGTTAGCCCTGTCGCACGTCCTGTGATTCGCACGCTCTCATCGTGATCAGTGTTATGCATGAACATGCTAAATGAGCACTTTGAACAAACATGTTCATCTTTTAGTGAACGGTGAACTGACCGTGGTGTGAATGTGAACTAGAGCCCCCCCCCCCAGCTATGGTGTTTTGTTGTGTCCTGTTTGTGTGAGGCCTTGGCCGAACAGCTGATCAGAAGTGGTGAAGACCAGGGAAATGAAGGTTTAAGCTGCCTGTGTGTGATGGAGGGTTAGAGATGGATGGATAGGAGAAGGTTTTTTTTTTGACAAAGAACAGCTTAGAGCAGCCGGTTTATATATACTATATAAAAAAAAGATGAAATGATTAAGTTCTTTTTTAGGACTTTGAACTTAGCTCAAAATTCAAGATTGTGAGTTCATCTAATTTGTGCGAAATGAACTCAGAGCTGGTCCTTGTGAAGAGTGAACTTGCACGACACTGAAAGTGCTGAACTATACATTGTGCAGCCGTATTAAGTATATTGACATTTGAAGTAAGTATTCACAGGCCCCTCGGCTGCCACAGTTAAGGGCCTTTCACACCGAACGCGGTATGCGCTGCGCCCACCGCGAGGTACAGCGCAGACAGGCGCAGAGCAGGGCGGCAGCGCGTACACATGGCGCGAGTTGCTGAGCAACCGAACAAACAAGACAGGATTTGGGGGGGTATATGCAAAGATATGTTCGCCAGGAGCTACAAAACGACCGCTTCCAGGTGAACTTTAGCGTCAGGCTGAGCAGGGAGCAGTTTAACAGCCTGTTAGAGAGAGTTGGTCTGATCCTCAGGAGGATGACAACTCACTTCATGCATCCCGTCACTTTAACTGAACGTCTGGTCGTTTGTTTTCTCTCTGCAAGCGGCTGATTTTTTTTCTCTCCTATTGGACGCGCCGAGATGTCGTCACAGCGCGCTGCCCCCAGATTAAACATTTTTTAATTCGGGCGCAGCGCGCCACCGCGGCATGCGCCCACCTCGCGTGCCGCTCAGCTCGGCGCAGAGCCGTTCGCCGGTGCGCCGCGGTAGCACATACACAATGAATGGGTTTGCTGCCGCCTTCCGCCGCCTGCCGCGTTCGGTGTGAAAGGCCCTTTAAGGTACCAACCCTGAACATACAGTACGTAGTCCCCAGGTTTGAATCTGGTTCTCATTTTTCTACCCCTGGACTTCTAATTTCTGCAATTTGCGCCAAAATACGTGGCCACAGAGTTCAAATTTAGGTGCTGCTTCAGTGTAGACAATCCTGCCAAACTGGAGAGATGCATTTTCAGATTGTGCTGGCTCTGTGTGGACCTGTTTCTGCCTCCATCCCCTGTCTCTCTCCATGGGAGACAGCACCTCTCTGCCGCCGCTGGCCTTTCTGTGGCAGCCGTTGGCACTGCTGGGCTGTCACATCACACCCTCTTCCCTCTGCTGCTTGTCTTCCCCCCCTCTCTCTCACCCTCTCTCCCTCTCCCTGTCTACTGCATCCCCTCTTCCACTCTCCATGTGTCTTGTCAGTTGTGTTTGGCAATGGTGTCATTATCGGGCAGCCCGTATCACACTTCCTTCGATGAGCTGTCTGTCTGCTCTCTCTGTCTCTCTCTCTCCCTCTCTCTTTCTCTCTCTCTCTCTCTTTCAATCCCCCTGCTAGTCAGTTGCCCATGGCGGTTGTGTGTCACCTTTATACCCAAGACATGCTGTCCCTCACAGACGTTACCCATAATGCTTTGCACGGCTGCCACTTAATCTCCATCCTTTGCAGCTTGTGTCCATGACCAACCAGAATGATGTGAGTGAGAAGAGAAAGCAGCACAACACATGGCACAACTCAGAGATAGGTCAAGGAAAAGATGAAGAAAGTCCATATTATGACAATCATAATTTAAGTAGATATCAATAATTGATCATTGATATGTTGTATCAGCCTGGAGTTAAGTGATCGGCTCTAACATCTGGCATGTCGCCCATGTCGCCCTATGGTGTTACAGTCCTCTGAGAATTTTTCAATCATTTAGATAAGAGAAGTTTTTAAATGATAAAATGTAAAAAATAAACTGAGACGTTAATTTCCGGTAAATAATTAGTAATATTTAGCTTTAAGTTGACTGCAGAATTGTTTTTAATTCCTTAACCGGGTGACTTTACCTCACATGCCCAGTTTATCTTCTTCTATTTCTAAATGAACTGATTCATGCCACGCTTTTATGTACACAATATCTTTTCTTATAAAAAAGGTCCACTGAGCAACGCTTCATCTTTTAACTCAACCAGTTAATTAAAAATAACCATGAATAGTTAAGTTTAGATTCTTACAAGACATAATCTGTTTGACCCTCCCAGTTTTGTTCAGACACTGACCCTGCGTCATTCAGGGTCATTCCTCTGTGACTTCCCTTGTGTGTGTGTGTGTGTGTGTTTGTCAGGGCTTTGTGTTTCAGCTGGGAGCTCCTGATTGTGTGACACCCGTGTGCGGCAGATGAGACGGCCTGTCAGTCAGCTGTGGCCTGGCTGCCCTTTGAAGGCCAGGCCAGGGGGCGAAGAGGTGCCGCAAATGGCCTGTGAAGTTTACATACACTGCCCACTGCTAAACAGATTAGCTCTAATGAAGTGTCTAATGCCGGGGCCGCTGGCTGACATAATCCTGCCTGGCAGCCCGGCCCCTTGGCTGCCAAAAAAGCCGCCCTCCCTCCAGCCCTCTCTCCTGCCCTCGCACGGCCTCTGCTGCCACCCAGGGCGACTCCACACGGGGAGGTGCCCACTGTTAATCATGCCGGACAGTGTGCGATCTGACATGCAAATGTAGGTCATTGCATATGTAAATGTGTGATTACGGGGCTGGCATGCCAGGACACATTAGCGAGACTGTGCTCTCAGCAGGCGGTTGTCACAGCGCTTTAGAGGCTCATGCTAACATTTGTCAAGCTACCACGCAGCGAATGAAAGCAATGCCCTCTTGTCCTCTCTCTCTCTCTCTCTCTCTCTCTCTCTCTCTCTCTCTCTCTCTCTCTCTGCCTCTCTCTCTGATCTATATGCCTCAAACCATTCATCCTCCTGCATCACTGCACAGATGCAGGATGGACATTATATTAACATAAACCATTGCACAATATGGCCACTGTTTCAATCTGACACACCTTGCGGATATTTGTGTAGGTTTAGGCGTTTAACATCTCTGTAATGTAACTTTAGTTTATTGTGAAATCCCCAGTGGAACAAAACGTCATTAAGCTTTATTAGCGGTAGTTTTTTACAATGGTTGTTTGCAGCTACAGTAACGTTGAACAATGGGTTGTGGAGCATCATGCTCGCTGTCAGACTGACTCTCAGACAGCTCAGGATGATGGTGGTGTCATGCTGAAAAATGCACACACCTCTGCCGTGTTAATTGGACAGGGCATCTCGTAGGCTCACATCCCTTCTTTTGAACCTGTCAACTTTATAGAAAAAAAAAAAGATTAATGTTTAAATTGGTTCCTTACTCTGTCCTCAGCCCTGACCTATGGAATAATTTCATTATCAATCGATATTTTTCAAACAAAAATACTTACTTACTTGTCCAATACGTCACATGAAAATAATTAAATCAGTTTTATATTGCTTTAAACTGAATATTTCGGGGTTTACACTTGTTGGCTTGCGATTTGAAGATTTCACCTTTGTCGCTCTCCTGACATTTTGTGCCAGTGTTTTGCTTTACTCTGTGTTTTGCTTGGGCGTAATCGTTCATTTTCCACTGAATTAAAATCTCGTCGTCTGCCTTGGGAGAGAACAGACAGCCGAGGGAATCCTGTATCGCCTCCGGTTCGCTCGTGGTAATTCTGTCAAACCGCAACACAAGTGGAGTGCACAAGTGATGACACTCTCTTCTTGTGTGTTTTTAGTGGTTAGGAGATTAATTTTTGACCTTCTCCCCCTCTTCGTATTCCTTCCGTCTGTCCTAAGTCGCTTGCCCCTGAGCTGCTCCCAGAGCTGCACTGGCAGAAGCGCTGGTGACATGTGGCATTCTGATATCTGTCACCTTCTGTTTGCTCCCGCCAACGCCTTGTACAAGTTTACCAAAAGGCTGGAAAGGTCATGCAGCCTGCTCTGTGTGTTTTTTTTCACACATCATATCCAAGGGGCTCATTCTGTTTTATTTTGAGTGTTTTTTTTTTGTTTTTTTTCCCCCTGAAATTGTGGACGGTGAGTGTTGCAGCTTGCTCAGCCAATCCTGTGGTGAGGAATCTTGTAGACTGTGTTCTGGTGCCAGACGGTCAGAGAGATAACTTTGTAAACTTCAGTGGATTCCTGTGGACTTCCTGACTTTACGGACAACAGTGTGCCGTGCGTGACACAAAGTCTTAGTATTAGCCTGCCCAGCAGATGTAAGCTATTGGGTTTGATTTATTACATAGGATACATTGTCAATCCACATGTAAAAGTAAGATTGAGAAATGCATATAATCAGAAGTAAATATCTGGAGCTAGTTTGGCAGACACTGCTATTGCTATTCTACTGCCTGTTTAAAGTTACATCAGGTAAAGTGTTGACTCACTTCTTGTAATTTTTTGGTTAGCTATGTAAATAACAGAAAATCAGTATTTTCCTCCCTTCTTGAGCTTTTACCGAGGAGATCTGGCGCTGCAGTTAAAAGTGTACACATTCCTCAAGACCTTTCACAGCGTGACACATCAGCCTAATGCCAGTCAAATCACCAGAAGCCCAGAGCAACCTCTCAGCAAAACAAACTACACAAGCTAGGCCCCACCACAGTTTCACCCACACCTTTCAGCCCGCATCCTTTGGCTTTCTCAGTAATGTGGAGCAGTTGCACTGCAATGGCAAATGTGTAGTTACCGCAAAATGTCTGTAAATTGTTCTTTTTTTTCTTTTTTTTTTACCTAACTGTGCATATGCAGTTTGAACACAGATGTGTGTGTGTGTGTGTGTTTGTGTCTGGATGTTGATAAGAGTTGATTTTTCTCTTTCAGAAACCGCTGCAGCCAGATATGGGCCACAATTCACTGGCAAACTTCCAGATCGAGAAGAAGATTGGTCGTGGGCAGTTCAGTGAGGTTTACCGGGCGAGATACCTGCTAGACAACACATCAGTGGCCCTGAAGAAAGTTCAAGTAAGGCACAGGAAATGAGTCACTTCAGATACCAAGAACATCCAGTGCTTTTCAGTGGAAGTGAAATGTTAAACTATGATTGCGTCAGGTGATGCTATGTTCACCTCAGTCTGTCACCTGGCCGAAGTGTGGAAGTTCACAGTGACAGGCAGTTTAGCTCTGGGGATTAATCGCACTCACACAGGATAATGTGCTCGAGCATAAAGTTCTAAATCTACATACTGATATGGCTGATGCATAAGGAAGCCCAAGGAAACATTATGAAACAGAAATAAGCAAGAGAAATTAAAGAATGCTAATTGCTATAAGCACCCTGAGAGTGAGGACCACCTCCACAGAACTGCGCATGACCATAAGGGGACATGAAAATATCACTTTTTGAAGGCTCTTTATGTATTTGGGTGTTTGTCTTGCCTTCCGGACCCCAAAATGTGGGAACTGACAAAGAAATATCTAATTTGCAGGCTCCCGAGGTTGAAATCCATGTGGTACAATGATGACAATGATGTAATTAGTTTTCAAATTTGGATAATCCCACCCCTACCTGTGAGTACCGGTACCGGTACCGGTAGAAGAGGCGGGTCGGCAAAACAGTGGCTCAATTGCATTTAAAGGGACAGGCACTGGAACCAGCTGTTCTGAACAGGGCTGTTTTAAGCAGATGAAAAGTGCTGTGATGTTTGATCCTTGGGGTATTTTGACCAAAACATGTCACAGACATGTATTTAAGACACCTGGGAACTATTTTAATTTGTAGAAAAGGGGCATAAAATGTCTCCTTTTAAAACATGCATCATGTATATTTTCTGTTGTGGGATTAAGTACAATAATCCTGTGTAGGTGAATCTTCCTTCACAGTGTCTCTGCACCCTGTCTCTGCAGTTCTCATGGTGAATGTGTACATTCATCTACAGATAGATCCACACACACAATATTCACTGACTTATACACACACACACAAAACTAGGAGGGTATGCTGCTCTGGTTGAGTTTGTATACACACACACCATACAGTGATGTGTGTTACTCAGATGTGAAACACCTGTAGTCACTCCAACGCCACCCTCTAGATAACAGCAACCATGTTTTCTGTTAAGTGTTTTTTTTCCTGTTTTCTCTACATCTCTCCATCTTCCCATTTCTTGAATATGTCATAACACCCCTCTCTGTCCTCTCTCCCCTCCCTCCCCCCCTTTGATCTCTTGATAGATATTCGACTTGATGGATGCCAAAGCTCGGCAAGATTGCATCAAAGAGATAGATCTCCTTAAGGTAAAGAACCAGAGAAGAGTGAGACGGCGTCATGCGCTGCGCTCTGTTCTCTTAAGGTGCCTCAGCTGAGACCTTCCACCACAGGAAAACAATTGATCTGCACCAGGCAGCTTGGATTTCTGTTGCCGTGTGTGTGTGTGTGTGTGGGCACATGCACGGGTATGCACGCTGCCTTGCATGGTTATGAATGCGGAAGGGTGTTTGTGTATTTGTGCACACAAGTTAAAAAAAAAAAAAAAGTGAATGATTGTGTGTGTGTGACTTTACAGTATGTGTGTATTGTGTAGGAGTGTTACATCCCCCCAGGCTCACATTGACTCTTTTTTTTCTAAATGCCAAAACTATTGTTTTTTATCTTTTTGTAATGTTTAAAGCTGGGCAACAGAGCATCAGCATGGAAATTTAGCAGCCTCCCTCAAGTGTCTCTTGATGTTTTACCTCCTCCCTTTCCTCATTCTTCTTTTACTTTTTTCAATGAAGAGGTTTAATTTTTTTCAAACTACCTTAAATGTGTGTCAGCCAGACTGCTCTCAAATGCTAACGAACAACTAATGACAGCTTCAATATTTCCCCCTGTCTGCAAAACTGTAGATGTGTGTGTTTGCGGGTTGATTGTGTGCATTCATGCATCCCTGGTAGTGTTTCCCTCCATACAATGCGGCCTCCTCTCTGTGTGCGTGCGTGTGTGTGCACTGCAGGCAGTTTTGTGCACCATACATACACATTAAGTGAGAACAAGAAAACAAAACCAATTAGTTTGTGCCACTCAAACACTTCACTAAAGCTCCTGGGGCTCTTTGGGCCAATCAAAGACAACAATACTCAGATGCAGGCGAGACCCTGTAGAGAGCTGTAATCTGAGTAGCAGATCAGTGACTTGATGGCACGAGACAGCAGAGTTTGCCGGGGTCTACATCTCTGACCCCCTAAGAGGAGGGCACACGGGTCACGGCGAGGTTAAATGTCACACTCTGCCAGGTGACAACATTTTTCTCCATTCCCTTTGTTCATATCCTCTTGTTTTTTCCTCCCTCACTACATGGATCCTCATCCTCTATACTGCTCCCTTCTGCTCGTTCCCATCTCTTTCTATCTCTTATTCGCCCAGTTGTTATGTAGCTCCATCCATCCTTCCTCCTGTCCTTCTTCCCTGCCTTGTTTTTCACCCCTCAGAGCTTTTTGTTCCCTTTTCATCCTGTAAACTGATTGCTAGTGAACATGGAAGTTATGCCTTGCCCTGTGCTACCCAGCCAGCCTAATAATAAAAGGGCTATGAGAGAGAGAGACGGTCCTTCTGCCTTTATCCCCACAAGACAGGCCAACAGGAGACACAGCCAAATCAGAATAATGAGAGGCACACTGGCATGGGCCGACTGGAATGACACACATATTTGTGCATGGTCACACGCATGCATGTGCGCGTGAAAACCACACACACACACACAGTCACAGCCTTTCAACAGTCGGCCTATTTGTTTGTTTGTCTGTCTGTGTTTATGTCTGCTCATTCATCTGTATTTTCCTTTTCTGGCATGATGATTTCAACTTGAGAATCTCACTTCTTCTCACTCGGTCCCTTTGTCTAAATCTGCGCTGACGGGAAGGTTGGTTGCAGAAATAGCCCGCTCCCTGCCAATCTGCTAGTTTCACCATTCTTGAAATCCCACAGCTGTGTATTCCTCTCTCGCTTGTGGTTACTATCAAGACTGGATTGTATTCTGAAGACTAATGATCTGCCCTAATTAGCAGTGAAGAGCTGTAATGATGTCTGTGTGCTTGCTTCTCTGTGTCTTGTGCGTTATGTTTTGTGTTGTGTTGTGTAGAAATGTGTGGTGCGTGCGTCTGTGTGCATGTCTGGGTTCTGCATCTGATTAGATTATACCAGCGGTTTTACTGACAAGACAGAGGACTGGCAGCAACCAGCTTCATTTAACCTGATACACACACACACACACACACACACACACACACACACACACACACACACACACACACACACACACACACACACACACACACACACACACACTATAAATTCACTTTAATCTTAAAGTCTCTTCATGAGCAATATACTTCTTTTTGCAAGTTTAATATGTATTTAGTTTCTCTTCCAGTGGACAAACAACCTCAAATTATGAATCTACTCATTTTCTTACTGAGTGCAGTGAGTTGTACCAATATGGCGTGCAACACAGGGTATTCATTTCTGCAGACGTTGGGCATCAGGGACGGCTCCTACAGCATCTGCTTCAGTTCTCAACTATTGCTTCCATTTCTTCAGCTGCTTTACGAACACAATATAATTTATTATCCTGGTTAATTTTGTGTCATCAGATCGAATTAGTCGGCGTGTTGTTCTCCGTTGCAACACATCACCAGCTCACCAAATATACCACATAGTCTTGCATGATTAAGTGATTACACACACTGGTGGGTCTCAGCCAGCATGTGTAATTACATAATCAAGCAAGACTCTATGTGATATTTCCCAATGAGTGATTGTTGTGTTGCAGTTGGCTCCCATCCATCATTTACATAAACATCTGCATGTGAACACATCTCTTCATTTCTCCGTATCCTCCGCCTGAGGTTCAAGTTGTGGAAGTGGAGTGGGTCGGGATAGGGATGGGGATGGGGATGGGGGGGGGGGTTGGAGGAGGGGACTTGTCATCACTCCCTGGCTGTGCTTCCAGTGTGGAGCCGCGCAGAACTGCCACTCTCAGCCAAAAATACATCTGGCAAGAGAGAGGGCAAGGCAGGGTGAAGGAAAGATGGAGACACGAGGAAAGAGGGGAAGGGGGGGGGGGGACGAGAAGAAGAAGAAGAGGATTGTGGAGGGCTGTAGAGACGGAGTGGAGAGTGTAGTGTAGCGTAGTGTACTGTACTCTGCTCTCTCCTTCTCCCTCTTCTCTGCATCATCCAGAGCATGAACATTTCTTTAATCACAGCAGAGAAAGCAGAGCGGAGCCGAGTGGAGGACGCCTGTCACACCGCTCCGTCTGCTTGCATCACCGCCCCCCCCACCACCACCACCACACACACACACACACACACACACACACCCCTCCTCAACACCGCCACGCTGCACAGCTCCATGTCTCCAGCTCTCCACATATCACTGTTTCTCTGCCTTATCCCTCCCCCCTTTCTCTAACTCTCTTCACCTTCTCCCTCTCGTACTCTTTTTTTTTTTTACCCTCCTCACCTTTGTTCTCTTTCCTCTACCTCCTCACCCTGCCCTGTCTCCATCATTCCCTTTGCTTGTCTGTGTCACTGTGTCATTTGTTTCTTTCCCTTCATTGCGCCTCCTTCCCTCCCTCCCTCCACCTCCCCCTCTCCTCTTGTTGCTCTGGATGGATAGAGACTTTTTGCTTACTACAGGGAATGCTGTTTCTGACTTATTGACCAACCAACAGGAAGGAATCTCAGCCAGAGAGGAGCCTGGGCTGCTTGTTTTTCTGACTGCCAGTCATGTCAGGCTGTCAGGCATGTGTGTGCGCGCGCACACATATACATGCGTCTGGGTGTGTGTGTCTCACACATGGGCTGTTGTCATCACAGACAGAGGGGTTGTTGTGACATTTCACCCAGCTTTGTCACACTTGAGGACAAAACCGTCTCATTAGATCCACACTTACCAAATACGGATTCCAAATACCAAATAGGTTTTTATTTTTAATTAGTTGTGGAAGTATAGTTCATCGCACAACTCACGACATTAACTTTTAATATTTATAAACTGTTACACGGTTTTTGTTATATTCTGTATATCTATATTCTATAGCTTTGACAAGGAAGGATTTTCACTCTTGGGTTCGGTAGCGTGATACTCTTAATATGATAAGTGTCACCAACGTGTCTTGTGTTTGCTTGTTCTTAATCTGTCTCTCTCTCTCTCTCCAACAGCAATTGAACCATCCCAATGTGATAAAGTACCATGCATCTTTTATTGAGGACAATGAGCTAAACATAGTCCTGGAGTTAGCGGATGCTGGGGACCTCTCACGTATGATCAAGGTAAGGAATCCAGCACAACAGCTGCCCAGCAAGCTCACACTCCTGTTCAGGCAGAGAGAAGAGCAGTCGATATGTTCATAGAGTTATGAAAAACAGACTTTTAAGGACACGGATGAAAACTTTCAAAAATATGCAGGTATTTAGCTTATCAGATCTTTACTCTATGATAAGGGCTAATTCTAAAGGCCAGCTTTGGTTTTACAGATTGTATAAAACACTCATTATTATTGTGTAAATTATTTTGCACATTATTATGCAAATGTACTTCCCTACTTACACTGTCTTTACACCATTTCAGTTTAATACTCAACATGTTCACACCCAGTCACAGCAGTCAGAGATTTAGTGATCACAAAAAAACGTAAGCCCCTGGATAGATGATAGTCCTCTGTACATTAAATATGATGTTTAATAAATAGATAACTGATTTAATACATGCTGTGGCCTTCTGAGATAATGTCTCAGACTTATCAGACAGGATCAGAAAGTAATGCAAGTATGAGGGCAACAAGCTGCTGACATGGTCCTTTGCAACCGAAGGACTCATGGCAGGGGGTCTGTGGTTTGTGGATTTTGACTACCTGGACACTGAGTCAGTCTGAATCATCCATTCCACAATGAAACCAAAAACCCACTAATATAAGACCTCCTGTAGCTGTCTTTAATCCCAATAGTCTGCGGCGACGTGCCTCAACTGTGAGAGGGAAGTTGTTAAAAATCAAGCTATGATTAATTATCATAAAGCACCAGCGTGTGTTGTATGTGTGGGTTTGTGGACAAAAACTGAGCATAACTTATCTGGCTTTAATCTTAAATTGTCCTCGTATCTTTTACATATTAAATCTTGACGTGTCATTCGTGGAACATTTTAATGAAACATTCGGGAAAACGGGAGGTTTTAATTGTTTTTTTGGGGGGTATATTGTCATTTTCACCCAAATACTGGCCACATGTCTGGAAAAAAAAAGATGAAGTCACTTCATTGGTTTTAACCAGTAAGATCAACATTTAAACTGAATGTAGAGTCTAACCACTTAACTGTAATCATATGTTTAGTGGAAATAAGCATATAATATGGAGCTTTGATCCACATAGGTGTGTAAAGTTGACCTCAATCTATTAGCTCTTTACAGCCGGGATGTTGTTGTTGAAAATGGAGCAGAAGAAGGAGCAGGGTTGGAAGCGGTTATATCCCAGGCTCACTCTGTTATTCGTTTTTGAGTTCGACCAAATCCCGAGTTATTATAAAAACCTGCCAGTATAGCAAATTAGTGGTGTGCATGTAAAAAGCCTGGTCTTCTCCCATGCATAAATGATGCGGCAGCGTTGTATCGGCACAGCTCGACAAGCTGTTTGCAGTCATACTCAGCAGCTCCACATTCGCATAGCTCAACACAGCAAATTAGGAGAGGCGAGGATTAGCGGTACAAGAGAGTGAACATGGCAGGCTCGGCACACACACATTCACACACGCTGATATATATCCCGTACAGACAGACACACACACACACTTAACACACACTGAATTCATACATACATATGCCATACTGGGGTAAGCAAATGTGCAGACACAACCATGGAAACACAGTCTCACACATGTTCACAGACGCACTTTACAAAGATGTAACATGGCAGCCCCGAAGAGGTAAGATAACAAACCACACAGCGCATCACTGCTACTGTATGTTAGCTAAGCTACCGAGGATGCTGGGAGCATTCAGACTGTTTCTTCTCCTTATGGCTGCTGACAACACACACAGACACACACAGACACACACATATGTACACGCCCCTCCTCTCCACCATTTGTCTCCCGCACAGTTTTAAATGATTTGTTTTCCTAACGTAACAGTGGCAGTCCAGAGGTGCATGCCAGGGCTTAGCCCCCACTTCTTCAACTGTAATGTGAAGTAAACACATTCGTACAGTGCTCCATATGTAAAACAGACCCCCCCCCCCCCTCTCTATGCATGAATTTAACATTTTTTATTCTTTTTGATTTTTCCTCTTCCATGCAGCTCTCTCCTCCTTTCTCTCTTTCTCCCTCATTCTCTATTACTCTCTCTCTCTCTCTCTGACCATCTTGGAATTCAAATGAAATCAAATGGTCCTTGATTTGCATGCACTTACAGAATATTGCATGTGCAGTGTTTGCTGTTAAAGGCATGGAGAAGAGGGTGGTGGTGGTGGTGGTGGTGGTGTTGGTGGGCGTCTATGTGCTCCCCCATTGACATCAAACAGTCCTCTGATATGGAAATGGGAGGGCAAGGGGAAGAATGGCTCCTCACTGACGCTTTGTTTGGATGTAGGCCAAGGTCTATCCCTCCCTCTCTCCATCTTTCTCAATCGCTCTCTCTCGCACACCTTTCTTCGTTTTCTGTATCTCTTACCTACGGTGTTCCCTTCACTTCATTCCATTTCTCTACTATTTGCTCTCACCCCATCCATCTCCCTCTCTGCCTTTGTTTTTTTTTCCTCTTTCTGTCTCCCTTGTTCTTTCTCACATTGTTTTCTAGGCTCCTGGACCTGAATTTGTAACAGTCCTGTCCTTTCTCCTCCTTGACCCTTGACCTCACTGAAGACAATGGGTTATTCTGTGTTTTTTTTTTTTACTCTGACGGACAAACCTACCTCTCCCTCTACTATATATCCAACCTTAATGTGGTGCAGTAAATATTGCAGGCTCATTATGAGAACACCCTGGAGAGAGGTAGTATAGGCTGCAACAGCAAAAGTAGAAAGGAGATTCCACACAAGGACTCTGCATATTTTCCAACACTTTCTCAAAATCATAGTTGTAGCAACAGAAGTTGTAGAGCCACAAATCTTGAAAATACATGTATATACACACATAGGTAGTTACCCTGTAGTATACCATTAATGTTATATTAAATAAATGCCAAGGAGGTCATTTACTTGAATAATATTGCAGCACTTGTTGATTTCATAGGTCTGATTTATATACTGTTGATGCCCTAGAAACGTTCACTTACTGTACGGTTGGTTTTAATAAGTTTTTCTAGGAAATAGTCTTTGCTAAGTGCTGTAATTGTAATTGCCATGTGTAAGACTCCCAATGCGAGCTGGATTAGGTCCAGGCCTTTCTTTCCTGCAAAACAGATCCACAAGCACATCCCATAAAAAAAAAATCCCCTGGTAGCCATATTTCTTACATCCTCTCAGCCTTATACATTGCTGTCTGAGGAGGAGTCCCTATCATCAGTTGTTGATGTTAGTCATGGTGGATCAATAAGCCATTATGTCTAAGCTGAAGCTGCTGTCATCACTGCGGCTTTTTTCTGGAGAGGGACCAGAGTCTTGATGATCCAGAACGACTCACTCAGTCCTCCAAAATATAAAATATATATATATAAATAAATAAATAAATAAACTGGAAAACAACTGGAGCCACTGTGCCACTGAGAGCTCTACTTAACAAAAGAGCTGTGTGCCAGATGGGAGAGTTTTTGGAAGGTACCACAAATTTCTTCTCTCTGTTCCTGAGAGGGCATGTGCTTTTCATTGAAGGCCATAGAGAAAATGAGACGGAGCTCGGTTAGGCAAGGGGACCGACCGAGAGGAGAGTGGTCTGGGTTGCATTAGGAGTGGAGTCACTGTGCTAGGGACTGAAGCCGGGAAGGATGGATGCTGTATAAACACATGCAGACATAAACACATTGCTACCATCTTAAAATTGTATTCCGTGCCACACAAGACCTTTTCCCATCTCTATTAAAATATTTTATGTGTTCCCTCTTTCAGGTATGCTAATGCTACTTTGATTTTCTGTGTGTGTGCCTGTGTGCATGTGTGTGTGTGTGCGTGTGTGTGTGTGTGTGTGCGCGCGCTTGCATTTACTTTGCAGCACTTTAAGAAGCAGAGGAGACTTATCCCAGAGAGAACAGTGTGGAAGTACTTCGTCCAACTCTGCAGTGCGCTTGAACATATGCACTCCCGGAGAGTCATGCACAGAGGTAGTGTTAATGCACACACATACACACACACACTCTCACATATATTGATACATAGATGGACTTGTTTTGGCTTGCTTAAGAAAATTTAGAGTCTGATAAATCTGGATCAGTTCGCTCTTATAAATCGAGCCACCGTGAATGTTCTGAGAACATTTTAGAGACGTAACGGGTGATACAAACAAGTTTGAGAGATTTTTTACAAATGCTGCAACTACTCACATCTGTTCTCAGCCCCTATGAAAGAAAAGCAGTGACATGAAACCAGTGGTTACTTTCCTAGAAAATGAAGTTTGAGCAAATCATGTGCTAAATGTCTCAAAGCATGTGTCCAATCATGGACTCTTAAATCACACAGTGCGTTGTAATTCTTCGAAAACTCACTGAACCAATTCCTACAAAAAATTTCATGCATGTTCATAAACGTAGGTGTGTATTAAACCTCTAATGGGACGAGGGTGGTCCCATTGTCCTGTAGATTTGCCCTTTACAGGACATCATAAAGCAAATGTGATGTTTTTCCTCAATGCATTGTGATACAGCAGTGGAAAAACCTTGGCAAAAACTGAAGTTGCTTGTGTGTGATGGATTATCTGTCTCCTACAATTTAAGTCTGTGTTAATTTTTAATAGCATAACAAATTGCACTGAAACCAGTGGATGTCTGTGGAGTGGGAACTAAAGTAAAGAAGTTGCAATGAATTGTTTTTTTGGCATTATTAAGATTACACACAGCTCCTGCTATGGAGAGTAAGTTATGCAAGACATTGAGCCTGGTCGTCTGAAGCCTCTAAAGAGTAAAGACAGAAAACTAAGTCAGTATTTCACATTGGATTTTCTTTAGTGTGAATGACCTTGTTGCATATGACAGAGGGCTTAAGTGTAGGTGCTAAACAACACATAGACCAGAGAACACAGTGTTTATGGCCCCACATGCTTTCAATAGGGCCAAGTCAAACCAAGCCCTGGATTCATGTACATGAGCTGTTGCACTCACACACACACACACACACACACACACACACACACACACACACACACACCTACAGGTGATGTACTTCCGTCGGACTGACTCTGATTAGGGCAAAGGGACACTAATGAACCCTGAGCTATGAGTTTTAACGACCACTTAACAGAGACCGCCTTTTCAAAAGCCGCTTACAATTATACGGCAGCAGTAAATTTCAAAGGCTGATGCGGATCACATTAACGTTACTTGCGTACTAGAAAAAAGCAATATAAATGGTTTTCTAATACCCACATTAACTGAAATTAATATTTTCCTATCACAGGCTGCTTCTGAAATTCTGAAATTTGGTATTGAAGGCAGGAATCTGAGTTAAATTCAACAATTTCATAGGTAGCCCCTCTTCTCTGGTTCACCTTTTCTGACGCTTTCTGACTTTTTCGTCTCCAGATATCAAGCCAGCCAATGTATTCATCACAGCCACAGGAGTAGTGAAACTAGGAGACCTGGGACTGGGACGATTCTTCAGCTCCAAAACAACCGCTGCTCATTCGCTAGGTAATTTAAAAGTCTACGACACAAGCATGCACACACGCACTCACACACATGCACACACACAAACACTCAGTGGCCCCCAGTAATCGCCCAATGTTGGATGTGTTTCATTAGGCATGTTGAGCCCAGAGCCATGTGTCATGTGGTCATGCTGCCTGGCCACGGCTGTGCCCGTTCTCTTCAGAAGCCACTTAGCCACTTCCTGTTGCCTTGACCTTTAACCCTAACGAGATGAAGACTGGGCAGAGGCAGTCGAAACACAGCTCTGATTGTGACTGAGTGCCATAAAACAAGCCGGCCAACTTTACAATCTGGGTTATTGTCTGCGTTGATCATCGTTTGTCACTTGTAGGAAATAAAATCTTGTAACACTCTTTAATTCATTCAGAAAAATTGAGAATTGTAACCCAGAATTACCACAAGAAGTGAGACGAACAAAAAAGGTTTTCTAAACCTGAGACTGGACAAACTGACAAACTGAATGCAAACACATGTTTAATTTTTTTTTAATACCAGGCATATAATGACTTTGGGGATTGCAGTTTAAATCTTTAAGAATCAGGGCCATAACTTTAAGAAAAGAGCAAAATGACACCGTGTTTCAAAAGAAATAGATGAGACATTTCTACCACCTCAAGCTTTGTCTTGTCAGTAAAAACCTGTAGCTTCTGCCACTTCACAGGAGGCAGTGGTTTTAACACAAATACATTCACTCACGTACACACATGTACCTCACTTCAAGGGCGTCATGGTGTTTAAAACACAAGCTCACCTCTTATCATTTTGTTAACATTGTGTTCCTATCAGCCTTTCCCCACTGTGCTGAATTTCCTACACCTTCCTGTTGATTTAACATAACAGAACATATACTGCAAAGTCAAGGAGGAGTCAGAGCATGATGGCTATATTCTAATGATAGGGAAGAGAGAAATGTATCA
The DNA here is from genome assembly GCF_045865225.1 of Trachurus japonicus. Taxonomy (NCBI): domain Eukaryota; kingdom Metazoa; phylum Chordata; class Actinopteri; order Carangiformes; family Carangidae; genus Trachurus; species Trachurus japonicus. The sequence goes on from NC_140910.1 coordinate 22,830,042, forward strand.
AAAACCATTAAAATCTTTCTAGAAATTCATATAGTCAAAAAGTTATCAGTAAATTACATATTCTGCTCTTTGCGGTTTTCTTTTAAAGCCATTGAAATAATACTTTGCTAAAGGTGTAACCTTAAATCCAGTCTTGAGAATGACTTAATGAAGATAACAGGAAATGCTGAAGATGAAGATTGTCAATGAGAGTGGTGTCAGTGAAAAGTCTGTTGGAGGTCAGCAAAGACAACACAAATCATCCAATGTCTCACAAGAATTTTTCAATGTCATTGGATTAAAAAACAAAACAAAAAATCAAATCCTTTCTTTAAAAAAAAAAAAAAAAACCTAATTAGTTATTTCTCTCACCTCTGTTTTGGTCAAACTCTTTTAGCAGTAGCACAATCACAAAATCAAACAGGGATTTCTTGCTACCTGTTACAATTACAGTAGAGTGAATAAAATGAGAATAATCTTGAGATTTTGTATTATACTGTAGCAAGTAGTCACTGCAGATCATTCTAGTGGAGATAGCTCTACTTGTTGAGTTTATTGAAGGTGCTATCCAACATCCCATCAGGAATTTCAGCTGCTTCATAGGTTTGAAGATGTAAAAACAGACAAATATAAATGCTGTCATTCACACTGTCTCGCTTCCCTATGTCAAGCTGGTATTACCACAAACGGATACGCTATAATCCTCCGCCCCTGTTTAGCAGATGCCCAGCCTTTGAGAAAGTGTGAATCACATGATCAGGTCAACAGAAGCCCCATCAACTCGGCAGCCTGCAGTGCCAGCAGAGCAGGGTGAACAGCATTGGTGATTGCTCATTAAATGTTGAGTCCACAGCACCCTCTTTAGGCTGACAGAGGATAGGCAGCCCCACAAGCAGAGGGGTCAACTGGAATACTCCTGTCATTAACCCAAAGCAATTAGAACGGCAATGTTAATCTACACACGTGTGTAATATTCCCTCCAGCGCAGTGTGAACGCTTGTCATATGTATATTTGTTTTATGTTGATACTGTTGATTTTGAACAATTACACAAGATCATAAGGGCAAATGAGCATCTTTTCTGTGCATATTATAGATGTTTTTAAATGATTAAACATCCAATGCCAACTTGGTTTTCTTCTAGGAATATTATAAGTGTATGAGTATGTTAGTACTGTAGAAACTCATGGTGTCCCCAGGTTTGCTTGACCTAACGACAAGAGATTCAGAGGGCATTATTCTTCCACCCTCTGTCGCTGCCGTTCCCCTTGACATTTCATGCAGTTAGTTTCAAACAGCAGATCTCCTCTCTTTTTTTTTCTTTGTCACCTTTTCTTCTCTCCTGTTGCTGTTTCGCTATCTCACTCATCCTCATTTCCCCCTTCCTTCTGTCCCTCGCTCTGGTGCCTTGACTTTTAGCCAGAAAGGAAGACAAAGGTGAAGGAGAGAGAAGGTGTGAGAAAACTGGAGTTGGAGAATAGAAGACGGCACACACAGTGAGGGGAAGGAGGAGAAGGCAATATGTCAGAGAAAGAAAGGAGCACAAGAAATAGAAGAATGGGTGACAAAGAAACAGAAAAAGAAAGGCAGAGTGTGCCAGGTGCGAGAGAAGAGAATGTGACAGAGTGACAGAAAAAAAGAGGAGAAAAAAGAAAGCGGAGAGAAAGGAAAAAAGTTTGGAGGAGCAGAGTAAGAGGAGAAAATATGACAATGTGACAGAAAAAAATGGAGAAAAAGGAACGCAAGAGTGAGAGAGAGGGATGGAAAGAAAGAATATGAGGTAGAGTTCTGTGTGTATACGCGTGTATGTGTGTGCATGTGTGCGCTTGCACGTCCAATCGCGTGCCAGCGTGGGTCTGTAATGAGGCGAGCCACCCAGCTGAACAGAGGAGCAGGGTGGTGGAGCTGAGATGGAGGTCCAGGCATACAGCCTGTCAGGCTAGGCTTTCAACTCAGCTGCTCAGCAGCCTGCAGTCACACACACACCGTTTTTTTTTGTCTCTTACGCACTTTTGCACACACTAACAGACACAGACTCTTTGTCTTCTATACAGTTGTAAATCGAGATGCACATCCATATGGACTTGAATGTACACACACACACACATGCGCAGCAGCAGATAGTTATTCACATAGATGACCAACATACATGCATACCAACACACACACAAAAACTCACATATACATCCACGCTCTGGGACCTAAGACAAAAATACACACAGGCATGCAAAAGACACCCACTGCACACTGTGTGCTCTCTGGTACAGGGAAGGGTATGCGGGGTTATGGCGAGAGTTGGATTAAAGAGAAAAAGAACAAAAGAGCGGTAGTATGAGGAAAAGCTGATGCAATCATTAGAGAAATGAGAGACTAGCCAATTGGCAGTAATAAGTAGTATAATATACCTGCAATTAACACCTGTAATGTGAAAGGTGTTAACGATGAGTACCGAGGGAAAGAGAGGAAAAGGGAGAAGGAGAGCGAACAAGGCTGAAGCAGAAAGACTTTACAGAGGCCGTTACTGGAAATAACCATGACTGCTTCAACATATACGTATATATATATTAAGACGTGATAATCTTATAAAGGCAAGCGAGCATGTTGTGAAACGAAGAGGGGTAGGCGCAGAGCCAGAGAGGTGGTGAGGACCCAGCAGGACCCATGGCAAACCTTGCAAAAACATGGTGGGGGATATGATAGGATGTAGAGAATGTCCTCTGACTATGAGATCTAGTCCGTTCTGGCCGTGCTCCCATCTACAAGTTTATGTCTTTCGTCTTAAAACACAATAGAGCGACTGGTTTCTGAGAAATCCAATCATCTCCTCTGAGATTCCACTACAATCTCATTCCCTGTTTAGGACCTGGAAATGTAAAACTGATAATAGCATTAGATTAGAGAGTGGCTTACACCTTTGATGAGTACTCTCCAAGAAATACTTAAGTGTGTTCATATGTCTTGTTAAAAGGAAATCATGGCAAAGGTCTGTGCAATCAAACCAATAATTCATTAAACAGACACAGGTTTGGGTTCATTTAATGGTACATTCAGCAGGGGCTTAGAAGAGCTTAGAAGAGTGGGCTCTTTATGCTGGATTTGGTGATTTTAGCTCTTTTGAATATCTCTGTTTTTTAGTAAAGGGTGATCCAAAAGTTCTCTTCCTAATTATTTACAGACCACCAAGATACCCAGGAAAATTCTTTGATGAGTTTGCCGAACTGCTGTCAGTTATCTGCACTGACTACAACTTTTTTATCATAACAGGGGATTTTAACATTCACATAGACAATAACATGGACACAAATGCCAAAGAACTTTGCTCTCTTCTTGACACTTTTGGCCTCTCCCAACATGTGAAAGGGCCCACACACACCCGAGGCCACACTCTGGATCTGGTTATCTGTAGATGGATAGCATCTCACCTCCTATACAACAACGCTTACCCTGTTACACAGAGAATAAAGTGTTGTCATAGCCATTCACAATAATGGAAATCAATCCCAACATGACTTTCAATTTATTTGCATGAATAAGTAATGTGCCCTTAATTTAGCATGCTGAAGGAGCCTGAGCCCAGCGCTGCTGCTTTTTTTATGCAACTATTAGCATAAGAGAGGCTGATTCTTTTTAATCAACTAATAATGAATGTTAGGGGAGCTTGTTCAGACCGCGCCATGAGACCTCACAGCTCTCTCTCACACACACACACACATGCACACACACACACACAAAACCACAGTTCCAACCTGATGACCAATTAAAACAGCAATCCCTAGTCCCCTGTTTATTCCTCTACGTGCTCTCTCTTGCTTCTGCCTGTGCAGATGCTGATTATTTTTGGAATGACAGGTAACACTTCATTATTCAAAACCGCACATTTAAGATAAAAGCGTGTTTTCTCAACCCAATTAGATGTGCACCAAAATTAAAAGTGCTAGCTTTCATTACAGTTCCCATAGACTTCAAATCTAATATCCCCCTCTGTAATAGTTTTATTAATTGCAATTACATCAGTTGAGTTTCCTCCGACCTGTTAATGTGCAGAATGGCTCTGGAGAGTTTGTGTGTGTGTGTGTGTGTGTGCGTGTGCATGCACAACTGAATACATGTGAGTAGTGTGTGCGAGTGTGCAATTATGGCTTTTTCCTTCCATTTTCCTGCAAGCAGACTTTTCTCCAGAGTTCTTTCCATTTGAGAGCTGTTTTCACCTTAACTCACTGCAACTGCTGTGCATATAGTGAACTCAACAGCTACCAGTTGCTGTCTATAGAAACAGTTTCTCATTCCTGTACATTATAATAGTATAGGGGATTTGAAAACATAAATACAACACGTGTTTATAGAAATAGCTATTTAAATAGAGATTTAAATGCATTAATTCTTTCATGGGTCTTTTTTATTTATTTATTTATTTATTTTTTATAAATATATACACCCTCACCTTTAGAGCACAAAAACATTTCAAACAATAAATAAATTAGTTTAAGTGTTTGTTTCTCTTAATGTCACAGCAGTTGAAATATTAAGTACTTAATTACTGTAATATTTAAGACAGATAAGCTACAGACAGAGGTAGTTCAGAGTCGCTGTTATTTCAATGAACCCTCCATTCACACGTTTGCTCGAGAGGATTTGGAGTGAGCAGAGTCTTAAGAGTTGCTCAGTGCAGGTTGAAGGGCTTGGTAAAATTTCCATGCTTTAACCATATGTGATTAATATAAAACCTCTGCTGGACGTGCTTGATAGACTTTTACATGGGAAATCACAATAAACAGAAAGCAAATGAAAAAAAGCAGCCGGTCACATTCGGCTAAGAAAGCAGCAAATATCCGTAAGCTTCCAGCGGTGTGTTGTGGATGTGATGTTGAGCTGTGGTTCGTCTCTGTGTCCAGTTGGGTGAAGATCTGATTCTTTGGAGGTCTGCCAGTCCCCATGGCAGTTTGGGATTCTTGAGTTTCAAAACCAGAACCAGAAACCGGGCAACTTTTAAGGCTCCGCCGCTGCTCCCTGGGCGTATTCACCGACTACTGTTTCAGATCATTACCAAGCCCCACTAATCAAAACTGATTCATGTATATTTTATGTACATGACTATGTCTGCTGTGCATATGTATGCAACATTGTGGTGCTTACACACAGTTGCATGCACTGTATGTGTGTACATGGTGACATCTAACCTTATTAAATGTTGTCTTTCTTACAATTAACAGAAGTAGTCTGTGTTTAAGTTTCCCACTCGATACTCTTGCTAAAATATGGAGAGTATTGCAACCTCTGAGTGTGTCACAGTTTGAGTCTACACCTCCGCTGCTCACCTGTGTCTCTGCACTGTGTCAGTGACGTTGATGAACTGGGGAAGCATGCATGGGTTTGCAATGCAAAATGTTAGCACTCACTCTCTCTTTTTGTCCTGTTCTCATTTTCTGCCTCTGTCTATCTCCTTCTGTCCTTTTCCCTCTCTCCTCCACCTCTCCTCCCCCTCCCTCTGTATTCCAGTGGGTACTCCTTACTACATGTCACCGGAGAGGATACATGAAAACGGATACAACTTCAAATCTGACATCTGGTCGCTAGGATGCCTGCTGTACGAGGTAAACTATGGGAATATGTGCACACTCTGTCACCCTGCAGTCGACTGTGGGAGTGACGTGAAAACACAGTGGCTGAGACACACACATAAACAAACCATCCCCAATCCCACATGTAATAAAGTACTGTAAGGAAATATATACAAATAATTACACTTACCCACATTATGATGCAAGATTTATAACGGGTCTCACGACGCATGCAAACTATGGCCACTCTTTTACGACAGATAATAAGAATAAATCTAAATATTTCTTTACCTCTTACCCCATTTGCTCCTCGCTTCTTTGCCTGTGGCTTGGCAGCGCTGAAGCCTTAAGACTCTTCGAGTTAAAGTATTTCAGCCAAGGAACCTGCTAAACGTTGAAAAGCTGGCGAGTGAAGGGAACTGACATGGCCATGTGTTTTAGATAAAGCCGCCCAGTGACACTGACTAGTTTGATTAGTCAGGAGCAAAACACCACAGGGCGGTGGACCACACCGAGCGGAGACGAGCCCTGGAGGAGCACACAGCAGAGGGAACAAAGGGGGAAGAGAGAGAGAGAGAGGAGCTGAACAATGGTAGACATGAGTGATAGCAGTCAATCTGATTTTGCACCTTGCCAACCTTCACGTGCGCTGAATACAAACAGACAGGCACAAATTCAGAGACACACTCTCGGCCAAGGAAACGCTTACTTTTCCCCCTCCCCTCCTCTCCCCTCTCCTCTCTTCTCTCCCAACTCCCCTGAGTTTGCTGATCACTTGGGCTGCATTTCAACGCACCAGTGACTGCACCTTCTCCACAGTGCCTCAGGCATAGAGGTGGAGAGATAACGCAAGGAAGAAGTTTGAGCTCGGCTTGCAGGTCATGGTTGCTCAGAGACCACAGTCCTTCATGCTAATTAGTTCCCCACAATGCACCGCGGTAATGTGCGGCTGTGGTTGGCTGGGAGCGGTGGGGGCTGTAGGTCACATTCTGTTTTTGTCCTTTTTTTTAATGTGTGTTGTACGTGTGCGTTTACACGGAAAGATGCTACTTTTACTGTTAATAAAAAACAGATTGCTGGGTTATATTGCTCCTTTTGCATAGTTTTGTGTAGGTATCATAATTACCAGCCACACAAGCACTGGGCTGTTTAGTTTGATTAAGGTTGCTTTGATGTGGTTAATGTTGTCAGGACGACTTGGGTTTAGTTTTCATTGAAGCAGGCTCAGGCATTTTGATTAAGATTTAGCCAAAATTTAACAGCGATATCAATTTCCATACATTTCAGTTTTTTCTCATTTACAAACTTTCATCAAACAATTGGTTTGGTTGTTATCGAAGAATGTGTCCATGGTGATTCTTTGGATTTCTTTAAGCAAGCGGTTCATTTTTGAAATTGTCGTAGTACTACATGTGCAGCCTGACTGAGCATTGATTGTTTCACAGCTCCAGTTGGGGTACAACACATTGATCTTTTCTACCTTTCACCCTTAGGAGAGCTGCTAGGGGTCACGATCTAGACTTAAACACTGAGAAAGTGAGATGGGGACCAGAGATGAGGCGAAAGGAAGGAGGAGAGCGAGAGAGCAGAAGTGAAAAGATAGAGGGAGACCTACTGCTCCCCCGAGGAGGTCAAAAGATGGGGGAATAAAGATGTAAGGAAAAAAAAAGTTTAGGAATCTGTTGTGTATATAGGAACAATATAGGAAGCCAGAGAAGGGTAAGGGCATAGGCAGTGCAAGTCTTTAGAGGGATTGAAAAGGCAGAGGAGATGGAAGGCTTGAGAGATGGAGAGAGCAAGTGGGGGGGAGAGAAATGGAAAGGGAAAATAACAAATAGCAAGAGCAGGGTTATAGATTGCTGGAGCGAAGAGAAAGATGGGGGGGGCGTTCATTCAGAGAGAAAGTACTGCAGGTACAAGAGCAGAGACAGAACTCCAACCATCAGGTCAAGGTGAGCCATGCAAGCAGCCTGTGGAGATAAAGATTTTACAACCTTATTGTTACCAGAGGAGTGCTCACCACGTCATGCATATTCTCTTTGAAGAACAGACCCCTTGCCTTCCAACTTCTTGGTAAGAGGGCTCCACAGTACATTCGGTGTCAGGAAACTTACCTCTTTCTCTCCCAAACTCTCTCCTTCACTCCTCTTTGCTCTGTTCTCATCCCCTCTGCTACGTTCCCCTCCGTATGCCTCCCTTTTCCTCACTTAACCTTCAGGCATAAGAAATTCACATAGAAATCCACGCCTCATCCCTTTGGTACTCATTGATTTCACTCTGGACATACAGAAGGGGCTGAGGTTCTGTGTGTTGAGGTTTCTTCTTGTGTGTGTGTGTGTGTGTGCGTACATCCATGATTATGTGTGCTTGTATCCAAGGGAGTTTGGTTCCTTATGTGTGAAACTGCTCCATTTGAGAGAGGCTGCATTTTTCATCCACGTGCCCGGGGGGTTCAGTTAGGGTCCATCTGTCAATACCTGGTCATTGTATCTGCGTCTATCTTCATCTCCCATTCTGTTTGATCCTTTTCTCCCCGTGTCCAAACTCATTACATCACCAGACCTTGCCCTGTGCCCCCTCACCTAAACCCCTTCTCAATGTGGTGAAAGAGGGATGCTGCACTCATCAGGGTCGTCTCCTCGGGTGACATGGAAAAGTAACAAAAGGGGGGCGGGGGGGGTTTGGTCACATGCCAGTCAATGAGATCGTGCTCTCTCCGTTTGCTCCCAGTCAAAACCACTTCATATCTACATGAGTAATTCTCACGCACTTGCTCACTGTGCACACACACACTCTTTGGTCTCCCGCTTGTGCAGATGTGTTGTGGTTGTGTAAGGGGTTAGCAGAGGAGGAGAATATATTGAAAAACTTTACAGGAATGCGTCTCCTTCCTGTATGGAGCTCAGCCATCCATACCTCTGACTGTGCCCATATCTCGTGCTTCCTGCCTCATTCCTGTTCCTCCCCGCTTGTTTTGCTGTTGGTTTTATGAGGCCTCGAGAAAATACAGGGTTCTCAGAGGCTGGCATTTGCATGTGATGAGTTGCCCCTGTGGCTAGTTTTCTATATGGTTTTGAAAGCAAGTTTTTTATTTTTTTTTGCCAACAGAGACTGGATAACCTTAAACCTTTTTTATATTGTGGGTCTTTTTTTTATTGACACGTCGACTCGGCACACATGTTCCTCATACCAATTTCAATGTCAGACTGCAACTTATCCAATATAAAACATTGTCCATTTACTTTACCTTCTACAGTACCTGATCTTTTCACTATTCTGTACATTGTTGGTCTATATACATTGATCCCTAACCTGTCCATGCTCTTCTCCTAATCCCAAAGAAACTCTTATATTGGGCTTAAAGCAGTAATAACATCTAGAAATAGAACATCTATCTCTGTTGGGCCTTTTTCATGACCGTTTCTTAAAATCTTCAAACTCAAAAGTAAATATTTAAAGGCATCCTTTATTATTTTGGTAAATACACTTTTTTTGTTTGTACCTCTTATGAGTTAAATGAGATGACCAAGACCGCTCTTAAAATATGCACTAAAAACATGTAAAACCCCAAATGATCAAATTATGCACCTTGTTGTAACTGGTGATGTTTAGAGAGGCTGGTGGACAGACTTTGCCACCTTTGGATGGAGCCAATCCAGCTGTTAACTCCTGTTTGAGTCTAAGATAAACGGGTGGTAGCTTCATATTTATCTGACAGATAGACCGCTATCAATCTTTCAGTCTTTTAACTCAAAAGCATATTTCCCCTGCATGTTAAATTTTTCCCTCAGATTTCAACACTTCAAATACCAACATTCAGTTTAGACAGGGACATTAGATTATAACACACTTTTTTTTCAATCAGTTTTCCTCAAAAGTTCAGCTCCCTGGAACAATCTGGTCCTTTTAGCTCAAGGATCTCTTCTTCTTCTTCTTCTTGTCCTTTCTTCATCCCATCTTCGCTTTTTAGTGTGTTAGAAGTCGAGGGGTGATGACTCCACTGGGTGTAGGTATATTTTTAATGACTGTCCCTACACTGTGACTTATTGCCTTGATTAATATATCATCATAAAGCCACATGAAGGACCAGTGAGAACATAAAAAAGTCATGCTTTCCTCACTTTTACAGTAGTGTGTGTGTGTGTGTGTGTGTGTGGGAGAGAGAGAGAGAGAGAGAGAGAGATAGATAGATAGATAGATGGAGAGAGCGGGGAAGAGAGGGCAGAAGAGAAAATACACAAAATATACATGTGTTTTTTCTTGTGTGTATTAACATTTAGGTGTTTATTTTGATGTGGCATATGCCTATAATTGTATGTATGTTTATAAATGAGTAACTGAGAACTTGTGAGGAGCCCTTTGGTCCCAGGCTGCAGGGCTCCAGGGATGGGGTGGTGGAGGAGGTGATGGTGGAAGGAGAAGACGAGAGCCTCTCGCAGCTCTTTTTAATTGGTGTACAGGGAGAGAAACTGGAGAGAGAGAGAGAGCTGGATTAGTGTTAATCAAACTGGAAGACCCCAACCAGACATTTTACATGGACAGAGATGCTGGCTTTACATGCCTGGGCTGAGGAGGGCACAACCTGGCCAGCCGAGGATGAGCCTAGGAACAAAGGAGTGTGTGTGTGTGTGTGTGTGTGTGTGTGTGTGTGTGTGAGGGGATGTGCGTGTGCTCTGCCACCAGCAGCTCACACCCCTCAGACAGACAGCAGGCATGCGTGTGCATTGTATGTCTTTCGAATATCAATGAACCATACACACACACACACACAGTCTCACATTCACACACCAGGGACCCAGAGGTCAGAGAGTGAGTCAATCATCTAACCCACTGCGACGACACAGCCTGAAAAAAACCTGAGTGTGTGTGTGTGTGTGTGTGTGTGTGTGTGTGTGGGCATGCATCTTTATGCTTGTATGTGTGTATGTGTGTATGTGTGTACATATATGTAGGTGTGTGTGTGTGTGTGTGTGTGAGAGAGAGAGAGAGAGAGAGCAGGGGGCCGGCAGCTGTCAGGGGCTAGGAGCAGCAGGCACTAATGAAGCAGATGAATAGTGCAAAAACTCCCAAATACAAACAGGACAGTTGACATTTTTCATCTGTCAAAAGCAGAAGATGCATGAAAATACGATGGGGTCTTGTTTAACCCTTTGCCTCCTGGTGTCTGTAACTGGCTGGTTTTCTCCTTTCTCTGTCTGTTTCTGTCTCCCCCTCTTTTTCTCCTACTTACTGAGATATTTCTCTCTTTTTTTTCTCCAAAGCACTAACTAGCCCTTACAGACAACACTGCAAACATACATAACACCACCTACTTAGTAGTTACAGTATATGTACATTTCTTATGAAGTAGTTAAGAGTGTTTTTCCACATGGCTCTTTCTAAGACATCGAAGTATAAACATTTACAGCAAGCAGTCAGCATTTTTTTTTTTTTTTTTTTGCAGACATGGGCACTGAACTGACTCACTCCCCTTTGAAAGAAAGCCAGTGAGGTCTGAGTTTGTTTTTCCCTCTCTGAGTCCACCTGACACCGCCGTCCGATTTTTGCATTTATAGAGTGATAAGTGTGTCTTGCTGGAAAGTGATTAGTTTCTGGAATAAAGTGCAAAAAGGCAGCAGTGAATGACCAATTAGTTGGTGATTTAATTGCTGGAGGTTAAGTTCAACTTCTAATTATTGTATTATTGCTGTAGCTGTTGTTAGTTAATAAAGGTCAGTCACTTACAGGGAAAGGGAAAGTACTTGCATTTCCTTTGGGATCAATAAAGTATCTCTGAGTCCAAGTCTAAAAAGTCCAGTCATTTCTTCCACCTTATCAAAAACACACTATATCACCAGTGTGGATTCATTTAAAGTTTATTTTATTTTTAAACTGGCTCTGTTCCTGTGGATATACCATATAGGTTCATTCAGGTTTATTTTTTAGAGTGTACCATTACTTCATACACATCTGTATCTGCCTTTGTCTCTTAATCACTGTACAATCAAATATGAAATCTTAGTTTAAAAGATATGAGGCTTTGTCACTAATGGAAGTGCATCATTGCTGACACACACAGGAATATGCATTTCCACCACACATCTCATCACTGTCAACCACCTGCTGTGCCAGTCTCAGAAGTAATCGTCACAGCAGTGGGAGAAGGGCGTTCAAGGAGAAAGAAGGAGAAAGAGAGGGGGATCCTCCTCACTCAATGTTCACGTGTTTTTATTTGGATACATTGGATTAATGTGAGTGATTAAAAAGAGCAGATGAGTGAGAAGTAGTAGTGTCGAACCTACTGTGGTGGTTCACGTGGCTGACGTCATCTTGACTTGTCACTGGAAGCTGGGGCGGAAACTCTGAAAATCTGCCGGATGGGGAACAAAAGCTTTTCTTCTGGGCAGTGTCAGTGTTACATTCATAGCAACAAGTGGCAAATTGAAAAATCCTTCCAATATTTTTCCCATACAAGTAGTTCTTGTCGCTTTATAGACGAGCCAATGCAAAGAAACTGCCCAATAACATTTTCGAATTATTCTGCTAGCCATATCTTTAAACCGTCACCTGTTTATGTCCTGCTATAAAAACGATTGTATACTAGAAGACAGCTTCTGTTATTCTACACCTTTTTCCCTTACGGTCCTATTTATACACAAGTATTTTCTTTGTTGTCTGATATTGGGGAAGATGGCGCGTTCACACCAACCTGCTGTATTCTGTATGGAGTGATTCCATTTGGATTCATATGTGGAGATGTTGTTCTCATCTACGTTCACACTACCAATTAACAGGCTGTCAAACACATACCTTCCACTGTCCAATGATAATGCAAGAAAAACTTTTAAAAAACAAGTTAAAATAATATTGAACAATTATTTTGCCCATGATGATAACCTTGTGGTGTTGTTTTATTTATCCTGTCTTTTTATAGCAATGTTCTTAGTCCAATTTGCCACCATTCCTGTGATCAATCAACACACCCAAAGCTGAAAAAACCGTCACCAAGACCACATTCAAGTTGGGAATGTGTCGCATCTCATCTGTGAGCAAAGCAGAAGCTGAAACCCATGAGCACTCACTGATTGTCCGTTAATAGATCTGGATCCTGGTTCAGACTGATACTTCATATCTCCTGGAATTTACAGAGATGTAAAACAACTTTTTAAAAGTTAACCTCTGTCTTATAACTGGGCCATTTCCAGGGCATGAAAGTGGAATTTAACATCTGTGCTCGCTGCCCAGATACAGTCGGACCCAAAGCTCTAAGACCATTTTCCCATTCTGTTCATTTTTGCAGTCTTTTGTGTCGAACAGTCAAGCACAGAAATACTTAAATAGGAACTATGCAGGATTATTAGCTTAACTATGCTACATTTGTACCTTAATGAAACAGCTTCAGAGTAATAGTGATGGTCAATTAAACGACTCGTTCACAGGGAGAACGGAGGCTTTCTGCCTTCCACATAGCGTCTCTTGGCTGAAAACCAACCTTGAAAGATCAGAGCCTCCGACCCGGTGTCCCAGCTTCTGTCTCTGCCGCACCACGGCACAAACGCACTCCATAACCGTTAACCTCTTGTTTATGACAGATAAGACTACACAAATATACACATCGTAACATCAAATATGATATATAACGTTAGGTACCGCTCTATTGATTGATTTCTCGCCGGCTTTGTTGTAAACAAATGCACATGGCCAGGAGGAGGGTTAACAAAACAGAGGAAAAGCTACTGTACTTGCATAGTTCCCCCCTAATTTAATCTCTTTTATAATCATGTTAGACACAGAATGCAACAAGGTTGCTGTGTAATGATCTAACATATAACATCTCCTATCATCATCACCATCGTTATCAATTGAACCATTTGACCCAACACAAGTGTAACATGTTTTTTATTTTGGGAGAGAATTTGAGTGTGCTGTCTGCTGTAGGCTTCACCTTGGATTTTAACAACAGGAAGTGAGCCAGTCACTAAGCCTGGCAAAAATGGCATGGTATGTTTTTCTACCCTCAGAGAGGCAAGAGGGATTCTTCACCTATTTCCACTCACCAGCAAAAGTCTCCTCATCCTCTCCACGCTTCCTTACCGTTCCCATTTGCCCTCCCTCTGCTCTGCCTGCTTGCATTTGTTTTGGAGAGGATACAGTTTTCTCGCTGCTCCAGCAAACTGAAAAATTCTCTCCCATCGCATCCCCACACCCCAACTCCTAGCATACTTTTCCTTTCTCAGATCTTTGTTTCCTCTCATTTTCATCTCTTAAGTTTTTCGAGGCAGTGCAGCAGAAAGGGCCAGCAAACTAGAGGAGTACACATAAGCTAAGGGAAGCTTTTATGGATTTTTGTGTTTTGGTTCACTTGAATTTCAGACCAAAAAAATACATACATGACTGTGTACTGATTTAATATGCACACACAACTTTACACATATTGACTAGTTGTCTTGCGTTATCTGTCTTCTCATACCCAATCCATTTTTAATCGCATATCTCGGTAGCAGTAAACTGTGTAGGATCTATGTTTACCATACTGTATTTCTCATGTAGCACCTGTTGAGAATTTGATTGACTGTTTCAAGCCGTCTCATACCTTGTCCTCTTGTCCTTTCCTCCTTTGCTGTCTCCCTTTCCCTTTTCCTTTTTTCTCCCCTATCTTTATTTTTCAGATGGCAGCCCTACAGAGCCCGTTCTATGGGGATAAGATGAACCTTTACTCCCTTTGTAAGAAGATAGAACAGTGTGACTACCCCCCTCTTCCTTCAGATCACTACTCAGAGGAGGTGAGTACTGTCTCAGCTGCTTTTTACTGCAATAGCACAGAGTAGACTTGGGCCTATTCAGTGTAGCTCCTTTAAAAGAAGCAGTAGAAATATCTAACCTTTTTAAGCGCACTACTATTTTAGGCAACAGTGGCCAGTCCCTGTTTCTTCTTGCCAGTTCGCTGATTTTTACTTGTTCTGACTATTGAAGTTATTTTTTATATGTAAGAGTAATCCACCCAACTGTCTGAGCTATGATATTACTCTGTGATCAAAAGACCAGCTATGATTTTTACCGTTTGAAAATTAAATGCGCATATCAAAAGCATCTGGCCATGCTTCAGAGTGGGGTGAAACTAAATGGGCTGGAGTGTCATGTTTCCCTGACTAAATGTTAAATCATCTGCTGTAATTCTGCGTAGATTTATCCATGCACAAAAATGTAATATAGTCGGGCTGTGGTCAAAATTGCGTTATTGCTGATTGCTGGTGACGTGTATGAATGCGCATGGCTTTGTGTTGCATGCATGCCCTCTTTGTGTGGGTGGCAATTTTTTTGTTTTGCATTTCTACCTCTTTTTCTTAAATATATTAAGTCAAATGTGTACATAGACACACACACAAAAACTCAAAAACTCTGGCTCATGCACATAAACTGCAGGTATTGCATTCAGGTAACACCGTCATTGTCACTGTAAAGCTTTGCAAGTAATTGCATTTGCTTGATTACAGTTACCACAATGAGTCATCCCTTGACATCTCATCTGTTTAAAAACATTGCTTAAGTTTTGCACGTTTCTCCTTTCACCAAAAATGCAATTACAGTTGCATCTAACAAATATTTTCATTATTGATTCATCTGTTTACTTGTCAAGTCTATCAAATTTCAGATTATAGAGGGAGAATGCTTAGCCCACTGTTCCACATTTTTCACTCTCCAAAAAAACAGTCAAAAACCCATCTCAACCCTTAACCCTAACCCATCAGTTACAGTAGTTCAGTTTTTTTCACTGTAACAATCAATCTATGATTAATCAATATCATTGCAGAATACATATCTGTCCATAAACCAATTAATTTAATTAAATAGTTGGTTTTGTTTTTAGCTATGACTGACATCAACTTCTGAACATGACAACGATTTTTTGCAAACATGCTGTTGTGTTTTAGACTTTGTAATAGCTTGTTTCCAGACTGGACATGGTTTTAAAAATGAATTTAGTCTGCACAGTACAGAAATCCATCAGAGGACGGTTTAATAAACTAGCTTGAAATGTGCAGGCTGTTACCTTGCACATCAAAGAAACATTCATTTTCATTACATTTAAGTTACTTTTTATGGTAAATGAATAGTAGTAAATGGCAGCAAAGCATGAAAGTGCTCATCCTATTGTGTCTGTATTATTATTATCAATGCCTTTCACTCCACTTATCAGTGTACAGTATGTGATGGTCCACAGTGGCTAATTTCCAAGTGGCTATCCTTATTCATGTCTCTGTAGTCATATATTAAGCCCTGCTGAGCCAGGCTGGTATTATTCTGTGGTATTTACTTCATTAGGCTGATAGGGGCTAATTGTTAGGTGTTTCAAGCCTATCTGGTGTCTATGTGTCTGTGTGTGTTTTTATATGCAAGAGCAATTGTGCAAGTGTATATTTGTTGCAAGAGCTCCCTCTCCACACACACACATACACACACACACACCATGCTGAGCTTCTGCGTTGCCCCACATGTCACCCCCATCCAGGAGAAAGGGAGACAAAGCGAAAGA
Source organism: Trachurus japonicus (assembly GCF_045865225.1). Classification (NCBI taxonomy): domain Eukaryota; kingdom Metazoa; phylum Chordata; class Actinopteri; order Carangiformes; family Carangidae; genus Trachurus; species Trachurus japonicus. Next base: position 22,846,091 of record NC_140910.1, read on the forward strand.
GAGAGGGAATGATAGAGCGAGAGACAGGGCGATGGAGAGATGGAGATGAGGGGGGAGCCTGCAGCGCCTGTCTGGATGTAAACAATGCTCCTGAAGGATCGGCAGCAAACTGTCAGCTGCTCATCTTTGTTGTGTCATTTAACCATCTCCATCTATGCTTCCCCCCCACGCCTCCTTTCACTAGCTCCCACTCCCCCCGCCCGCCCCCCTCCCCACTCCACCTGACACTCCCCCACCCTGCTCGCCATGCAAAGAAGCGCATGAATATTTTACATATCTGCATCTCTTCTTCCCCCCTCCATCTCCATTCTGTGGGACTAATTCTCAGACTGTCTGAATTTGCATCTTTCTCTCACTTTCTCTCTCTCTCACTCACACACACACATACACACACAGCGGCTGACAAGAACCCGTCCATGCCGGTGCCATGCAACAGCGGCCGTCGGTAGACGGTTACCATAGCGACCTTGCGTAGATGTTATGTTTTTTTTTCTTTCCTCTCCATCTTTTATTCTCTTCTTTTTTTTTAATGATGGTGGTGGCTGTTCCGCCTGCGAGCCTGTCTATCTATCTGCTCCAATCAGCCGCTTCGCTCGGCTTCAAGTGTAAGTGCTGTCTCCGGATGGCAATGGAGTGGCAGCAGTGTGTGTGTGCGCGCGCTTGCGGGTGGATGTGCATGTGTGGGCTCGGCTAAAAGTGAATTCAGCAGACCAATAAGTGATTAGCACACTAACCCTGCCTCACGTCTACGTCTCAACCCGGTTACCTGTTGCTTTATTGATGCTATTATGGAACAAGCACATCGAGAGAGCCAATGAAAGACGAGCAGGCCTGTGTTCGCAGGGGTTTGTTCATTCCTGGAGCTGTTCTTTAAGAATCACCATAGTGTCATTGACTTTGTTATTTCTCTCTTTACCTTCCAACCAACACCCCTCCTATCCCTCTCACCAGCTGAGGAACTTGGTAGATATGTGCATCAACCCCGACCCGGAGAAGAGGCCGGACATCACCTATGTGTACGACATTGCCAAACACATGCAGAACCTCACACAGGGCAGCTAAACCTTGAGTTACACACACTACAGCTTGTGGAGCTCCTCCCACCCTCCCCATTGCTTTTCATGCTGGACTTGTACACATCTATCAGCTTTTATACTATACCTTACTCCAGAGTTTAGTTCCTTGTGATAAAAAGTATGTTTAACAGAATTTTATTTCCAAGGGGACGGTACAGTCTGTTACATGACTGACACCCAAACTTTTTCTGCCCTCCGGTAAAAACCATAAAGATAATGTATTTTTTCTCCAGATGGACCTCCCATTCCTTACATATGTTACAGCACTGAAAATCTTTGTGTTGTAACACACTGATATGCTTTTAAAATATATGTCCACTGTATTTCTGCCTCTAGTAGATACTGTTAAAGGGATAGTTCACCCTAGAATGATATTTCGCTCATTATCTACTCACCCTCATGTTGACTAAGGGCTGGAAGAAGTTTCAGATTCCTCCGTGGCTTCTCTGAGTTACAGGGGGTCTCGGCATAGCAGTGCATGTCCATATAACGGTTGCAAAGGGACACCGGAGCTCTTCGTAAAAAAACACACACAAAAAAACATCCAAATACCTCCATGATGCTCGTATGTAATGTCCGTCTTGTGCTGAAGCCCCAAATTGCGTAATTGTCCCGAAAAAAATTAAATAAGTCTATATTTTAAGCTTGTTTGTAGCGGAAGCTTCTCGAAGCTCTTCTTCCTGGTCCGTCCAAATCTCGCGTGATTTGTGCCGGCGTCAGCATGCGTCAGTGCGGTTACTGCGAATCACGCGAGATTTGGACGGACCAGGAAGAGGAGCTTCGAGAAGCTTCCGCTACAAACAAGCTTAAAATATAGACTTATTTAATTTTTTTCGGGACAATTACGCAATTTGGGGCTTCAGCACAAGACGGACATTACATACGAGCATCGTGGAGGTATTTGGATGTTTTTTTGTGTGTGTTTTTTTACGAAGAGCTCTGGTGTCCCTTTGCAACCGTTATATGGACATGCACTGCTATGCCGAGACCCCCTGTAACTCAGAGAAGCCACGGAGGAATCTGAAACTTCTTCCAGCCCTTAGTCAACATGAGGGTGAGTAGATAATGAGCGAAATATCATTCTAGGGTGAACTATCCCTTTAAAGCAGATATACTGGAAAATTGTAAAAAATCAGCAAATAGGTTGTAATTGTAGGTGTTATCTTCTTGCCTTAAAACTGTAAATCCACACACAAATACTATTAGAAATGACCTTCTAGGCCTCATGTGACCTCTGGTCAGTTAATGGGACAAAAAAAAGATGATAAATGTCTAAAACGACGGTAACATTGGAGTGAGGTGAATTTCACTCAATGGCAGCAAAACTGGGAGACGTACCAAAGTGTTATTGATGATTGAAGTGTTGTTGTGTTGCACTTTTTTATCCTGGTAACAGAAGGGTGGCAGGGTGATCATGTCTAATGAATGTATTAGGAAAGGAAGGATCATCTAAAGGGCAGACTAGAGAAGTACTGGGGGGAGAACGTCTCCACTAATGTCTCCACAACACTTTGAATGTAAGTCATTTTGACACGTATGTATTGTGTTTGGAAAAATCCAGAATGTCTCTTTTTTTTATTTGACAGCCTAGAAGGAGCGGTAGAGGCTGTAACAAAAGCAGTTTTACATCTGCTGTTTACCTTAGTCACTGACACCAAAATATCTCCACCTTGGTTCAGTTCAAGCAAGATATACTTCTATTACATAGTGTACGATTTTTTTTGGTAGATCTGGTAAAAACTCAATGAAGTCATGGGGGAAAAAAACAAACTTAAAACACAGAGTTCTCCATCATGGTCCAGTGGATCCATTTGACCCACCAGAACATTAAACTGTAGACAAAATGTTTTGATTGTTGCTGTGTAAGTTTGCAGTGTATGTGCCTTGTTAAATAACATATGCTAAAGAGATAGCAGATCAATATGTTGTGTACCGTCCATGTCATGAGTTAAATCACAGCATGCATACATAATCTTTGTCCTCAGCTGCAATAAGGAGACACCAAAGAGAAAGCCACACACAGAGCAGTTTTATGTGTGTGTGTTTTTTATGGTATATTTTCTGAAAAGTAAATGAAAGACTTGTACTGAAAAAAACAACAACAAACAAACAAGCACCAATGGGACTCATTTAGTTTTACTGTACATATTCAAGAAGTTCCTATAGTTTTAATACTGGGTGTTAGTGACCCTTTATTAACTTGGAGGGTGGGAATGGTGATATGATGTTTTTTTTTTTTTAACAGTGAATAGGTTTACACCAGTGGGTCACAAGTGACCGACTACCACTGTTTTACATAACGACAATGATGCCACATGGAAGGTATACGTAAACAACAATTGATAACGCTTTATTTTAGTGTCTTATGAATTGTCTTTTAACATTATCAAATTGCCTGTTAACTTTGCAGCTCCATTATTGTACATGTACGTCCATGAACTCCATGTTGTTGTTCTCTTTTTAATTAACATTTAATATTATTAACATGTTAAATGCAAAATCAAAGCTTATAGGTGCAAGAAAACGTAAGTTATTTTGTTATGGTTAACAGAATATTTTGATAGTGTGTTCCTGCTTGTTAAATGTCTGAGACGTGCAAATACAGTGTTTGCAATTTTTGTTTGCGATTTTACACCTTGTCCTGAATTTTGTTCCTCCATATTGCTTCTCTATCCCGATGCAGTAAAACTTGGGAAAAAAAAAAAAAAAAAAAATCTAAATTTTTCATCATTTGTTTACCCTTCATCTCTATGCTGTCTGAACAAGCACTTCTTTATGGCACCAAAACCTTTCAGTATTCTCTTGTAATTACATGGGGGCAATTGCTTTAAGGCACTTTCTTTGTATTGTATTTTCTATACAGAATTCCCAGAGGAAATTGGTTGAATTCACAATCAATAAATTCACCAGTGGTTTAGGGAAACGGTCTCTAAACCTCAAAATGTCTTGTAAGCATATTTAACTAAAGCAACTGGTGCTTTTGTATTGGCCTAAAAATACATTTATGATGATAACCTTTCACAAAGTACGATGGACAGTTATGATTATTTTTCCTTCCTTTTTTTTTGTAAATCCGCGGGACGGGGGATGTTAAAGACACACAGTGCTACGTCACTTTAAGAATTATGGCTATGTCTTGATAAGGAGTTTGTTTGTCTTCATGTAACATAACATAGCTATACTATGCCCCAGCCTTTTACCTTGGCTTAAATACTTTACAGCACATTCTCTGAAGTTGGTATCGAAGAGTCCAGATGTTTTCCATAAAAAAAAATATATTGACAATATTTATTGTTCTGTTCGTTCAGTTGTTTTCTGAACATTTCATGTCAAATTAAAGACCATCACCACATATACCTTGTATGCTAACTAAATGCAATAAAGCTTTCAAATTTCTTTTGGACATTAGCGTGATTGCTTGGATCTCAGGTCTTAATGTGTGTCACGTCTTATCTGATCATTCAAACATTTTTCAGTCACATCAGGTTAAAAAAAAGTGTTGACGGAGTTTGTTTTTCCCTCCATATACAGTAATGCAATTTTGTTCCTATGATTTTCCTTGGCTTAAGAAAGGGATGAGAACCTCATTGTCTCACACTAGTGATACTAGAGGCTCCATAGAAAAAAACTGGTGAAAGTAAAAAAAAAAAAAAAAGAAAGCTCAGTCGAAGTGTTAACAGCTGAGAGTTGACAGCAAATGAATCAGCATCAGCTTGAAGTGTGGTTGAGATTTAGTTGGTTTAATTTTATTTCATGAAAGTTAGAAACAATAAAGGTCAAAGGTCAAGAAGTAATCAAGCTCCAACCTGTTAAAATATAAACTTCAAAGCAACAGAAATATTCAAAGTGAGAAAAAATACTATAGAGACCATAGAAACTCAAGTTATTTCAAACAATTTTAGTCAATAACAACAAATTAATTAAAAGTTTTAAAATATAGACGCTTGCTATATACTGAACACCATTTTTTAAGATTATTTTTTTAGCTTTTCAGGCCTTCATTTGAGATAAACAGTTAGAGAGCAACAGGAAATCACGGGAGAGAGTGGGGCAACAACATGCAGCAAAGGGCCATGCTTGGATTCAAGCTCCACGTGGTACATGATGGCACTGAAGTGCTCCCCTATGTATTGAACATCTTGATTACTAAGCAGAGGAAAGAATTAATGATGTGGTTTGCAGCTCCATCAAGATTTTCTTCATCAGAAAGCTTTGTTATGGTACATTTTCATAAACTACAACGAAAACAGGAAATACTGCAAGTTAGTATTTGTCAAAAATTATAGTATTAACAGATTTTTTTGTGTCTTTTTATAGCTGCTCATTACTGTATTTCATTACAGTGTTCTGTAAATTTTGTAATATATCAATACAGTACTCAGGATCAATAACATGATCTAATAATTATTAGCTGAAATATCAGTCATCATTTTGTAGCCACTAAATGTTAATGTTGTTTGTTGCTTATAGTCAAAGTCATTTATAGGAAAGATAGGAAACCTAAAGTCTACTCACTTGCTGTTGATGCCATCATGTCTTCACTCATGTCACTGTGGAGAAAATAGTAAAGACTGACTTTAAAGAATTACACTGATATAAAAGGAAACAGGGAATATACAGTATTTAATTGCTTACGGAATCGAATTTTTGCAACAAAAATCCCTCATGTTGTGAAACAAATCTTATGCAAAGCATTTTATTTTGACAATGATGAAAAAAAATATTGCAGAGATGAGGACTCAACTTGGACTGGGATCTACTCGAGTTGCTGTTTTGATGACTTTTGACTTGACTTGACAAAAGAGAAAAGACTTGAGACTCGACTTTGAAGGTAAAGACTCGGGACTCAGGACAGCCCTCTGTCTCCTCAGACTCAGGCTGCTGCAGCTGAACTCACCTCAGACCCAGTCACTCCTCACTCAGCTAAACTCCTACTCCACAGGGCAAAAACGCTTACGTGTGGTGTCTTGTGATGACATTGACTATGAGGCTTTTCATAGGCTCTCAAACCACATGTCCATTTATTCATGCATTGAAAAACAAATAAACTGCTGTAAGAGGAGGCTGACAGACAAAATACTG